>NC_139466.1:47455000-47855000 GCF_057233095.1 Heloderma suspectum | reverse complement strand
GCGCAATGGTGCGGTAGTTTGAACACTCTTTGGCGTTGCCCTTCTTTGGAATTGGAATGTAAACTGACCTTTTCCAGTCTTGTGGCCACTGTTGAGTGTTCCAGATTTGTTGGCATATTGAATGCAGCACTTTAACAGCATCATCTTTTAGGATTTTAAATAGCTCGGCTGGAATACTGTCATCTCCGCTAGCTTTATTGTTACTAATGCTTCCTAAGGCCCACTTGACTTCACTCTCGAGGATGTCCGGCTCAAGTTCAGTGACCGCACTATCATGGCTATCAGGGACATTCAGATCTTTCCTGTATAGTTCTTCTGTGTATTCTTGCCACCTCTTCTTAATCTCATCTGCTTCTGTTAGGTCCCTGCCTTCTTTGTCCTTTATCATGCCCATCTTTGCACAAAACGTTCCCTTGAGATCTCCGATTTTCTTGAAGAGATCTCTAGTCTTTCCCATTCTGTTGTTTTCCTCGATTTCTTTGCATTGTTCACTTAAGAAGGCCTTCTTGTCTCTCCTTGCTATTCTCTGGAACTCTGCATTCAGTTGGGTATATCTTCCCCTTTCTCCCTTGCTTTTCGCTTCCCTTCTTTCCTCAGCTACTTGTAAAGCCTCATCAGACAGCCACTTGGCTTTCTTGCATTTCTTTTTCTTTGGGATGGATTTCGTTGCTGCCTCCTGAACAATGTTATGGACCTCCGTCCATAGTTCCTCAGGCACTCTGTCTATCAGGTCTAATCCCTGAAATCTATTCCTCACCTCCACTGTATATTCATCAGGGATATGATTTAGGTCATACCTGAACGGTTTAGTGGTTTTCCCGACGTTCTTCAATTTAAGCCGAAATTTTGCAAGAAGCAGCTCATGATCTGAGCCACAGTCAGCTCCAGGTCTTGTTTTTACTGACTGTATGGAGCTTCTCCATCTTTGGCTGCAAAGGACATAATCAATCTGATTTCGATATTGACCATCTGGTGATGTCCATGTGTAGAGTCGCCTCTTGTGCTGTTGGAAAAGAGTGTTTGCTATGATCAGCGTGTTCTCTTGGCAAAACTCTATTAGCTTTTGTCCTGCTTCATTTTGTACACCAAGGCCATGCCTGCCTGTTATCCCGGTGATTTCTTGACTTCCTACTTTAGCATTCCAATCCCCTATGATGAAGAGGACGTCTTTTTTTGGTGTTAGTTCTAGAAGGTGTTGTAGGTCTTCATAGAACTGATCAACCTCAGCTTCTTCGGCCTCAGTGGTTGGGGCATAGACTTGAATTGCTGTGATGTTGAATGGTTTGCCTTGGATTCGTACTGAGATCATTCTATCATTTTTAAGATTGTACCCCAGTACTGCTTTTCCCACCCTTTTGTTGACTATGAGTGCTACTCCATTTCTTCTAAGGGATTCTTGCCCACAATAGTAGATATGATGGTCACCTGAATTAAATTCGCCCATGCCTGTCCATTTTAGTTCGCTGATTCCCAAGATGTCGATGTTCAATCTTGCCATCTCATGTTTGACCACCTCCAGCTTACCTTGATTCATTGATCTGACATTCCAGGTTCCTAAACAATATTGTTCTTTACAGCATCGGACTTTCTTTTCACCACCAGACACATCCACAGCTGAGTGTCCTTTCGGGTTTGGCCCAGCCGCTTCACTCTTTCTGGCGCTACTTGGAAATACCCTCTGCTCTTCCCCAGTAGCATATTGGACACCTTCCGACCTGAGGGGCTCATCTTCCGGCGTCATATCTTTTAGCCTTGTGATACGTTCCATGGGGTTTTCTTGGCAAGAATACTGGAGTGGGTTGCCATTTCCTTCTCCAGTGGACCACATTTTGTCAGAACTCTCTGCCATGACCTGTCCGTCTTGGGTGGCTCTGCACGGCATAGCTTATGGCTTCACTGAGTTACGCAAGCCCCTTCGCCACAACAAGGCAGTGATCCATGAAGGGGAACCATAACCCTACCCTAACCCCAACGCTAACACTAACCGTAACCCTAACCCCGACCCTAAACCTAACCCTAACCCTAACCCCAAACCTAACCCTAACCCTAACCCCAACCCTAACCCTAACCCTCACCCTAACCCCAACCCTAACCCAAACCGTATCCCCAACCTCAACCCCAGCCCCAAACCTAACCCCAACCCCAACCCTAACACTAACCCTAACCCTAACCCCAACCCAAAGCCTAACCCTCACCCTCACCCTCACCCTCTCCCTAACACCAACACCAAGCCCAACCCTAACCCTAACCCTAACCCCAACCCTAATCCCAACCCTAACCCTCACCCTAACCCCAACCCCAACCCTAACCCTAACCCCAACCCCAACCCTAACCCCAACCCCAACCCTAACCCCAACCCTAACCCTACCCCAACCCCAACCCTAACCATAACCCTAAGCCTAACCTGAAACCGAACCTGAACCAAAACCCGAAACCTAACGCTTACCCCAACCCTAACCCTAACCCCAACCCCAAACCTAAACCTAACAATAAACCTAACCACAACCCCTACCACAACCCCAACCCCAAACCTAACCCAAACACGAACACTAAACCAAGCCTGAACCTGAACCTGAACCCGAACCCAACCCTTAACCCTAACCCCAACCCCAACCCTAACCCAAACCCAAACCCAACCCCAACTCCAATCCCAACCCTAACCGGAATGCTAATCCTAAACCAAACCAGGACCAGAACCCAAACCCGAACTCGAAGCCAAACACCAACCCTAATGCTTACTCCAACCCTAACACTAACCCCAACCCTAACCCTAACCACAACCACAACCCCAACACTAACCCTAGCCTAACCCGAACCCAAACCCGAAGCTTAATCCCATCCCAAAACCCAACCCTAACGCTAACACTAACCGTAACCCCAACGCTAACCCCGACTGCAACCCCAACCCTGACTCCAACCCCACCCTACCCCTAACCCAAACCGGAACCTGAACCCAACCCCTAACACTAACCCCAACTCCAACCCCAACCCAAACTGCAACCACAACCTCAACCCTAACCATAATCCTAATTCTGACCCTAACCTGAACCCGAACCCAAACCTGAACCAGAACCAAAACCCAAACCCTAACACTACCACTTATGCTAACACGAACCCCACATGAACCCGAACCCTAACTCTAACCCTAATCCAAACCCCAACCCTACCCGGAACCCGACCCCGACCCCTAACCCCAACCCCAACCCCAACCCCAACCCTAACCCTAACCCTAACCCAAACCCAAACCCAAACCCAACCCCAACCCCAACCCCAACTCCAACCCCAACCCTAACCGGAACACTAAACCTAATCCTAACCAGAACCAGAACCCAAACCCGAACTCAAACCCAAACACGAACCCCAACACTTACTCCAACCCTAACACTAACCCCAACCCTAACCCTAACCACAACCACAACCCCAACCCTAACACTAACCTTAAACCGAGCCCAAACCCCACCCCGACCCTGAGCCCTAACCCTAACCTAACCCTAATCCTAACCCTAAAACAAACCAGAACCCGAACCCGAACCCTAATCCCAACCTGAACCCCAACCCTAACCCTAACCCTAACTCTAAACCTAACCCGAACACAATCGCTAACCCCAGCCCCAACCCTACCCCTCCACCGAACCCGAATCCAACCCCTAACCCCAACCCTAACCCTAATCCTAACCCGAACCCAAACCAGAACCAAAACCCTAACACTAACCCTAATGCTAAACCGAACCTGACACAAACCCGAATACGAACCCCAACCCTCACCGTAACCGTAACCCTCACCCTAACCCTAACCCCAACCCCAACCCTAAACCTAACCCGAACCCAACCCCAACCCCAACCCCGAAACCCAACCCTAACCCCAACCCCAACTCCACCCTTACCCTCACCCTAAACCTAACCCGAACCCAAACGCTAACCCCAACCCCAACCCTACCCCTACCCCTAACCCTAACCCCAACCCCAATCCAAACCCTAAACATAACCCTCACACCACCCCAACCCCAACCCCAAACCCAACCCCAACCCCCAGTCCAACCCAACCCCAACCCCAACCACATCCCTAATTTTAACCCTAAACCGAAACCCAAACCAAACCCAACCCCAACCCCAACACCAACTCTAACACCAACACTAACCTTAATCTGAACCCTAAAACTAACCCTAACCTGACAACGAACTCGAACCCGAACCGGAACGCAATCCTGAACCTGAACCCTAAACCTAACCCAATCCCTAACCGTAACCCTAACCCTGACCCTAACCCTTACCCCAACCAGAACCCCAAACCAATCCCAACCCCAACCCTAACCCTAACACCAACCCTAACCCTAACCCTAACTCGAACCCGAACCAGAAGCAGAACTGGAACCCAAACCCGAACCCCAAAGCTAACTTTAACCCTGACCCTAACCCTAACCTGAAAACCAACCCTAACCCTAAACCTAAACCAACCTCAACCACAACCCCAACCCCAACCCTAACCCTAAACCTAACCCTAATCCTAACACTAACATAAAACAAAACCCTAACCATAACCTCCACCCCCACCCTAACCCTAGCCCAAACCCGAAACCAAACCCAAACCAGAACATGAACACGAACCCAAACCCTAACACTAACCCCAAACCCTAAACCTGACTCTGACACTAACCCTCACACGAACCAGAACCCGAAACTGAACCCGGACCCTAAACCCCAACCCAAACCCAACCCCAATCCTAACCCTAACCCCTACCCCACCACAACCCCAACCCCAACCCAACCCAACCCCAACCCCAACCCCAACTTTAACCGTAACCGTAACCACCACATCAACCCTAACCCTCACCCTAACCCTATCCCTACCCCGAACCTGAACCCTAACCCGAACAAGAACACTAACCCTAACCCTAACCCCAACCCCAACCCCAACCCTAACCCTAACCCTAAACCCATCCCATCCCAACCCTAACCCTAACCCTAACCCTAATCCTAACCTCTAACCTAACCCTAACCCTAACCCTAACCCTACCCTAACCTCAACGCTAACCCTAACCCTAACCCCGACCCTAAACCTAACCCTAACCCTAACCCCAACCCTAAGACTAACCCTAACCCAATCCCCATCCCCAACCCCAACCCCAACCCCAACCCTAACCCTAACCCTCACCCTAACCCCAACCCCAACCCCAACCCCAACCCCAACCCCAACCCTAACACTAACCCTAACCCCAACCCCAACCCTAACACTAACCCTAACCCCAACCCCAACCCCAACCCCAACCCTAACCCTCACCCTCACCCTAACACCAACCCCAATCCCAACCCTAACCCTAACCCCAACCCTAACCCCAACCCCAACCCCAACCCCAACCCTAACCCTAACCCTAACCCCAACCCCAACCCCAACCCTAACCCCAACCCTGACCCCAACCCTAACCCTATCTCCAACCCTAACCCGAACCCGAACCCGAACCCCAACACTAACCATAACCCTAACCCTAAGCCTAACCCCAATCCTAACCCTAACCCTAACCCTAACCCTAACCCCAAGCCCAACCCTAACCCCAAGCCCAACCCTAACCCTAACCCCAACCTTAACCCCAATCCTAACCCTAACCCTAACACTAAACCTAACCCTAACCCCAACCCTAACCCTAACCCCAACCCCAACCCTAACCCCAACCCCAACCCCAACCCTAACCCCAACCCCAACCCTAACCCCAACCCCAACCCCAACCCTAACACCAAACCTAACCCTAACCCTAACCCCAACCCTAACCCTAACCCTAACCCCAAACCTAAACCAAACCCTAACCCCAACCCTAACCCCAACCCTAACCCTAACCCTAACACCAACCCCAACACTAACACTAAACCCAACCCTAACCCTAACCCCAACCCCAACCCCAACCCCAACCCCAACCCTAACCCCAACCCCAACCCTAACCCCAACCCTAACCCCAAACCTAACCCTTATCCTAAACCTAACCCTAACCCTAACCCCAACCCCAACCTTAACCCTACCCCAACCCTAACCATAAACCTAACCCCAACCCTAACCCTAACCCCAAGCCTAACCCCAACCCTAACCCTAACCCCAACCCAAACCTAACCCTAACCTAACCCGAACCCCAACCCTAAACCTAACCCTACCCCAACCCTAACCCCAACCCTAAACCTAACCCTACCCCAACCCTAAACCTAACCCCAACCCCAACCCCAAACCTAACCCCAACCCCAAACCCAACCCCAACGCCAACCCTAACCCTCACCCTAACCTTAACCCAAACCCAAACCCCAACCACCACCCCAACCTGAACCCAACCCCAACCCCAACCCCAACCCTAACCCTAACCCCAAGCCCAAGCCCAAGCCCAAGCCCTACCCCAACCCCAACGCTATCCCTAAACCTAACCCTAAACCTAACCCAAACCTGATCGCTAACCCCAAGCCCAACCCCAACCCTACCCCTAACCCGAACCCTTGATTGTGTGTTGGGGGCTCCAGAATTGGGGTTGGGATTTTCGGGGTGGATGGGTGGGTTGCCTTGGGCACTGGGGTTGAAGGTTGGGAGTTGAAGTGTTGGGGGATGGGGGGACCAGTTCTGGCCAGTGGTGGGTCTGGGGTTGGGGTTTGGGGATCCGGGGTTGCGGGATTGGTGGTCTGGGCTTGGGGGTGGGCGTATGGAGGTGGGGGGTGCATCCATGGTGCGGGGTTGGGTGTCCAGGGGTTGGGGTGGGGTATCTGGGAATGGGGCATGGGTTTTCTTTGGCTGGGGCTTGGGGGCTTGCATCTGGAGTTCTTGTTGTGCGTACTGGTACTGGCTTTGAGGGTTGAGATGTCTGGGGTTGGTGGGTTGGGCATCAGGGGTTGGGTGTGTGGGGTCTGGTGTTCGGGGTTATCCAAGGTTGGCAGGTGAGTGGTCCAGTGTTTGTGTGTAGATGTCCCGGGGTGTGGGGGGTCTGGAATTTGGGTTTCGGGGTCTGGTGTTGAGGGATGGGGCATCCAGGTTTTGGGGCTGGAGGTCCAGGTATAGAGGGTCGGGGTTCCGTGTTTGGGGTTTGGGGGCTCTGGGGATGCAGTTTGGGGTGTTCGGTGTTGGCGGGAGGGGGGTTCTGGTTCCAGGGTTGGGGATCAGGGGATGGGATTAGGGATCTGGGGCTGGGGATTGAGGGTCTCAGTTTTGGGGTTGTGGCCTAGTGTTTGGGTGCAGGGCTCCTGGGGTGTGGGGTCAAGGATTCTGTGGTGGGGGTCTGGGATTAGGGGTGTGGGGTCCAGAATTTGGGGTTGGGGTCCTACTTTTGGGGGTGAGGGGTCTAGGGTGGTGGATTGGGGGTCTGTTTTTCTGTTGGGGGTCTCCGGGATTGGCAGCAGTGGGTCCAGGGTTCTTTGCTTGGGTACCCCAGTTCTTTGCTGGGGTATCCGGAGTTGAGGGTTGGGGGTCCAAGGTTTGGGTGTGGGGATTCTGGGGTCAGGGGGATCGGTGGTTCAGGGTTGTGGTTGCAGGTTTTGGGGTTGGCAGCGTTGTGCCTGGGATATGGGGTTGTGGTCCACAGATGGGGTGTGTGGGGTCCAGGATTGTGGGATTTGGCATGAGGAACTCGGTGTTCCAGTTTTGGCTGCTGCAGCATCCTGGGCAGGGGGATTTGGGTTCTGGGGTTGGGGGAGGGGGTCTGGGATTTGGGGTTGCCTGGTCTGGGTTTGGGGGATGTGTTGTCCATTGTGGGGGAATGGAGGCTCCATGGTTGGGATGTCAGGGGTCCGGGGTTTGTGGTGGGGGATACTGGGTTCGGTGTGGTTTGGGGTTATGGGTTGGGAATTTGGGCTCTAGTGTTGGGGCCAGGGAATCCAGTCCTCAGTGTTAGGTTGTCTGGAGTTGGCAGGTTGGGGGTTGGGGACCAGGGTTAGTGGGTTGGGGGTCTGGGTTTTTAATGTGGGTGGTCCTGGGTCTGATTTTTAGTGTTGGGGATTCTGGGGTTGGGGAATAGGAGGTCTGGGATTTGTGGGTCAAGGTCCGGGGGGGGGGGTTGTGGGGTTTGGAGTGGGGGCTGGGCGTTCTGTTGTTGGTGTTGGGTGGTCAGGGGCTGGGTACTTGGGGGGTCTATATTTGTGGGTGGGGATCCAGGGTTGGGGTGGCGGGGGATCTAGGGTTCTCATTGACAGTACTTAGTGTTGAGGGGTCCAGGGTTGGGGGTTTCGTTCTCTGGGGTTGGAGGGTGGGGGGGTCAGGTTTTGGGGTGTATGGTTCCTGGGGGTCCAGGTTTTGGGGTTGGGGGTTTGGGTTTGGAGCATGGTGGGTCTGAGGTTTGGGGAGGGTGCATCCGTGGATGGGGAATGGGGGTCCAGGGTTGAGGTTGACGGTCCCTCAGTTCACAGATGGGGGTCTGCGGTTCAATGCCGGTCGTCTGGGAATGGGTGTGTGGGGTCCGGGGTTGGGGATGGGGGGTCCTGGTTCAGGGGTTGTGGGTTCTGTGGTTGGGAGTTCTGGTGTTGGTGGTTCGGGGGTCTGGGGTTTGTGGGTTTGTGTTTCAAGGTTGGGGGTCTGGGGATGGGGGTGTTGATCCATGTTTGGGGTTGGGGAGTCTGGGGTTGGGAGATGGGTGGTCCTTGGTTGGGTGTTGGTGGTCCAGGGTTATGGTTAGAATTAGGGTTAGTGTTCGGGGGTCTGAGATTATGGGATCGGTTTCTGGGGTTGGGGGGGTCAAGGGTTGGTGGGTTGGGGTCTGGTCTTTGGGGTGGGGGGTCTGGTTTTGGGGGATGGGGGTTCTAGGTTTGGGGGTAGGGGTCCAGGGAGGCAGTGTTGCCTGTAGTTGTAAGCATGGTCTGGGGGTAGTAGGATTGTGGATCTGGACTTGGGGGGTCCAGGTCTGGAGATAGTGGTTATGTGGTCAAGGATTCAGGGGTGGAGGGTTATCAACAAGGTTAGAGGTCAGGGATCCTGAGTTGGGGGTTGGGCATTTCTACATTTGGTGCTGGGGGGTCTGGGATGGGGGATTGGGGGTCCAGGTTTGTGGTTGCGGGTTCCGGGTTTGGCAGTGGTGGGTTCAGGTTTCGGGGTGGGGTGTCCTGGGGCCAGGATTGAGGGTTGGGGGTTCCGGTGTTGGGGGATAGATGGTCAGGGGTTGGCGGTTCGGGGGTTCCGGGGATAGGATGGGATGGGTGGATCAGGCGTTTGGGATTTGGTGTCCGGGTGGGAGGGTTGTGGGCTTGCTGGGGTTTCTGGGGTTGGGGCCCTGGGGTTTGGGGCTGGGGGTCTTCTGGTAGGGGTTGGTTCTGGGTTTTGATGGGGGGGCTCTGGCTCTGAGGTTGAGTTTTGCAGTTTCTGGGGATGGCACATGGGGGTCTTGTTTTGTATGTGGGGGGTCTGGGTTGGAGGATTGTGGGTTCTGGGGTTGGTGGGTGGGGTGTCCAGGGTGGCAGGATTGGGGGTCCGGGGTGGGGGGACTGGGGTTGGGATTTGGTGGGTCCGGGGTTGTGGGTTGGGGGATAGGGTTCTGAGATTGTGGTGTTGGACATCTAGGCTTGGGGGTGGGATATGGGGTTGGGGTTCGGTTCTCCTGGTTTAGTGTGGGGGTCCAGGGATAGAGGGTTGTGTGTCTGTGTTTGGGGGTTTGGGGGTCCAGGTTTGGGGGTCCAGGTTTGGGGGATGGGTGGTCTAGGTTTGGAGAGTGGTGCGTTCAGAGGTGGGGGTTGTGGGTTCCAGGGTCTGGGCAGTCTGAGGTTGTGGGTGAGGCGGTCTGGGATTGGCATCTGGGGTTGGGGGCTGGCTGTCCAAGGGTGGGAGTGGGGGTCCATTATGTGTTGGGGTTAGGGATCTGGGGTTGGGGATTGGGGGTCCAGGGTTGTTTGGTGGGGGGTGGCGCTGGCCGGTGGGGGTTCCAGAGTGGGGGTTGGGGTTTTCCAGGGTTGGCAGGTCCTGGGTCTGGTGTTCGGGGTCTGGGGGTTGTGGGTGAGGTTTTCCTGGGTTTCAGGTTGGGTGTTCTGGGATTTGCGGATGGGGAATCCTTTGTTGGGGGTTGGGGGCTCCAACATTGGGGTGCCAGTGGTGCAGGTTTGGTGCTGGCGCGTCCTGTGTCTGGATTTGAGGGTTGGGGTGTCTGGGGTCAGGGGACTGGTTTTGGGGGGGGGGCATGGGATTGGTTGTTTTGGCCTCAGGGTTGGAGATAGGGAGACTGGGGTCTGGGGAGGGGTTGTGTGCTCAGGAGCTGGGGGGTGGAATGCCAGGTATGGGGGTATGGGTATTGGGGGAGCCCAGGTTTAAGCAATGGGCGGTCCAGGTTAGGTGTTCTGTTGTCCGCAGTTGGGAGGTGGTTGTCTGGGTTTTGGGGGTGGGTGGTCTGGGTTTTGCTGTTGGGATGTCTGTGGTTGGGGGATGGGGTTCTGGGGTTGGGGGTTCTAGGGTTGGTGGGTGATGGGTCCAGGCCTGGGGGTTGGGGGGTCTGAGGGTTGGGGAATTGGGAGATTGGGGGGCTGAGGGTTCTGCGGTTGCTGGGGGGGGGCTGGGCCTTGGTGTTATGGGGTCTGTATTTGGGGGGTCTGGGTTAGGGGTGAGGGCATCTGGGGTTGTCATTGGGAGTACTGAGTGTGGGTTTGAGCATTGAGGGTTACCGGGTTGGGGGGCTTGTGTTGTCCAGGGTTGGACATGAATGATCAGGGGTTAAGGGGTGGGGGTCCAGGTTTTGGGTTGGGGGGTCTTGGGTTGGGGGATGGGCAGTCCAGGGTTTGGGGATGGTGGGTCTATGGTTGGGGTATTGGGGATCTAGGGTTGGGGTTGAGGGTGAGGGTCCCTCAGTTGGCAGGTGTGCATTCTGGGGTTCAGGGTTGTGGGTCTGGAGGTGGGGGATGCAGGTTCCGGGGTTGAAGGCTGGGAGGTCTGGAGTTGCGGGGCGGGGGTTCCGGGTTGGGGGTTTGGGGGGTCTGAGGATTGCAGGTGGGGTGTCCAGGGTTGGCCTGTTTGGGGTCTGGATTTTGGTGGTTGGGGGATCCGGGGTTGGTGGATGGGGGGGTCTGGAGTTTGCTGGTGGGGGTCCAGGGGTAGGGGTGTCTGGGTTTTTGGGTTGGGGGCTCCAGGTATTGGGGGTTGTGTGCACTGTGCTAGGTGGATGGTGGGTCTTTTGTGTTGGGGGTCCGGGGTTGGTGAGTTGGGGTCTGGGATTGGTGATGGGGTTCCAGGGGTAGGGGATGGTTCCAGGTTTTGGCGTGGGAAGTTCTGGGTCCTGTTTGAGTGTTCTAGGGGCTCTAGGGTTGGGGGATCGGGATCTGGGGTTTGTGGGTGTGTGGTCCAGGTGGGTGGTTGAGGGATCCGGTGTGGGGTGCTGGTGGTTCAGGCTTGGCAGATCCAGGGTCCGGAGATTGGGGATCCAGAGTTGGGGTGTTTGGGGTCTGTTGTTGGGTGTGGAAGGTCCTGGGCTGGGGCTTGGGGGGGTGGTTGCGGGGGGGGTAGCATATCTGGGGTTGGGGATCCAAATGTGTTTGTGGTCTGCGATTGGTGGGAGTTGGTGGTGGGGGTCTGCGGTTAGGGGTCCATGGTTGGGGGATTGAGTGTTGGGGATTGGGCTTTACACGGTGGCAGGTTGTGGGTGCATGCTTGGTGGTTGGGGATACGGGGCTGGATATGGGGCATCTAGGAATGGGGGACTGGGGGTCCTTGGTTGGGGAGGTTGGGTGTGGGGAGCCCGGTGTTGTGAGTTGGGGGTCTGGGGTTTGCAGGTTGGGGACCAGGGTTGGGGGGTTGGGAGTCTGGGATTGGGGTTGGTGTTTCCAGGGTGGCAGTTGGTGGGGGCAGGCTTCAGGGTTTGAGGGTCCAGTGCGGCAGGTTCTGTTGTCCGGGGTTGGCGGGTCAGGGGTCTTTGGTTTGGGTGTGGGGGTCTTGGGGTAGGGGGTGGGGGTCCAGGTTTTGGGGTAGTGGGTCAGGGGTTGGGGGATTGGGGTTCCAGGGTTGGGTTTGGGAGTCCAGGGTTGGGTTTGGGAGTCCAGGGATGGGGTGTGTGTGGTCCAGGGATGGAGGTTGGTGGTCTGAGGCGGGAGGGAGGGTCGATGCATTGTGAGTTGGGTGTTCCGGGGTTGGTGGGTGGTTGGTCCAGGTTCGATGGTTGTGGGTGGGGAGACTGAGTATGAGGGTGTGGTCCAGTGTTTGGGATTGCAGATGGGGTGTCCATGGTTGGGGGTTGTGGTCTCCAGGGCTAGGGGTTTGGGAGCCCAGGCTTTGGGGGTGGGCAGTGAGAAGTTGGGGGTTGTGTGTTTTGGGGTTGCAGGCCTGGGTCCAGGTTTGGGGGCTGTGTTGTCCAGAGTTGGGAGGTGGGTGTCCATGTTTAGGGGGTCATCTGGGTTTGGGGTTTGGGGTGACTGTGGTTGGGGTATGGAGGGTCACTGGTTGGGGCTTGGGGTTCCAGGGTTGAGGTTGAGGGGTTGAGGGTTAGCAGGTCCTGGGTCCTGGGTCTGGGGTTGAGGGTTGGGGGATCTGGGATTGGGGATGGGTGGTCCTGCATCCAGGGTTGGGGGTTTAGTGTTCTGGATTTGGCAGGTGTTACGTCTGGGGTTGGGGGTCTGAGTGTTGGGGTGGGTGTCTGGGGGTTGGGGGCTGTGCGTTCCAGGGTTGGCGGCTGGTGGGTCCTGGATTGGGGGTGGGGGTCTGGGATTAGCTGATGGGGAGTCCATGGTTGGGGGCTCTGGCATTGGGGTCCTGGGTCTGGGGTTGAGTGTTGAGGGGTCCAGAGTTGGGGGTTGGGGTGAGGGGTCTGGGGTCTGGGGTGGTGGACTGGGGGTCTGTTTTTTTGTTGCGGGTCTCCAGGTTTGCCAATGGTGGGTCTAGGGATGTACCGGATACCCCATATCCGGAGTTGAGGGTTGGGGTCCAAGGTTTGGGGGTGGGGAGTCTGGGGTTAGGGGGATTGGGGTCTGGGGTTGTGGTTGCAGGTTCTGGGTTTGGCAGCGGTATGTCTGGGTTGTGTGCAGATGGGGTGTGTGGGGCCTGGGGGTGGGGGGGTCCTGGCCCAGGATTGAGGTTTGTGGGTTCCGATGTTGGGGATGGGTGGTCAGGGGATGGGGGTGTGGGGTCCGGATGTGTGTGGGGGGGGATGTGGGGTGAGGGCTTGGAAGTCCAGGGTTGCCGGATGGGTATTCTGCTGTTGGGGTTGGGCATCCAGGGTTGGGGTGGCTGTGGAGCTGGGGGTGATGGTTGGAGGGTCTCGGGTTGGGGGGGTGTCCAGGTTTGGTGGGTGGGGACCCCCCATCCCCATCCCTGGACCCCACACACCCAGTCCCAGACCACCAGCCCTGAACCGCAGACCCCCTTCTGCCAACTGAGGGACCCTCAACCTCAACCTTGGACCCCCAATCCCCCAACCACGAATGCACCCTCCCCAAACCTTGGACCCACTATGCTCCAAACCCAGACCTCCAAGCCCCAAACCTGGACTCCCAGGAACATTACACCCAAAAACCTGACCCCCCCACCCTCCAACCCCGGACAACAAAACCCCCAAACTTGGACCCCTCAGCACTCAAACCTAGACCCAGTACTCCCAATGAGAAGCTCAGACCCCTTTGCCAGCCCAAACCTGGACCCCCCACCCACCCACAAAAATAGACCCCCAAGCACCCAGCCCCTGATCCCCCACTGCCAACAACAGAACCCCCAGCCCCAACTCCAAACCCCACAACCACTCACCCCGGACCCTGACCCACTAACCCCAGGCCCCCCATTCCCCAACCCCCAACATAAAAAATCAGACCCAGAACCACCCACACCAAAAACCCAGACCCCCAACCCACTAACACTGGTCCCCAACCCCCAACCCCAGACCCCCAACCTGCTGACCCCAGATAACTCAACCCCACAACCCCAGACCCCCAGTCCCTCAACCCCAGACTGGCAAACCTCAACCCCAGACTGGCAAAACTCAAACCTCAGGACAACCTAACACCGAGGACTGGATTAACTGACCCCAACGCTACAGCCCAAACCGCACCGAACCCAGTATGCCCTGCCACAAACCCCGGAGCCCCAGTATCCCAACCACGGAGCCGCCATCCCCCCACAATGGACAACACATCCCCCAAACCCAGACCATGCACCCCCAAATCCCAGACCCCCTCCCCCAACCCCCAACCCCAAATCCCCCAGCC
Source organism: Heloderma suspectum (assembly GCF_057233095.1). Classification (NCBI taxonomy): domain Eukaryota; kingdom Metazoa; phylum Chordata; class Lepidosauria; order Squamata; family Helodermatidae; genus Heloderma; species Heloderma suspectum. Next base: position 47,840,888 of record NC_139466.1, on the reverse strand, counting down.
CTGGATGCCCCAACAGCTGAAACTGGAACACCCAGCTCCCCACCTCGCACCCCACAACCCCGCACCCCATGCCCACCACCCACAAACTCCAGTCCACCAACACCCAACCCCAGAACCCCTAACACTCAATCCTGGACCCAATCCCCCCACACCAACACCCGCCCCAATAACACCTATGCCTGGAACCCCACCCCGATTCCCAGAACCCCCACCCACCCACCCAGGACCTCCAACCCCCAACTCAGGACCCCCACCTGCTAACACCAGATAACTCAACCCCCCAACCCCAGACCCCCAGTCCCTCAACCCCAGACTGGCAAACCTAAACCCGGACACAGGACCTGCCACCGCCAAACCCAGACCCCTGACACCCAAATGCCGGAGCCCCCAACCCCCAACCAAGGACTTCCCATCCCCCAATACCGGACCTCCCAAGTCAAAACCCTGGACCCCCAACCCCCCATCCCCAGACCCCCCCACCCACAACCTGAGACCCAGCATCCAGCACCCACCAACTCCGAATCCCGGAACCCCAACCAGGGATGCACCACCAGCAAAAACTGAACCCGCATCCCCCAACACTGGACCCCCCAACACTCAACCCAGGACCCCATTCCTGCCAACCCTCAACACCCCAACTCCCAACCCTGGATTGCCTGAACCCAAAACCTGGAACCCCCACCCTCTATGCCTGGATGCCCAACCCAAAAAACCTGGACCACCTGGTTCCAGGATTGTGGGTTCTGGGGGTGGGGGTACCATGTCCAGGGATGGGGGTTGGGGGATCCAGGTTTTGGGGGTGAGGGGTCCAGGGCTAGGAGTGGTGAGTCCAGGTTTTGCCTTGCTGGGTTCTATGTCCAGGTTTGAGTGTTGGTATCCTGGTGTTGGTGGATGATGGTCCAGGGTTTCTGGGGGGTGCTGGGGTTGTAGGTTGTGGGGCCCAGGGTGTGGGGCTGGGGGTTACAGGGTTTGTGGGTGGGGTGTCAGGATTTGGTGGATTGGGGGTCTGGGTTGGCGGGTGGGGGTCTGGGGTTTGGGGTGGGGGTCTACTGGTGGAGGTTGGTTCTGGGTTTTGATGTGGGGGCAGTGGCTGTGGGGTTGAGTTTTTGGGGTTCTGGCAATGGTGGATAGGGGTCTTGTGTTTGCATGTAGGGGGTCCAGGTTGGGGGATTGTGGGTTCTGGGGTTGGCCGGTGGGGTGTCTGGGTTTGTGGGATTGGGGTCCGGGGTTGCGGGATTGGGGGTCCATGGTTGGGATTTGGTGGGTCTGGGATTGTGGGGAGGGGTCTTGGGATATCAGTAGTCCGGGGTTGGTGGTGGGGGGTACTGGGTTGGTGGATAGGTTTCTGGGGTTGGAGTGTTGGAGGTCCAGTCTTGGGGGTGGGATACGGTGTTGGGGGTGGGATACGGTGTTGGGGATGGGTTCTCCTGGGTTAGTGTGGGAGTCCAGGGCTGGAGGGTCGGTGCCTGTGTTTGGGGGTTGTGGGGTCCAGGTTTGGGTGGTCTGGGTTTGGAGGGTGGTGTGTCCAGAAGCGGGGGTTGTGGGTCCGGAGTGGGTTTTTGGGTTCCGTGGTGGGGAGCTCTGGGGTCCAGGGTGCGTGGGTGCTCTGGTGGGGAGCTCTGGGCTTATGGGTCGTGGGTGCGGGCAGTCTGAGGTAGCAGGTGAGGTGGTCTGGGATTGTCTGGGGTTGGGGGTTGGCTGTCCATGAGTGGGGGTCCATTGTTGGGAGCTTGGGGATCTGGGGTTGGCATGAGGGGGTCCGTGATTGAGGGTTGGGGCATCCAGGGTTGGAGTATTGGCATTGGGGGGTGGGTCCAGTGGTGTGGGGGTGTTCCGGGGTTCGTCTTTGGTGTTCCGATTTTGGGGGTTGGGTTGTCCGTGTTTACTGGGTGGGGTATCCAGGGTTGGGGGGACCAGGGTTGGCGGGTGCTGGGTCTGGGTTTGAGGGTTGGGGGTCTGGGGTTGCAGGGTAGGGGTCAGGCGTTGGGGTGGGGAGGTGGTGTTAGGGGGTGGGGGGCAGGTTGTGGGGTCCATGGTTGCTGAATAGGGGGTCCCTGGTGGGGGTTAGGGGTTCCGGGATTGGGGGTTGGTGGGTTGCAGGTTGGCGCATGGGTGTTTCTGACTCCGAGGTTGATGGTTGGGAGTTCAGGAGTTGGTGAACGGTTGGTCTGGGGTTTGAGGGTGTGAGGTCCAGTCTGGGTGGTTGTGGTGCCTGGGCTGCGGGGCTGGACATTCTATGGTTAGCAGGTCAGGGCTCCAGGTTTGGGGGTTGTGGGGTCTGGGGTTTGGAGTTGGGGGGTCTGGGGTTGGGGTTTCATCTGGGGTTGACATTGGGGTCTTGGGTTGAGGGTTAGGGTTCCAGGTTTGTAGACTTGTGGGGCCAGGGTTGGATGTGGGGTCCGGTGCTAGGGGTTGTGTTGACTGGGGTTTGTGGGTGGGGCATCTGTGATATAGGTTTGGGGGTCCCGGTGTATGAGGTGGGTGGTCCAGAATTTAGGGTTGGGAGTACATGGTTGGGGTACGGGGTATGGGTTTGAGGTGGATGTGTCCGGGTTTGGGGGATTGGCCATCCGGGGGCAGGGTTGGGGGTGCCTTGGTTTCTGGGGGTTGGGTCTGGGGGTTGGGGCCCAGGGGTTGGGGGGTCTGGGGTTTGGGGGTTCTGGGGTTGGCTGTGGGCAGTACTGTGTCCAGGGATGTGGGTCCAGGTTTGGGGGATGGGGTTTTGGGTTTGGGGGTCTGGAGGGTCCATGGTTTTGGGTTGGGGGGTCTGGTGTTGAAAGTCTGGGGTTGGGTTTGCAGGGGTCTGGGGTTGAAAGTGGGGGGTGCTGTGTCTGGGTTGAGGGTTGGGAGTTCTGGGGTTGGGGGAAGAGGGGTCCCATTTTTTAGGTGGTGGGTGTGGTGTTGGCCTTTGGGGGGTCTGTGATTTGGGGGTTTGGGGGTCCAGAGTTTGGATTTGGTGTTCTGGGGTTGTCAGGTGGTATGTTTGGGGTTGGGGTGTCTGGGTGTGGGTGTCTGGGCATTGGGGTCAGGGGTTGTTCAGTTGGGGTTCCAGTGTTGTGGGTTGGTGGTCTGGGATTTGTGGGCAGGGTGTCCAGGACTGGGGGATTGTTTGTTCAGGTTTGGGGGATTTGCGGGTTGGGATGTTGGGGGTCCGGGCTTGTCGGTGGGGTGTACTGGGTTCGGGGTTGTGGTGCCTGTAGTCTGGGGCTGAGGGTTCTGTGGTTGCCGGATGGGGGGTTTGGGCCTCAGGGTTATGGGGTGTGGGAGGGGGTCTGTGTAGGGAGTGGGGTCCAGGTTTGGAGGTCTTGGGTTGGGGGTGGGCGGTCCGGGGTTTGGGGATGGTGGGTCCATGGTTGGGAGATTGGGGGTCTGGGGTTGAGGGTCCCTCAGTTAGCAGTCTGGGGTCCAGGGTTAGGGGTGTGGAGGTGTGGGATGGGGGTTAAAGGGTTGAAGGCTGGGAGGTCTGGAGTTGCCAGGGGTTGGGGGCTTGGGGGGTCTGAGGTTTGCAGGGGGGGTGTCCGGGGTTGGCCTGTTCGGGGTCCGGATTTTGGTGGTTGGCGGATCCAGGGTTGGTAGGTGGGAGCCTGGAGTTTGCTGGTGGGGGTCCAGGGGTAGCGTTGTATGGGTTGGGGGGTTGCTGGGGTCCAGGTGTTGGGGGTTGTGTGTGCTGTGCTAGGTGGGTGGCGGGTCCATTTTTTTTGTGTTGGGGATCTGAGCTGATATGAAATAGGCTTATGCGCAAGACTCGCGGCCCTATTTTGCATCTCATCTAAGAGCACATCCTCCCGATTGCCCTTTTTTGAAGACAAGAAGCAGCCAAGTGCCGTTCTGCCTCCAGTCCTCCTGGAGCGCAGCAGCTAAGTGGTCCCAACTCACTGCGGATTCCCGAGGCCAGATACCAAAGAATCCGTCCTCATTTGAATCCACAGCGGATTTCTCTGACATCCCTCCCCTCCCCCTACGCTCCCCCTCCCCCTATCCTCACCCACACCCTCACCCTCACCCTCACCAAGGGGTGTATGGATTCCCCACCATCTATTCCAGTGGGGAGTCTGTCGGGGAGGAGGAGATCCGTTCCTCCCCTGCGGAATCCCCCAGCGCAACTCCGCTCGGATTCCGGGGGGGGGGACTGGCTTGGGGTCCCACTTACCTTCCCTCATGCCAGCGAGAACGATTCGCCTCCTCCCTGTCCCTGCCGACTGCCATGTCTTTAAAAAAAAATGTCGATCTGGAGGATGTGCCCATAGACTTAGAAACAAATAGAGTCATGAATCTTCCGTCTAAGGCTATGTTTCCAAAGAATCCAGTCTCATTTGAATCCATAGCGGATTTGTCTGACATCCCAACCCTCACCCTCTCCCTTACCCAACCCTCACCCGACCCTCTCCTGCACCATCACTCTACCATCACCGTCACCCTACCCTGACCCTCAACACCCACCCTCACCCTCACCCTACCCTCACCCTACCCTCTCCCGCACCCTCACCCCACCCTCACCTAACCCAACCCTCTCCCTTCCCCTTCCTCACCCCCTCACCCTACCCTCACACTCACCCTACCCTCACGCTCACCCTACCCTCACGCTCACCCTACCCTCACCCTACTCTCTCCCGCACCCTCACCCTACCATCACCGTCACCCTACTCTCACCCTACCCTGATCCTAACCCCCACCCTACCCTCACCCCACCCTACCCTCACCCTACACTCAACCTCACCCTCTCCCTCAACCCCCACCCTCACCCTCGCCCTCACACTCATCGTACCCTCGCCCTCACCATACCCTCACTGTACCCTGATCCTCACCCTACCCTCACCTTCACCCTACCCTCACCCTCATCCTACCCTCACACCACCCTCAGCCTCACCCTTCCCTCACCCCACACTCATCCTCACCCGCACCCTACCTAGGGATGTCAGAGAATTCCGCCACGGATCTCGATGAGGCTGAATGCCAGTGCGTTCAACCCCCTGAACTCCGTGGTGGAATGGCCTGTCACCCCCCGGCCCCCCCGCGGATCCCCCCGGGACGAGACTTACCTGGGGCGGATGTTCCAGGCGGCGGCGGCTCCAGCGGCAGCTCCAGTGGCGGCGGCAGCAGGTCTTCCGACCGGCTGCCGCCACCGCCGCCATTTGCAGTCTGTTCCCCCCCCCATTCATGATAGGCTGCATAAAGACTTATGTAGCCTATCACATCTGGGTTTAAAAAAAAACACACACGTATGCAAATGGCGGTGGCTATGGCCGCCGCCATTTGCGTTCCTTATTTTTGGCCGTCTTAGTCTATGTAAATATTTACGTAGAGTAAGACGGTGAAAATAAAGGGGAACACAAATAGCGTCCGCTAAGCTATTTGCATTCCCCTTTCTTGTCTTCGTCTTAGTCTATGTAAATATTTACATAGATTAAGACGGCCAAAACTAAGGAACGCAAACAGCGGCGGCCATAGCCACCGCCATTTGCGTACACGTTTTGTTTTTTGTTTTAACCCAGACGTGATAGGCTACGTAAGTCTTTACGTAGCCTATCATGGCTGAATTCAGGGACGCAAACGGCGGCGGCTACGGCCACTGCCATTTGCGTCCCTGCTAGCCAGCGGCCAGATGTCCGGCTGCTGGCAGAGCCAGCCGGCAGCTCCACGGAATCCCCGCAGAGCGGAGCCAGCCGGCCAGGATTCCAGGGGGAGGGACGGAGCGCCTCCCCCCCCAGAGGAACCCGGCGGAGCCAGGTAAGCAGGGTTTCGTACATCCCTAACCCTACCCTCACTCCAGCCTCACCCAACCCTCACGCTTACCCTGACCCTACCCTCACCCTGACCCTACCCTCACCCTCACCTCACCCCACCCCACCCCACCCCACCCCACCCCACCCTCACCCTCACCCTACCCTCATACGCACCATCACCCTCACTCTAACTTCACCTTACCCTCACCCTCCCCTCCCCATCACCTTCACCCCCACCCTCACCCTACCCTCACCTTCACTCTACACCCACCCACCCTCACCCTCCCTGCACCCTCACCCTCACCTCACCCTCCCCACACCCTCACCCTAACCTCACCCTGACCCTGACCCCAAGCCAACCCCAACCCCAACCCTTGCCCTCGCCTTACCCTGGACCCTGAACCTGACCCCCTAACCCCTTAAACCCCTAACCTCCTAACTCCCTCACCCTCACCCCAACCTGCTGGTGCAGCTCAAGTGACACCTCTACTGGGGGATGCTCGACACGTGCGTGTTCATGCCACACGTGGAGCAGGAGTGCATGCAGGAGGGCTGGCCATGGTACTTCCGCGAGCTGGAGTACCTGCTGGAGATCCTCCACAACCGGAGCATGCCCTACTAGCTGTGGAATGTGCATTGGCAGGCGTACCATGATGTCCTCACTGTGCAGGTCTGCAAGCCGTGGCTGCGGAGCAATGAGGCCACGCAGGCATGCGTGGACGTCTGCTTCCAGCGTGTCGCCATACAGACAGGCGTGATGCAGTGCAAGATGGCCGAGCACGCCATATGGACGTGCCCGGCAGCGTGGCAGCTGTGGGAAGAAGTTGCGCAGGTGCTGGACTGGCCAGCTTTGCTCACACAGCAGTAGGAGGACGCGGTGGCAGGGTGAGAGCTGCAGCCCAGCGGCCTGTGCAGGCCAAGGAAGCATGCTGGGAGGGCAGAGGAGTGCTGGGACATGCCTTGGCCCATGTCCCGGCTCGTGAACCTCTTTGTCCTCCTCGCTCTGTTCTACCAGCGGCACCGAGAGCTGAATATGTGGGAAGAGCGTGACGTCGCGGGCTCGGCGTGGGTGGTGCTGGGCCAGCTGGTGGCCATCAGCTAGGATGAGCGAGGGCGCCTGCTGGCTGGGTGCTGGCAGCAGCTCTGGCTGTGGCGGGCCAAGGGCGTGGGGGCCGCACCAACGGGTCCCATCACATAAGAGGAACGTGGTGGGGAGAAAAGCCAAGGGGCACTGTAGGGGGGGGCTGACGGGGTAGAGCAGCCATCCACCCTGTACTATTTGGCAGGCCAGAGAGGATTTACTTTGTATTAGTCAGTTGCTGGGGTGACAGCTGCATTTCTGTTACGGGCTTTCGTGCTCAGGTGTAGTCATGTGGCTGGGTGGGCGGATTTCTCTAATAAAAAAACCTAAAAAAACTAAAAACCTCACCCTCACCCTACCGCTAACCCTACCCCTAACATTAACCCTCCCCCTCCCCCAACCCTAACCCAGCCCCTGCCTTCACCCAGCCCCAGCCCTAACCCAGCCCTAACCCTAAACCAACCCTAACCCTAACCTTATCCCTAACCCCAACCCCCACTCTATCCCAAACCCAAACCCAGCCCTAGCCTTGGCCCTGGTCCCTGACCCCGAACTCTACCCCAAACCTGAACCCTACACCGAACCTGAACCTGAACCTCAACCACTGAGGTGGTAGGAGGTGCATCAGAAGAGCTCCTGCTTGAGCAAAAAATAATTAGCTCTGCACCTGGAAAAAGTGATGGTATCTCTCAGTGCAATGTGGGGAAAATGTTGGGGAATTAGAAGAATCCAATTTGGGGTCACTCCTCCCACATTTCATGGAGAAAAGAAGATGAGACGCCAACCTCCCCAGGACTCCTGCTGAAATGGAAGGAGAGAAAATGGCCAACAGTGGAAAACAGCAGGGTGAGTTTGCATCAGAAAGCCCTGAAAGCTCCCCTACGTCAGCGGAGGGAGGAACTCCCCAACAACCTGGAAAGGGCCAGCGGCGTGACAGAGAGGGCGAAGAAAGAGCCCCCCCCCCCGTCAGAACTGGGAAGCGGCAGCCAACTGAAGAGGAGCCACACGAAGAAGGGGTGCTGGGAAGCCCTGCTCCCTTCTGCAAAAGGGCTCTTTTTGTCCCAAAAGACGCAGAGGGTTTGGGTTAGGGCAGGACTTTGGGGCAGAGAATCAAGCAGGAGGAGGAGGGGAAGAGCCACCCGGAAAGCCCCACAGACCCGGAGGTCGCTCAGGGAGTCTGCCTGCAGGCCCTCTCTCAAGTGGTGAAGAGAATCTAATCCAGCCCCAGGCTCCGTTACCTCTTCCAGCAAAGCAAGGCCCCCCTTATAAGCACTGTGACTCAGCGTTTGTTTGCAGAGAGCGCCAGGGCGTCCCCCTTAAAAAGCAGCCAGCTGGAATGAGATGGGAGGAAGTGAGGCTGATTGGCAGGCGAGGCATCCAATGGGAGCTAAACTGCCTGAAAAAGCTGTGGAACACAGACCCAAACAGCAGCACAGCGGAGAGACGGGCTCTCTTGAATTAAAGACGCAGCAAACAGAATTGCCAGGGGATGAGCTGGACACACCGATTCATCTCCCTCAGATTCTGAATTATGTTTTGTTAGGAAAAAAGGCATTTTAAAAGTGGAAAAGGAGAAAAAGACCCTAGTTATAATCAAGAGCAGTCTGAGTTTGTGGAGTAACAGACTCCCCCTCTGCAGAGTGACCCTTTCATACCTGTGAAGGAACAGGCAGACATCTATATTGATTTAAGCGAAGAAGAAGAAGAAGAAGAAGGAGGAGGAGGAGGAGGAGGAGGAGGAGGAAAGGAAGGAAGGAAGGAAGGAAGGAAGGAAGGAAGGAAGGAATTTTCTTAGACACAAATTAGACAGGAACAGATGGAAGAGGAACACAACCAACAACCCCCAAATTCTAGAGAGAAAAGAAATTTAATGGAATGGGCAGAACAAATAAAACTCCCTATGGAGGTGGTGCACAAATTTCTCTTGCACCCACCTTTCAATGAAAAATACATGGTGAAATTATGGGGTTTTATAGTGGCTCACATGGCTTTATGCGATCAATCGGTAGAAAAAAGACTAAATAAAATGAGTCAGGTCTCACACTTTAATTATTTAGACAAAATGCATATTGTAACTTTTGAAAGGCAACGAGGCCGCCCAGCTGGATGACTTTTTTAGCCTTGAAGATGACAGAGAAAATACTGAAAGGGTGTTGATCACATGTAAGACACGCACGTCTCAGGCACGCCTTCCCAAATGGCTAGGAGAAATGGAAAGTCTTAGGACATTACAAGGCATATTAAGGGAATGGGAAAAACCTGAGAAACCGTAATGCCAGCCCAGCAGTCTCAGGCCGCGTTGTTTTCCCAACAATGGGCGTGCCTCAACGGTCTCAGCGGGGGACACACCCCTTGTGTTGAGGGGAATAACACCACAAAAACTCTGGGGAAGGTGTTGAGGGGTGGACGTGGCCACCTCACGCAGTACACAGGGGTGATCTTGGAGAAGGGACGGCATTTGCAGCAACGAGAGCAGCACGGAAGTCTCCCCAAGAAAAATTTACCCGTGCTGCAGTGGAGGGAGCAGCTCAAGGTGCCGCGATACACGTCCGGTGGGGAGGGGAGGCCCGGCAAGGAAGAGAGTGGTGTCCAGATGAGGGGGGGGCACGGTGGGAGCTGACCGATGGCGCCATAGGTGAAAGAGCAGAGTCAGGGGGAGAATACACAGGGCGGAATGCAACAAGTGGATGAAAGGTGGGGGGCGGTTTTTAGGCGCCCACCGCATGATCCAACAAAACAGGGAGGCTGCACCGATACCACCAAGCCCCAAGCTTCGATTCTTTGAAGATTCGAAGATGGTCCTCTTGTTCAAAAAAAAAAAGCCTAGGGCAGGGGCATGGAGGGGCCATGTGTTTGCTCACAGATGCTGGCCGCTCAGGAATGGACGCGAACAATACCGGGAGGATACCTGGGGGAGTGGCAGACATGAGAGGTGGGGAGTGTTCTTTAAGCACTTACCGTAAGATCTGGGCAGACGGGGAGGCTGCAGCGATATCTACAACCCTCAAACTACGATTCTTCGAATCTTCGAAGAAGTTATCCTGGTTTTTAAAGAAAAGCCAAGGGCGGGGGCGCAGGGGGGGGGGCTACCTGTTTGCCCATGGACACCGACTGCTCGAGGAGAGACACGATCGATGGCCGGAACACAACCTGGGGGAGTGGTGCGCTCTGATTGGTCAGCGGGGAAATACAAACACTGCAGTATATGGCCATGCATGGGAGGGGACAACAACCATATATGGTAGTGAAGGCAGAAAATCAGAGCACATTAGGGGGAAATCCCGGGATAACAGGGTGTTGAAAGCGGGGGCGCAGACCCCAGAAACTCCAGGTCCAATACGAGGTGGGTACTGCGTAGTGTGAAAGGCAGGCGGTAAAACTGAATTGGAAGCGAGAAGAGGCGGTAAGTGTAGATCCCACCAGTAGCAAGCTCTGGATGCTGCCTTCTCAGCTCCTGCTCTCCGTTTATTTGCCCCACAAGATTAGGTGTTTGCTAGGAACTATGGACTCAGATGGGTTCCTTCCTCTATCACTGAGGCCACTGGACCTGTCATACAAGTGTGCAGTGTGCAGATGGGTCAGTGTGGCATTGCCACATTGACCAGCTGAGAAGTAGGGATGGCAGAGAATTCCACCACGGATCTCATTGAGGCCGAATGCCAGTGCATTTGGCCCCCCGAACTCCATGGCAGAACGGCCTGCCCCCCCGCCCCCGCAGATCCCCCCCAGGACGAGACTCACCTGGGGCGGATCTTCCGGGTGGCGGGCGGCGGCGGCTCCGGTGGCGGCAGCGGTGGCGGCTGGTCTTCCGACCGGCTGCCGCCGCCACCATTTCCAGGCTTGTAAAAAAAAAAAACAAGACATGATAGGCTACGTAAACATTTACGTAGCCTATCATGGCTAGGTTTAAAAAAAAAAACACGACATGATAGGTTATGTAAATCTTTACGTAGCCTATCATGGCTGGGTGGGTTAAAAAATAAAACCGCGTACACAAATGGTGGCGGCTACGGCCGCCACCATTTGCGTTCCTTATTTTTGCCCATCTTAGTCTATGTAAATATTTACGTAGACTAGGAGAAAATAACAACAACGCTATTTGCGTCCCTTTTTGATTCCCCGTTTTAGCCCACGTAAATCTTTGCCATTGCAGGTGCTCCTTGTCTTTTGGCTCAGAGCCAGTACCTGTAGAAGAAGGAGGAGAAGCCACAGTGGACTTCTGCCTGGCAGACCACCATTCCCTGCAGGACCAGGCCTCCAGGAACTGAACCAACTGTAGCTGACAACCTCCACCTGTCCCCTTCTTGGAAGGAGATATATAAGCTGGCTTGCTGAGGTGGCCCAGGAGAGCCAGAGACACCCACTGAAGAAAGGGGCAGCACAAGGAAGAGGGGGTGCCTACTGCTAACCAGCTTGCTTGCTGCTACCACAACTACTGTCATCAGCACTGCTCTCTTCCTGTGGATTTCTGACTGAAATGAGCTTCAGGGGACTTCTGCCTGGCAGACCACCATTCCCTGCAGGACCAGGCCCCTGGGTACTGAATCAGCTGTAGCTTACAACCTCCACCTGTCCCTTTCTTGGAAGAAGGTATGTAAGCTGGCTCGCTGAGGTGGCAGTCTGCCTACAAAGGGGGGTGACACCGAAGAGGGTGTGCCCCTTTGGGTTGCTCCTTTGGGAAGTGATGGGGGCAAGGACACCGCCCCCTCCTGGAGTAACTGAGAGTTAAACCATGCAAGTTCCAGCTCACTGCTTCTGAACTGCAACACTAGCAAGTAGGCAAAAAAGAAGCTGGGTGAAGAGATGCTGCTGAATCATAGAATCATAGAATCATAGAATAGTAGGGTTGGAAGGGGCCTACAAGGCCATCGAGTCCAACCCCCTGCTCAATGCAGAAATCCAAGTCAGAGCATCCCTGACAAATGGCTGTCCAGCCTCGTCTTGAAGGCCTCCAGTGTGGGAGAGCCCACCACCTCCCCAGGTAATTGGTTCCATTGCCGTATTGCTCTGACACTCAGGAAGTTTTTCCTGATGTTCAGTCGGAATCTGGCTTCCTGTAACTTGAGCCCATTATTCCGTGTCCTGCACTCTTGGATGATCAAGAAGAGATCCTGGCCTTCTTCTCTGTGACAACCTTTCAAGTACTTGAAGAGTGCTATCATATCTCCCCTCAGTCTTCTCTTCTCAAGGCTAAACATGCCCAGTTCTTTCAGTCTCTCTTCATAGGGCTTTGTTTCCAGTCCCCTGATCATCTTTGTTGCCCTCCTTTGAACCCTCTCCAGCTTGTCTGCATCCTTCTTAAAGTGTGGTGCCCAGAACTGGACACAGTACTCCAGATGAGGCCTAACCAGTGCTGAGTAGAGGGGAACTAGTACTTCCCGGGATTTGGAAGCGATGCTTCTATGAATGCAGCCCAAAATAGCATTTGCCTTTTTTGCAGCCACATCACATTGTTGGCTCATATTCAGCTTGTGATCGACGACAATTCCAAGATCCTTCTCGCTCGTAGTGTGGTTGAGCCACGTATCCCCCATCTTGTAACTGTGCATTTGGTTTCTTTTTCCTAGGTGCAGAACTTGGCATTTGTCCCTGTTAAATGCCATTCTGTTGTTTTCTGCCCAGCACTCCAGTCTATCCAGATCACTTTGAATTTTGTTTCTGTCTTCCAAAGTATTAGCTATCCCTCCCAATTTTGTGTCATCTGCAAATTTGATCAGCATTCCCTGCACCTCCTCCTCCAAGTCATTAATAAAAATATTGAAGAGCACTGGGCCCAGCACTGAGCCCTGCGGTACCCCACTCGTTACCTCTCCCCAGCTTGAGAAGGTCCCACTGATAAGCACTCTTTGAATCCCCACTTCCCAGAATGATGGTCACCTGTCATAGCAGCAGCTGTTGGAAGCTCTTGAGGAGCAGGTGCAGGCATGCATTCTCATTCTCTCTCTCTCTCACTCATGCACGCGCGCACACACACCCAGCACAGTAGTGCCTCCAATAGATAAGGTGATCAGTCAAAAAAGGATTCCGCCATGTTAAATGAAAATTGGGTGGGGGGTATTCTAACATTAATATACAAGTCTGCCTGAGGATGAGATCTGTTGGAGGGCCGTCCTCTGCGTCCCACCAGTACGAGACATACACAGTGGTGGGACATGGGAGAGGGCCTTCTCTGCTGTGGCACCCCAGTTGTGGAATGCCCTCCCCTTGGAGACCTGATTGGTGCAGCCATTGGTCTTGTTTCAGCGCCAAGTAAAAACATGGCTTTTTATCAAAGCCTTTGAGGGCTAAATTCCCTAGCACATTATTTTAACTGTTCTGTTGTTTTAGATTTTAACTGGTATTAGCTTGTTTAATAGTTTAATACTGCATGTTTTTAGGTGTTTACATTATTTATTGTTTTACACTGTTTAAATTGTTTTTATCTGTACACTGCCTTGAAATCTTAATGGTATAGGGCAGGATAGAAATGTTTTAAATAAATAAAAATAAATAATAAAATTGAAAGGGTTTCACCAATCTTCCTGAAAATCACACATGCTGGACAGAAATGGCTATTTTACAGAACCTGAAAATTTCAGGAAGATTGGTTAAAGACTGAGGGAGAAAGGGAAGTTAACAGAAAAAAATGAAATAAATACTCGGTCACACAATTTTGGCGCTGAAAATGTTTTGGCAACCATATGTGTCCATCATTTGCCAAAAAGCTTTAAGGTGTATATATGAAAACCATATATGTTTCCCTATTCCCTTTCTATTGTAGTTGGTGGAATGGAATTTCTTTTTAAAAAATTCAATTTACTTATTTTTAAAACATTTTTTATTGGTATAATGGATCCCTATGTAGTAAAAATGTAACCTAAAAGCCATTGTATGTATCTTAAGCAGCACATAGTATTGTAAGAGCTGCACATGCCTGGAATGAGCAGACAGTAACCCTAAGATAAGGTTGCCAAGCAAACTGCTAGCAACCAATCAAAGTGACACGCTGGCTGAGGAATGCAAGCTGAGGTGATAAAACTGTAGCGCGGGGGTTGCCCAGGGTCGACTCTGCTTTGAGCGTGAGCTCCTTTGTCGAACTGTTTGCAAACAATAAAATCCAGTTGGACCCAGCCTGAAGTTGACTCTCCTCTTTGGGGCAAATTGGACTAGCCTCCAGGGGGCGACACTAGCATTTTGTGCAACAAATTGGCGAGTAGCCAGGAGTCCCTTGGACCACCCTGGGGTCAAACGACAGAACCGGCAAAGGTGCCTGTGGGGCGCGCCGGACCGCCTTTGAGGTCTGCCACGGCACCAGAGAACGGGGGTCGGGACACCCAGGAGGTTAAAGGCGTGGACTCCATTGATTGAGTGAACCAGGCTGAACGGGTCTGAAGAGACGGCACTAGGGTGCTGGGCAGAGTAAGTACTTGATTTCCCTTCTGTCTTTCTGTTTGAGTTGCCTTCGGAGCGTCTGAGGTTTGTCAGACTCTGTGCAAACGTCTGAGGTTTGTCAGACTCCGTGTCAGTGTCGGAGGTTTGTCAGGCTCCGTGTATGGTTTCAAACAGAGGTAGGCACAATGGGGGCGGGTAGCTCCCGTTTAGAAAGCTCTGCCACTCCCTTGGGATGCATGCTAAAGAACTTTAGCAAAGTCAAGCGTCTGAGGTTTGTCAGACTCCGTGTACTAAGATGTCGAAAGGCAAGCTGGTTACACTCTGTCAATTGGACTGGCCAGCATTTGGAATTAGTGGGCCAGACATAGGATCCTTTGGTGTAAATCTTGTAAATGCTGTATATAAAGATGTGGTGAATAATGGGCAATGGGATCAATTCGCCTATATTGATGGTTGGTTGAATTGGTGCGGAAAGAATCCCCCTTAGTTACAGAAGTGTAAATTTGTAAATGTCTTACTGGCAAAGGACCACAGGGGCAAGAGACCCCGGGTGGTGTCTGAATCAAGTAGTAAGAGATAAATTTGCCTCAGGGAAAGTGAGGTTATCAGCATTTGGATGAGTGCCAACCAAAATCCACTGAAGGAGAGAAAAGGTTGAATATAAAGTTCAATATTATAAAGTCATGATGGTATGCTCCGAGGTGAAGCCCAAAGCCCCTGTTCTCCCTGATTCAAGCCCCACGGAAGGAGCTTGAAGACTGGGAGACCCTGCCCAAGGTGCCCTGAGCTCCCCCCGGTCTGATTCGGTCTGTTAGGTTGGGAGGAGAGGTTGTTGGGGGAGGGAGGGGGCCCTCCAGAGACAGTTTGTCTGCCACCGTATCCACGTTTGTTAGAAGAAGCAAAAGCAGTTGAAAAAGTTGCAACTTCTGAAGAAAGAGATTTGTTTGATGTCTTAAAGACTGTGGCAAAATCAAGAAACAAAGACAGAACAAGTTCTTAAAATATCAGGGTCTGTGTAAGCTTATCTCTGTCAGCCTGCTCAGAGCAGAGCCAAGGGGGACTTGCCTAACCCCCCTTCGCCGTGGCTGGTTTAGCCTTAGCAAGCAGAGAGGCTGGAAGGTGTCTGTGAGGACCTGACAAAAGAGTGAGATTTGTAAAAAAAAAAAACAAGAAAAGCATCACAGCTGAAAAGCTGAGCAGCACTGCTCTGTTCTTATCTGTGGAGGAATCTAGAAGAGGTGTAAAGTTACACCTTCCCCATTCGAACTGATGAAGAGACACAGAGCTTTTGTTAAAAACATCCCTTCTTTATGGCCCAAAGCCTTCTTTGTTAGAGGCACTCTGCACATGGACTGGAACTTTGGACAGTTAAAGACTTGCCATAAAAAGTACTGTGAGGCTTGTCATAGCCTTAAACTCCCGTTGTTGTAGATTGTGTGTTTGTGATCAGCTCAGTGTACAGTTTAATTTGTGATTTCAACACTCAGATAAAAAGCTGCATTTGACTGAAAGAACTGGGTATATTTAGCCTTGAGAAGAGAAGACTGAGAGGAGATCTGATAGCACTCATCAAGTACTTAAAAGGTTGTCCCAGAGAGGAAGGCCAGGATCTCTTCTCAATCATCCCAGAGTGCAGGACACGGAATAATGGGCTCAAGTGACAGGAAGCTGGATTCCAGCTGAACATCAGGAGAAACGTCCTAACTGTTAGAGCAATACGACAATGGAACCAATTACCTGGGGAGGCGGTGGGCTCTCCCACCCTGGAGGCATTCAAGATGAGGCTGGACAGCCATCTGTCAGAGATGCTCTGATTTGGATTCCTGCACTGGGCAAGGGGTTGGACTCGATGGCCTTGTAAGCCCCTTCCAACCCTACTATTCTATGATTCTATGATTTCCAAGGCTTTGATTTCATTTACCCTAATGAAGCATATAGATACAAATTGTTAGAGATTCACAGACTACAAAGGAAACAGCCTTCAAAAAGTTCAAAGAGAAACTACGAAAGTTAGTTTCCCTTTAAAAAGGGGGGCAGCAAATTTTCTTAACTTAAGAGGTGAGAGGGAAAGAGTCCCCCACTCTCCTGTGATACTTCTAAGCCCAGCTGTGTTTCTGAAGCCTAAGAAAGTTCCTGCCCCATGTGTTCCAGCTCTTTCTCAAAATCTGAACTGTTCTGACGTTCCATTTGCTCAGAGGCAAACCTGACACTCTGCCAAAACTCATGCAGTGTGGAGTTGCCGATGCAAAAATGTGGCTTGCAACTCTTTGCATGTATGAGAACGCCCTTCCCTTAATTTTGATGGGCCCTGACCATGCAGTCAGAGGAGCAGTATAATGGTTAGATCTGCTCTACCATGCCCTACTATACAAAACAAATGTTTTCCAGTCATGGTGTTAGATTTTAATGATATGAAAAAGGTATAAAAGAAGGCAGAAGAAAGTAGCAGACAAAAAGGCTTAAAAAAGAAAGCTTATCCCAAATGTGTGTCATTGAGATTAGTAAGAAGATCTAAGCAAGCGAGTCTCTGTCGAAGCAATGGCAAACAGCCTAACTTGCAGAGAAGACAAAGAGTTAAAACTGGTGCATGGCACAGAAAATTTAAAACATGATCTGCAGAACAGGCAAGCCAAAAGATAAGTGTGCCTGTTACAAGAGGGAGGCTATAGTAGCCATAAAAAGGGGTGAAGCCCCCATATGAAGCTTTAACAAAAATATTACCCACTAGAAGTGGACAATTAAAATAAAAAAGGCTTTTCTTAAATTGAAGCAAGCCTTAATATCACTGCCTGCTTTAGCCTTATCAGACCCCAGATCATGAAGTTTTTAGAGCTATGGTGCACATGAGAGCACATGAAGAGTGCCATTCCTAGAAAAAAGAAAAGGCAATGCTGGCAGCCACCATGGGCGGAGATATAAACCGCAGCTTGAGAGCACAGAAGCGACCAGAGGAGGGGGGCAAAAAAGAAAAGGGCCGACCGGGGCTCAATAAATGTGCGTATTGCCGAGAGAAGAGACATTGGAAGAAAGATTGTCCAGAGCTGAAAGAAAAGAGAAAAGAGACTCACCCTGAAGGCTGCCAAATGCTGGCAGGGTCCTCCAGTGGGGGGGAGTCTAGCTGAAGGGCCACCACCCTACGAACAAACGCTTGGGAGAATCCCAAGGTAAAAGTAAGGGTTGGTGGCAAGGACTGTAAAGCCCTAGTAAGATACTAGAGCCACATTTTCTATGATCCCTAAGAAGCCCCCCGGCGAGAAAAAGTGGAAAGCATGTAACTGTAAAAAGAACTAAAGGGGAAGAAAAAAAAAAAACTAAATTGCTCATTTGTAAGCCCTTCCTCACAAAGATTGGAAATAACATACTGGAACATGCCTTTGTAGTTTCATCTGCATACCTGGTTGCCCTCTTGGGGTGGGACTTGTTAACAAAACTGCAAGCTAAAATCTTCTTCCGTGATAATCAGATTGTAGTACAGCTGCCAGCAATGCAGGGCTCAAATTATCAAATGGCCCTTCAAGCAATCAAGATTGTGTCAGAGGCCAAAGGGACTGAGATTTTAGAGAATGTTGATCCATGTGTGTGGGCAGACAGAACCCCTGCCCGAGCAAATGCATAACACCAGTTAAAATCTTCTTTAAAAAGGGAGAGCCCTGTGTGCGTGAGGCAGTATCCTCTGAAGAAAGCCACCTGTGCAGGCTTGAAGCCGCTCATTGAGAAGTTCAAAAATTATGGTTAGCTAATAAAGGGATCATCCCCCTTTAACACCCCAATTTTGGGTGCGCCCGAGGCAGATAGCACCTCCTTCAGGTTAGACCAAGACCTGAGAACAGTGGCTGACTGCCCTTTGTGCCTCAAAAATGATTCAAAGATGTTTGAGCCCCCAGCTCAAATGAGAAGTCGCCCATGTGCTTACTATCCTTTTCAGAGATTTCAAATTGATTTTTCAGAGTTGCCCCAGACTCATGGCTATCGGTACCTGCTAGTAATGATAAAAGCAATTGACTGCACCGCACAGACAGTAGCCAAGATCCTGTTAAAAAGTAATCCTTAAGCTCTTGTTACCTAAAGAGAGTGAATCAAATCAGGGGCCCCATTTTGTTAGACAAGTGACGCAAGTAGTGGCCCAGGCATAACAAACTAACTAGAAGCTACACCCCCCTTGGAAACCTCAATCTACAAGTCAAGTTGAGAAGATGAACCGCACCTTAAAGACAATGCTCATTAGAACTTGTTTAAAGATTAAGTTGAAAGGCCACAGGCCTTGCCAATCACCTTGACTCGAGTACGGTGCACTCCCAAGGGAAGTATTAAATTGACACCCTTTAAACGTTCCATAAGTGCCCACCTCAGATATTACCTGTGGCTGACAGCTTAAATGTAAATTTAAAAGTAAGAGTTTTAAGATTCAAGATTGTGTTACTGCCTTGCAGTCTGTTTTGTTTTCACAGGTTTGTGACACCGCACCAATCCTGGCCTTTAGATGCTCCAGTGCATAATCTCAATCCCAGCGATTGGGTGCTAATCCAGTCCTAGAAAGATGAACCACCTACCAAGAAGCAGAAGGGTCTGTTTCAGATCCTACTTACCACTCCCATTGCTATGAAAGTCGCCAAAGAAAAGAAGTGGATTCATCACACTGAGTAAAGGCATCACCTGCACCAGAGAGGGTCACACCGGAAGCTGGCCCACCTGAAGGTCACCGTTGGAATAATGAACCCCTGAAAGGACCCAAGTAGGTCTACAGAAAGAGGGTGCTCTCGTTTCAAGGGTTCCTGATGAATGGAACAAAACTGAGTTCCAAAAGTTCAAAAAAAAAAGTGTTTTTGTTGTCAACATTCTAGTAGCTAAAACAAAGGCGTCCCAGGCCTCACTTGCTGTTTAGAGAAAACCGTCAATGCCACAGCGATAATAGTTTGCGCCTTTAAGTGCGTAGTCCACCGCGGGACCAAAGAGAGTATAAATTTGAGAAAAGCCTTTTGAGGGGGGAATTGTAGTAAAAATGTAACCTAAAAGCCATTGTATGTGTCTTAAGCAGCACATAGTACTGTAAGAGCTGCGCATGCCTGGAATGAGCAGACAGTAACCCTAAGATAAGGTTGCCAAGCAAACCGCTGGCAACCAATCAAAAGTAACACGCTGGCTGAGGAATGAAAGCTAAGTGATAAAACTGTAGCGCGGAGGTTGCCCAGGGTCGACTCTGCTTTGAGCGTGAGCTCCTTTGTCGAACTGTTTGCAAACAATAAAATCGAGCTGGACCCAGCCTGAAGTTGACTGTCCTCTTTGGGGCAAATTGGACTAGCCTCCAGGGG
Organism: Heloderma suspectum; assembly: GCF_057233095.1. Classification (NCBI taxonomy): domain Eukaryota; kingdom Metazoa; phylum Chordata; class Lepidosauria; order Squamata; family Helodermatidae; genus Heloderma; species Heloderma suspectum. Next base: position 47,821,404 of record NC_139466.1, on the reverse strand, counting down.
GCGAAACTAGCATTTTGTGCAACACCTATGTGATTTTATAAGCTGGCACTTGAAATGTTGCATGGGGGAGGGGAATAATTGCGGTATAGAGAAAAAGCAGCAGCTGAGTTTCTGGGTCGTGTGTGTGTGTGTGTGTGTGTGTGCACACGCAAGCAAGCAATCCCCTCAGCATGACCAGCACCCACTGCTTCTGTTTACTGGTCTGTACTCCCAGCTGTTTGCCTTCTTCCTCTGCTCCCCCCTCCCCATTCCCCTCAGTCGTTTGTGTTACTAAGGTCCCTTTCTGGATTCAAGTGCTGGGAACAGAGGCCTGAGAAGGAAGCTATGACATGGAATGGGAGTGAAACTTTGCTTCATAAGTAGGCCTGTCTTTCCTTGAGGACAGAAAGTTTTGCTGCCTGGAGTCTAAGAAGCAGGCAATTGTGCTGACAAAGCTGTGGTCAAGCCATGGAACAATGGAGCAGTACGAGAAATGATTACGTTTGTTGCTCCCTGCAGCTAGCAGCTCCACAAGTCGGGAACGTTCCCATGTACTCAGATAAGGACCAGAGTAACATCAGCTGCCTAAAACAATGAGAAACTGTCCCTGCAGGTTTCTGCTGCCCCACCCCCATACCTCATTCAGGACTAAATTTCTCAGTTAGCAACTACAGACGAGAGCCAATCAACAAGCAGACAAGTGGAGGGCTGTCGGGGGACTGAAGAAAGCGACAGCGTCCTGTGAAGACGACAAGAGCCACGTTTGTTCCAACCTGGCTGGCTTGATTTTTACCTTTTGCGTAACTCCGAACTGTATTAGCAGATTTTGATTGTTTTCAGAGCTTTTGGGGTTCTTGCCTCCCTTTTGGGAGAAGGAGCCCCCTTTTCGATCTCTGAACATGTCTCCCTTGGCTTTGAGACCATTCTGGGCTGTCTTTCCCCAGCCAGTTCCCCTGAGCCAGGCCCTGCGTCCTGAGCAGCTTGGTGTAGTTTTCGCCCGCTATTTTGTTTCGCTCACTGGTGAAGCACTCTCATTTTAAAACGTTGTCTTCGCCCTGGATTAATTTTCCCTACCTGGACTTTGCTGAGTTCTGCACTCTGGATTCTAGGAGGGGTCTTCTTCCTTCCTCCTCTGGGTCCACGAAAGCCTGGTCTTCAGGCCTCTGCTTCGGAGCGGCAGAGGTAGCCATACATGAAAGCCGCAAACCCTGCATGTAACTAGGTTGGATTGGTGGACGTTTAAGTGCAGCTAAGTACAACTGAAGCTGCTGCTGGGCTCACTTGGGCCCACTAACGGTGTTTGGGGCCTAATGACATCGGGCCTCCCGACACTGCGTGCGTGTTTTAATAGGCCTTACTTAGCAAGAGATAAACTGCGGTGTATTTTGCATAGTGTACACATGTATTTTCTGTGTAATCGTTGCATGGTTCACATTTTACTTCTGTATATGATCTTCTTCTGCATTTAATTTTCTTTATAAACCATTCATAACTTTAGACTTCTCTTGTGGCATGATTTCATTTGTTTGACAACTTAAAAGGGTATTCACTGTTTTCCTGCTCAAGTTGTAAAGTATGTTCTCAAAAATATTGAACTTTTAGATGGCTTTTAGGGACCAATGTTTTTCAACTTGTTCATAAAGACAGTGTGGTGTAGTGGTTAGAGTGTTGGACCTGGGTTCAGGTTCGAGTTCTTTCTAGTCCCCACTCGGTCATGAAGCTCACTGGGCAGCTTTGGGCCACTCACTGACTCCGAGCCTAACCTACCTCACACAGTTATTGTGAGGATGAAATGGAGGGGGAGGATGCCCGTGGAAGCTGCCCTGGGTTACTTGCAAGAAGAAAAGGGGCTGGATGTAAATGTAATAATAGTAATAATAATAAATGATGTGGAACTAGGACTAAGCAGCAAGGTGGCCAAGTTTGCAGATTGCACCAAATTATTTAGGAAAGTTAAAGAGGGATTGTGAAGTGCTCCAGAAGGATCACTCCACAGTGGAAAATGGACAACAAAATGGCAAATGCAGTTCTATGCAGGCAAGTGTAAAGTGATGCACATTGGGGGCAGGGGAGAGGGGGAGAATTCCAACTTCACTTGTATGCTAGTGACTGACCAAGACAGAGATCTTGGGCGTATAGTTGACAGTTTGATGACAATGTTAACTCCGCGTGCAGCTGCTATGGAAAAAGGCACATTCCATGTATTCCAAGGCATAATTAGGAAAGGAGTCAACTTGGATGAGGGGATGGGAAAATGCTGGAAGGCACTGATGTTTCAACACACTCTTAACACCACCACCCCCAGTGATCCATGACTTCCTGGTTCAAGTCAGGCAAATACTGTATAAGAAATTTCCCATCTTCTCAGGGCAATTTCTGCAGATTCAAACAAAAAGAAAAGTGCAAACTTCCCAGTTACACAGGATTCTTTGTGCAACAGAATCAGAAGTATGCTGTATCATGCACTCAGAAATTTTCATTAATTTTTTTTATCGCAGAAGCTTCCACACTGACAGTCACTTTTTCAAAACCACTTTTGAGTGAGAGATATAGATTGAAATTGTATGCATGCCTATTTATTTATTCTGCCTTTTAGCTCAAAAATCTCCCAAGGTGACTTACAAAGATAGAAAAAAAGACAGCCCCGTCCACAGGCTTACATTCTATAAGACATAACACAAAAGGAAAGGGGATTGGGAGGGAGGAGGAAACACAGAGCCAAGATGGAGAAGCCATCTGGCATAGCTGTTTCTCATTACACAGTGCATGGTGCATACAAGAACACAATGCAAGAGGAGGGGCATCAAATCAAACATGTTATAAAGGCTTTGGACAAGTCAAGGTTACAACCCAACAAACTACGTGCACGTTGAACTCAAATACACAGTAAGTGAAGACAATTCCTGCCTGCACACTTAGAATCTAAAAAGACTTGACACACAAGGAAAAAAGAATAGAGTGGGACGGGGCAGTGGGGGGAATAGTATGCAATCCTACATACTCTACAAGAAAATGGTGCTAATTCTGAAGTAAATGTGTTCATCAGGATTGCAGAAGCAAGCTCCATTTTATTTCTGCAGTCATAGTTGTGATATAATTTAAGTGAGTTTAAAGTGTTAAACTACACCTGCTCAGAGTACTGTTATTTTTAATCAGGGTTGGCAAGCAATTGTACACCATGGATTGGTGAGGCAGGGGTGTGAACCTGTTCCTGTATTCCAAAGGCCGCTTTTCTGTGTGATTCTCAGAATATCACCTGTTATTTTAATTATGATCATTATCATGGTTTGGGGTGTTTTTGTGTATGTGTGAAGGGGGGGGGGTTGCAAAGGGTCCCCGCTGTCTTCCAAAGGATATCATCATCATTACATACAAAGGGATGCCTATTAGGGATGGCGGAGAATTCCGCCACCGACGCCAGAGAGACCAGATCCTCTAGAATCCAGCCCCCCGAGTCTGTGGCGGAATGGCCTCCCCCCCCCCGCCACCCCGTGGAATCCCCCCAGGACCTACTTGGTGGTGGATGCGGCGGCGGCTCTGGCGGCAAATGACACGGCGGCAGCGGGGGCGGCTCTGACCGCTGCCCGGCTGCTGTGGCCACAAATGCACCATTTGCATCCCTACGCTAGCCCGTGATACGTATATTTACATAGCCTATCACGGCTAAAGCAGGGATGCAAATGGCATCCCCTACACCATTTGTGTTCCCGCTAGCCGTGATAGGCTATGTAAATATTTACGTAGCCTATCACAGGCTAGCGTAGGGATGCAAATGGCGTCCCCTACGCAGGACGCGATTTGCGTCCACAGCAGCCCACTGGAGGCCCCGCTGCAGGTTGGCCTGGCTGATGGCTCTGCCGACTGGCCGCGGAGCGGAGCCGGCTGGGCAGGATTCTGGGGTGGGAGGAATGGATCGCCTCCCCCCACCTGCGGACACCAGTGGAGCCAAGTAATTGGGGTTTTGTACACCCCTAATGCCTATACTTTCTCCTGGGCAGTCCAGTCATTACTTCCTACAAGTAAGATGTGCATAATCTGAAGAGCTTTGGCGATTGGGCGGCACAGAAATAAATTTGTACTGTGCTGCTTCTGAGTAGGCCTGCTCTGGTGGATGATGGATTTTTGGATGCTTTCAGAACAAAAGAATGGATGTTAGGAACAAGTTCTGAAAGCCTCCCATGTTCCAAAGGCTGCTTTTCTCTAGGGCTCTGAGAGTATAGAATCATAGAATCATACAATAGTAGGGTTGGAAGAGGCCTACAAGGCCATCGAGTCCAACCCCCTGCTCAATGCAGGAATCCAAGTCAGAGCATCCCTGACAAATGGCTGTCCAGCCTCATCTTGAAGGCCTCCAGTGTGGGAGAGCCCACCACCTCCCCAGGTAATTGGTTCCATTGTCGTATTGCTCTGACACTCAGGAAGTTTTTCCTGATGTTCAGCCGGAATCTGGCTTCCTGGCACTTGAGCCCATTATTCCGTGTCCTGCACTCTGGGATGATCAAGAAGAGATCCTGGCCTTCTTCTCTGTGACAACCTTTCAAGTACTTGAAGAGTGCTATCATATCTCCCCTCAGTCTTCTCTTCTCAAGGCTAAACATGCCCAGTTCTTTCAGTCTCTCTTCATAGGGCTTTGTTTCCAGTCCCCTGATCATCTTTGTTGCCCTCCTCTGAACCCTCTCCAGTTTGTCTGCATCCTTCTTAAAGTGTGGTGGCCAGAACTGGACACAGTACTCCAGATGAGGCCTAACCAGCGCTGAGTAGAGGGGAACTAGTACTTCCCGGGATTTGGAAGCGATGCTTCTATGAATGCAGCCCAAAATAGCATTTGCCTTTTTTGCAGCCACATCACATTGTTGGCTCATATTCAGCTTGTGATCGACAACAATTCCAAGATCCTTCTCGCTCGTAGTGTGGTTGAGCCACGTATCCCCCATCTTGTAACTGTGCATTTAGTTTCTTTTTCCTAGGTGCAGAACTGGGCATTTATCCCTATTAAATGCCATTCTGTTGTTTTCTGCCCAGTGCTCCAGTCTATCCAGATCACTTTGAATTTTGTTTCTGTCTTCCAAAGTATTAGCTATCCCGCCCAATGTTGTGTCATCTGCAAATTTGATCAGCATTCCCTGCACCTCCTCCTCCAAGTCATTAATAAAAATGTGGAAGAGCACTGGGCCTAGGACTGAGCCCTGCGGTACCCCACTCATTACCTCTCCCCAGTTTGAGAAGGTCCCATTGATAAGCACTCTCTGAGTCCGATTCTGTAGCCAACTGTGGATCCACCTGACTGTTGTTCCATCTAGCCCACTTCGAGCAAGTTTGCTCATCAGGAGATCATGGGGCGCTTTGTCGAAAGCTTTGCTGAAGTCGAGGTATATGATGTCTACAGCATTCCCACGGTCTACAAGGGAGGTGACTTGATCAAAAAATGAGATCAGATTTGTCTGGCAGGACTTGTTGCAAAGGAGTACTTTTGTGTGGTTTTGTGATCCCCTGCCCCTTGCATGTTTTGTGCCTCACTTTTCTCCTTCTGTGGTATGGATCAGGGATCAGACTGCTCCTCATCCACGGATCCCCCTTGGCTCCACCCCTCATAAGCTCTTGGCTCTAACTCTGCTGACTTGCCCTCCGTCCCACCATTCAGACTGGCCACCACCCTCCACTATATGATAGTGATGTTTAAAATTATGCATGGTTACAGAAAGTGGATAGGGAGACATTTTTTTCCCTTTCTCATAATACTAGAACCCAGGGTCATCCTGTGAAGCTGATTGGTGGGAGATTCAGGACAGGGAAAAGGAAATACTTCTTCACACAGCAGAGAGTTAAACTATGGAATTCGCTGCCACAAGATGTAATGATGGCCACTAATGTGGATGGCTTTAAAGGGGCCCTGGACAAATTCATGGAGGATAAGGGTATCAAGGGCTACTAGTCATGATGGCTATGGCTTAAATAGGCATATCAGAGTCAGTATGCCTATTTATACCAGTTTCTGGGGAACATGGGCAGGAGAGTGCTGTTGCGCTCATGTCCTGCTTGTGAGTTCCTCATGGGCAGCTGGTTGGCCACCGTGTGAACAGAATGCTAGACTCAACAACACCACAAGTGAGAAGGATCTTGGAATTATTGTCGATCACAAGCTGAAGATGAGCCAACAATGTGATGTGGCTGCCAAAAAGGGAAATGCTCTTTTGGGCTGCATTAATAGAAACATAGCTTCCAAATCCCGGGAAGTACTAGTTCCCCTCTATTCAGAAACCTGTGTAGATGAGGTTAGGCCTCACCTGGAGTACTGTGTCCAGTTCTGGCCACCACACTTTAAGAAGGATGCAGACAAGCTGGAGAGGGTTCAGAGGAGGGCAACAAAGATGATCAGGGGACTGGAAACAAAGCCCTATGCAGAGAGACTGAAAGAACTGGGCATGTTCATCCTTGAGAAGAGAAGACTGAGGGGAGATATGATAGCGCTCTTCAAGTACTTGAAAGGTTGTCACAGAGAGGAAGGCCAGGATCTCTTCTCCATCATCCCAGAGTGCAGGACACGGAAGAATGGGCTCAAGTTACAGGAAGCCAGATTCCGGCTGAACATCAGGAGAAGCTTCCCAACTGAGAACTTCCCAACTTATTGGAATACGACAATGGAACCAATTTCCCAGGGAGGTGGTGGGCTCTCCCACACTGGAGGCATTCAAGACGAGGCTGGACAGCCATCTGTCAGGGATGCTCTGACTTGGATTTCTGCATTGAGCAGGGGGTTGGACTCGATAGTCTTATAGGCCCCGTCCAACCCTACTATTCTATGATTATGTGAACCTTGGTCTTATCCAGCATGGCTCTTCTTATATTCATATCAGAGATAGGAAGGACCTCAATATTCAGAAGCACTGTACCTCTGATTGCAAAGACAGAGACAGGCAGACAGGGATAGACAGACAGTCAGACAGACAGACAGAAAGGGTGGTGTGTGTGTGTGTGTGTGTACACACACACACCCCTTGGGGAGACATTTACTTTTGAAAAAGCAAGGAAATTCAATAATCAAAAAACCTACCGGTTTAAAAGAACATATGACAAGACTATCTCACATTGGTCCAAACTCCACAAAGCCAGGAAACTGGAAGCTAAGGCTGATGCCTTATCTGACATGCCCCATGATTAGTCATGATATGCAATGTCACAAATTATGCTTGCTTACAACTCCCCCCGCCCCATGCACCCACACTTTTTTTGGGTCTTTCAGTCCCAAATCCAGACTGGGAGGATGGAGTACCTGGGACCAGCAAAAATGCTCCATGTTGTCCTGGTCCTGTATTGCCTCATGAAGCATCTGAGGCTTACTGTATTGCTAGAGGAATCCTACTGTGAGATGACTCATACCTTTATTCTGTGAGTTGACCAGTGTCTTTACTGGGTGAGTTTATAGCGAGAGATGGGTGTCTCCTTTAATGTAGCTGGGCTGAGAGCAGTACTACTGCTAATAATGTTGTGTGGTACATGTGGCTGTATTTCCTAGCAACAGTTATGACCGATGATGTTGCCAGTAATGGCGAATGTCAAAGCAGGTGGGGGTGGGGGAAATTGTTTCAAAAATTATTAGGAAGTGCCAAGAAAAAGTGGAACTTGGTAGTGTGGGGGTGAGGAACATAATAATTTTGAGCAGAAATCAGTTGCTACATTTATTAAATTGAAGTATGTTTGTAGAGCAGTACCTTCTCCCTACTAAATGGTACTCACAGAGACTTGTATAGAATATGAAATTAGACATCTGAACTCACAAACCTGAACCCATACCTCTTTTCTGGGGTGAAGTGATATTGGGAAGATGCTGACTGAAACAAATTAGTAGTGTCCTGGAAGAGGACTTCCACTACTCACTTGTTTTAATCATCACACTGTTTTATCTTCACCAAGCATCTCAAGATCCAAAGCAACCATGGGTAGGTCCTGCAGTATGCATGCTAGTGGAAATCTCAATATGGTAGAGAAGAATGTTTTCCTTTCAGGCTCCAAACCTATCCTGTCGCGACCAAACATCTTGTATCAGAAAGCAACCCCCAAAATCTTGCAGCATGCCTGCTGGTGGAAATCTTGGTTTGGTCTTGAGGGATTTTTTTGTCTCATTCCTGTTGGTGCAATAGAAAAACCAGAATAAAAAACTTGAATTACAATGTAATTCAGGCTTACCTTGTAGTGACACACAAAAATAATACAAGGATGGCGAGGGGTGCAAGAAGGGGGCTCCCTCTCACTGGTCAACCCATCCTGCAAGCTACTGGCGTAAGCAACAAACACGCATGGGTCACCTTACAGCAGGGTTCCTGCAGCAATACAGGAAGGCTCAGTTGCTTCATGAGGCAATACAAGACCAGGACAACGTGAAGCATCTTTGCTGGTCCCAGGCACTCCATCCTTCCCATCTGGATGTGGGACTGAAAGACCCAGGAAAACTGGGTGCATGGAGGGTAAGTTGTAAACAGGCACAATTTGTGACGTTGCACAACATCAGGACTGATCACGGGGCACGTCAGATAAGGGATCAGCCTTAGCTGCCAATTTCCTGGCTTTCTGGAGTTTGGACCAAGGTGAGATAGCCTTATCGTCTGGTCCTTTAAACCGGCAGGTTTTTTTTATTATTGTGTGTGTGTGTGTGTGTATACACACACACACACACACACACACACACACACAGTTTCACAACTAGGACCAAGGATTTGGTGCAATTAGTTTTGAGTGTTAAAGTGGAGAGCCATAGGATTTACAAAATTTATCACACAACAAAATTCTAAAGTATTAAAGTATGTGAATGGGACACCATACATAGATAAGCTCTAAAAGATCCCTGGTGCCAGAATCTGGGCACAGCAGGTTTCTGGAAGATCACGGCACTGCTCTGTTGTCTAAACACAGCAGCACATTAGCTTTCTCCTTTGTCCTCTTCTTCCTTCTCTTCATCATCGTCATCTTTCTCTCCTTTGAGCTTCTGCCGAGCAAACTCCTCAATCACAATATCCTCCTCGCTGAAAACAATGAAAAAAAGCAAGTGAGGCTTCCAAAGTGGTGAATCAGTACCACTGCCCGACTTGCATTTCAGAACAAACAGGCAGACCCCAACGTTCACAATGAGAATTCCAAAAGACAGAACAGATTTTTTCAGTGTTCATCCAAATTTTCAAACTTGAGAAAAGGTCCTCAGAAAAAAAGTTGTCCTCCACCCCACTAAATGTTTCTGTTTTTCTTCAAGCTTGAAGAAAAACTGGGCGAGCTTCGAGGCCAAATGAGGACTAGAGCCTGGATCTACGGAGTCCCAGTCCAACATTTCAACCCCTACACCACAGTGGCTCTTATTTATTATTAGTTCAGATTAGTTTTATTTATTTTGTATGTAATGCGATATTGTGTCCTTGGTTTGCAAACTGCAAAATAAGAGGTTTTTTGATTAACTATACTTGCAGTTCAATCCAAGGCATAAGTAAGTTCCATAGAAGTCAATGGGGCCTGCTTATACATAGGACGGAAGGGCAAGTGTAATTTCTCAAAACACTTTTTATTTCGCAGTTCAGACCCACTGACTTCTATGGGACTTACTCACAGGTAAAATTGCAGCCTTCACTCCTAATTAGCATATGGTTGCTTTCTTGAAATGTACATTTGAATAATGCTTTATTTATTTTCCTGGATATGTTGATCAACTTCTGAGTAGAAATACTTCAATACTTCTGTCACAATTTTCCCTGGGATCAGTGCCTTGTTAAGCTTATGCACAGTCTTGTGTCAGTTGGTAGATTCAGCTGGGATTGTCACTTACTCTGCCACGGATGGGCTGTTTTTCCTTTGTCACAACATTTAGGGCTAAGTACATGAGATGATAAACACGTCACTTGCTACACCTTTTGAAAAGAAGCACATTATTATTTCATTAAAAGCATATTAATAGTGTGTGTGTGTGTGTGTGTGTGTGTGTGATTTTCATTGGACTGTGGTGCATCAGGAAGGGGATTAATCCTTTCTCACCTGCCAGGTCCTGATAAAAATTGTTCCTCTTCTCTGCCTATTAGTATATTTATTTATTTTTTAAAGATGCATCAGCAAGTGACACAGTATATGCCTACAAAGAAGTAGACATTGATGTCAGTGGTGCTTACACCCAGGTAAGTGGGTATAGGATTGTAGCCTTACCTTTACGTATACAGTATGTGAGGCTGTCACATATACAGAAAGCCAGCGTGGTGCAGTGGCGAGAGTGTTGGACTGGGAGCGGGAAGATCCGGGTCCTAGTCCCCACTCGGCCATGGAAGCTCACTGGGTGACTTTGGGCCAGTCACAGACTCTCAGCCCAACCCACCTCACAGGGTTGTTGTTGTGAGGATAAAACGGAGAGGAGGATTATGTACACTCCCTTGGGTTCCTTGGAGTCAAAAAGGCAGGATATAGATGCAATAAATAAATACAGTTGGTCCCTTAGTAGTGCTAGGAGGGGGCAAGATTTTGCACATTAGAACTAGTCTGGTTCTAGTTTTGACCATGGGTCAAAATCAGATCTAAAAAAATGCTTATATAAAATTCAAAATCCAGCACAGGATTGACATTTAAGAATGTCTAAATATGATTCTGAGGGGTGGATACAAAAATGAAATCTTAACATTGGTTGATAAAATTTAAGGCAATGTATTGTTTATTTACTAAATGTATTTCATACTGATTTTTAGTCAAAGACTCTCAAATGATGTAGAATGCCAGAAACCCTTGAATGAAACTGATTATCTGGATCCATTTCAATCAGGCTTCAGGCCTGGTTTTGGAATGGAAACTGCCTTCGTTGCCTGTGAGATTTTTTTAAAAAGTAAATTTCTTAATCGCCCATCTGGCCAGTCACCCGGTACAATGGTACAAACATTGTTGTGTACCACAACAACACAACAATCAAAAACAGTAAAATTAAGCATTAAAACATCATGTTCTAAAAATACCCTAACCCACCCCAAATGCCTGCCTGAACAACCAAGTTTTTCAATGCGTGGCAGAAGCTCATTAAAGAGGGGGCATGGCAGAGCTCCCTAGGGAGGGACTTCCACAGAGTGGGGGCCACCACACAGAAGGCCCTCTCCCTCATCCTCACCAGCCTAGCTGTCCTGGCTCCCTCAACCCGCTGCCATCCGGAACATCCACCCCAGGTAAGCCTCGTCCCGGGGGGAATCCGTGGGGGGGCAGGCCGTTCCGCCACGGATTTCGGGGGGCCGAATGCCAGTGCATTCGGCCTCACTGAAATCCGTGGTGGAATTCTCTGCCATCCCTAGTTATGTTCAACGTGTTCTAGAGGGGTTGCACTCTCCCTAAAGGATCAGGTTTGTAGTTTGGGGGTGCATCCAGCATTGTTCAGTAATAGATGGCCTCACTGGCATGGACCTTAGGCTGATATACAAGCTATGGACACAAAGAGCCTATCCAGGTTCTGGTAACCTCTTGCCTGGATTACTTCAAATGTTCTACTTAGGGCTGTCTTTGAAAACAGCCCAGTTTCAACTTCAGCTGGTCTAAAATAGTGAGTTTGTTAATATGAAATGAACTGAATATCATATTGAATATATCGGATACTGAATATCATATTCAGTGAGTTTGTTAATATGATTTTGTTAATATGATTTCTGGTTTTAAACTGTAGTTTTAAACTTTGAAACCTTTTATATTATGTTTTATCTGTTGCTGTATTTATGGTTTGAATGGCCCCCCAAGCTTTGGCTATTGGGTGGTACAGAAATGTATGAAATAAATAATTAAATAAGTAAGTAAGTAACACCAGTGCTTCCAGTCCATTTCCAGGCCTAGTTCAAAGTGCAGGTATTAAATGGCTTAGAGTCAGATTATCTGAAGAATTGTCTCCTCCCATATATACCTGCCCAGGCCTTAAGATCATCTTCGGAAGCCCGCCTCCAGGTGTTCTTATCAAATGAAATGAGATGGGTGGCTGCTAAGGAAAGGGCCTTGTCAGTGGTGGCACCCCAGTTGTGGTGTGCCCTCCCCAGAGAGGCTCTGCTGGCAGCTACCTTGTGGTCTTTTTGATGCTAGGTGAAGGCCTTTTTATTCTCCCAGGCATTTTAGTTCTTCAGCTTTTATTGTTTTAAAACTGTTATTGTATTTTTAGATCTTGGCACTGCTGCTGTTTTTTACTTTGATTTTATACTGTAGTTTTGAACTTTTAAAAGTTCTATAGTGTGTTCTGTCATGTTGTTATGTTTTATGGTTCTGTATGTTGTGAACCATACAGAAAGCTTCGGCTATTGGGCAGCATAGAAATGTAATAAATAAAACAATACATTTAAAACAGTTAAACTTACAGAACTTAAAGACCTACAGAATTTAAAGCTTAAAACCAGAGCAACACAATTTGAAACAACAGCAGTAATCAACCCATAAACAATTCATTAACGTCATAAAGTAATGGCATTACATATTAAATTGCCAGTTTTATTATTATTTTTAATTCCAGCAATAATTAAGAAAGTTGTAAAATCCAAATTAGATTATGAATTCAAACTTTTTCAAGGAAATTGGGGTTGGGAGTCCCCAAAACATGTTTAGCTCTAGTCAAAACCACAGTCACACAAGATAATAGAATTCAGCAGCACTCTACATCCATTGAGCAGGCATCATGCTGCAAATTCTGGTTTGGAAGTTAAAAATTGCTTCCCTTTACCTTGGTGTACCTGTCAATAATTCATGCATCAGAGGGAGGCAGAGGAAGAAAGAGGCATATGCTGGTTAGTCACATTAACTGGGAATCTAAGTAAATTGATCTAGGGAGGGAGGCAGAGGCAAGAAGAGGTTCACAATCACAAGGAATTGGAATCAGAACATAAGGATGAAAAAGCCAGAGAGACAAAAAGAAAGCTGAGATGTCCTTAAAAGGGGAGAGCAAAGATGGCAAATGACTATTAGACAAACTATTAAAGAATTCTAAGTTAAGGAGCAGCAAATGAGAAAGGTCATCAAATGGGTGGGCTAAACAGCATGTTAGTTTTAGCAGTACGAAGAGTATAAAGAACACAAACATTATAGAGAAGGCAGCAAAGAGAGCTAAGGTGGAGGGAAATCATGGTTAGAGTTACTTTCCTGGATTAGCCCTCTGGATCAGTCAGATGTCTTTGGGAAGCTTGCTGGAATTAGCCACCTAGACAGAGATCGCAGAGGGCTGCTAACCCTGATGTCAGGAAGCAGGGGTCAGACTTGCTAGGAACCGGGTAATGTTTTGGACAAGCTGATCTGCCTGTACAAAAGGGACATGCTCCATTCAGTTGATCTGCAATGGAACCAGATGCTGACACATGGTATCAAAAATGGTTTCAGAGCAGCTTTTAAACCAACTTCTAGGATGAGGTTGTAAATATTTCAGATTATCCTAATGGGAATGGAGTAGAAATTGATCGTTTTACCCATATAATGGGTTGTATGTAAAAGTGCACATGCAAAGGACATTTGAAAAGAGCCACAATGTCTATACACACCTATGTGTGCATACGCTAGAGCTAGGGCTGTGCGTGGACCTCCTGCTTTGCTTTGGATGCCGATTCGGACCTTACAAAGTGGCCCCACTTCACTTTGGACCGATTTGGACCCAAGCCTCTTTGCTTTGGATCCAAATCCAAAGTGAGATTTGGATATCTGAATCATTTGGATTTGAGGTTTTCCCATTGACTTGATTTGGAAAACACAAATGGCCATAACGTTTTCAGTTTTCATGATAAATATATGAGATTAGGAGACCTCTCTGCCCTCATGGAGGGGATTCCACCTGCCAAATTTCGGACAGTTTGGCCCAGTAGTTTTTGTGCTAGGTGGTGTTAAACTTTCATTTTTTCAACAAAAACTCTCAAAGCAAAGAGCTATGACTTTGCACCGTTTCCCCAGAAGTGCATGGACCTAACAGCCCATGGAGGGGATCCCACCTGCCAAAGTTCAGACAGTTTGGCCCAGTAGTTTTTGTGCTAGGCACAGGTAAAATGTGTTATTCTCAGAAACTCAAATCGAACTCAGAACGGATAATGTAATCAGAGAAGTTAGGAGTTGAAGGAGAGGAAGTCATCATCCCTAAACTCTGCTGTAGGTTTCTTTGAAGTACAAATAACCCCTCTCCCCTACTACTACTTTTCTATTCAGCTTCACAGTGGATGACCCCAGGCTCTCTTTGGCTGAATTTGGAATACATACATTACCTGGCAGACAGGCTGGCAGAGTAGTTTGTTTTTGTAGTAATGTGCTTTTTTATTTTTTTTAGCACACACACAATTAATATTTTATATTTATTTTATATTATCTTTATCTATATCTATATATCTATATAGCCACACCATACCTGCCAAATTTCAGATAGTTTTTCATTTAAAAAAATGATGCACGTAAACAGAAGGAACTGAGAGTGTAGCAAGTGCCCGTCATTATCCAGTTTATACCTATATATGCAGTTGGTTTCTGCTGTAGGTTTCAATGACCTACATTGGTCATTGAAACCTACAGGCTCTCAGGGCCTTGTCTGACAGAGGCAGGAAGGCACAGCAACCCTGCCAGGTGGGAACTGTGGTGGTTCTTGAACAACGAGCACTGACCTCACATTTTACATGGAAGAGCAGCGGGGTCCGCAAAGAGTCTACAATGACTGAAGAATCAACAACGCTAGGGCATGTTAGGGAAGAGTGACCCGGGGCTGGAAACGGATCAACAGTGCCTTGCCCACCAGGGCATAATGCAATTATTCTCATGCTTTGGTCACTCTAGACTGACCGAGCACACTTCAAGCCCTTTAAGGAGGAGCTGTTGAAGGGCGAGTGTGGCACCCGCAGCTGCGGTGAGGCCAGCTCCAACAGCATATCTTGAAGTTGCTTCAAAAAAAGCTCGTGATGTTTATATTGCTTTTCCTAGTAAAGGAAGGAAGAAAGGGAAAACTTATAACAAATCAACATTGCCTTGCCCACCAGGGCATACGGAACGGTGGTGGCAGAGACAAACCAGAGCCAAGCCCACCAAGAGGGCATATTCTGTAATAGGGGAAGACCGTGAGGGGTGACTGGGGCTTGACTGACCTGGGGCAAACAGCAAGACCAAATGAAAAGCAGATAAAGAAAGAAAACTCCCTATATGCAAAAAAGTAGGGGGAAGGGAGTAACACTATGCCCCGCCTTTCTCATTGGGACTTGAAACTGGAGAATGTGCATCACTCTTGCGCTGAGGATATGTGACACATCTGATGTAGCATTCATCTTCCTGGAAACAGAGATCATTGATTGGACAAGAATGACAGTTGTCTTGACTGACTGAGGCAAGGGCACTGGCACAGGGCTGGCGGGGGGAGAGAGACACCTGTTGAGTGCAGCGGGGTGCACATAAGCAATAGGCCTGTAGCATCAACGCCACCAAGCCCAGCTATTCCACCCAGACACGGGACATGGGGTGGGCGACCCGGTTGATCCTACAAGGCTTGTCTGAAAGATCAGCCATGGGCATAAACATGGGCATTACAGTGAAACTGGGAAAGGCTCCTTAAATCAGTTATGGTTCCTTGGGGCAGGGCGGGCAGGTGGGCAGGCGGGCAGGCAGGCTTAAATAACAAAATAAATAGTAATAATAAAAATCACCTTCATAGATCACTGCGTTGTTGTGATGAAGGGGCTTGCATAGCTCAGTGAAGCCATAAGCTATGCCGTGCAGGGCCACCCAAGATGGACATGTTATGGCGGAGAGTTCTGACAAAATGTGGTCCACTGGAGAAGGAAATGGTAACCCACTCCAGTATTCTTGCCAAGAAAACCCCATGGAACGTATCACAAGGCTAAAAGAGATGACGCCGGAAGATGAGCCCCTCAGGTCAGAATGTGTCCAATATGCTACCGGGGAAGAGCAGAGGGAATTTCCAAGTAGTGCCAGAAAGAGTGAAGCGGCTGTGCCAAAGCCGAAAGGACACTCAGCTGTGGATGTGTCTGGTGATGAAAAGAAAGTCTGATGCTGTAAAGAACAATATTGTTTAGGAACCTGGAATGTCAGATCAATGAATCAAGGTAAGCTGGAGGTGGTCAAACAGGAGATGGCAAGATTGAACATCGACATCTTGGGAATCAGAGAACTAAAATGGACAGGCATGGACGAATTTAATTCAGGTGACCATCATATCTACTACTGTGGGCAAGAATCCCGTAGAAGAAATGGAGTAGCACTCATAGTCAACAAAAGGGTGGGAAAAGCAGTACTGGGGTACAATCTCAAAAACAACAGAATGATCTCAGTACGAATCCAAGGCAAAGCATTCAACATCACAGTAATTCAAGTCTATGCCTCAACCACTGAGGCTGAAGAAGCTGAGGTTGATCAGTTCTATGAAGACCTACAACACCTCCTAGAACTAACACCAAAAAAAGATGTCCTCTTCATCATAGGGGACTGGAATGCTAAAGTAGGAAGTCAAGAAATCACCGGGATAACAGGCAGGCATGGCTTTGGTGTACAAAATGAAGCAGGACAAAGACTAATAGAGTTTTGCCATGAGAACATGCTGATCACAGCAAACACTTTTTTCCAACAGCACAAGAGGCGACTCTACACATGGACATCACCAGATGGTCAATATCGAAATCAGATTGATTATGTCCTTTGCAGCCAAAGATGGAGAAGCTCTATACAGTCAGTAAAAACAAGACCTGGAGCTGACTGATCATGAGCTTCTTATTGCAAAATTTCGACTGAAATTGAAGAACGTAGGGAAAACCACTAAACCATTCAGGTACGACCTAAATCATAGCCCTTATAAATATACAGTGGAGGTGAGGAATTGATTTAAGGGATTAGACCTGATAGACAGAGTGCCTGAGGAACTATGGACAGAGGTCCGTAACATTGTTCAGGAGGCAGCAACGAAATCCATCCCAAAGAAAAAGAAATGCAAGAAAGCCAAGTGGCCGTCTGATGAGGCTTTACAAGTAGCTGAGGAAAGAAGGGAAGCGAAAAGTAAGGGAGAAAGGGGAAGATACATCCAACTGAATGCAGAGTTCCAGAGAATAGCAAGGAGAGACAAGAAGGCCTTCTTAAATGAACAATGCAAAGAAATCGAGGAAAACAACAGAATGGGAAAGACTAGAGATCTTTTCAAGAAAATCGGAGATATCAAGGGAACGTTTTGTGCAAAGACGGGCATGATAAAGGGCAAAGAAGGCAGGGACCTAACAGAAACAGATGAGATTAAGAAGAGGTGGCAAGAATACACAGAAGAACTATACAGGAAAGATCTGAATGTCCCTGATAGCCATGATAGTGCGGTCACTGAACTTGAGCCGGACATCCTCGAGAGTGAAGTCAAGTGGGCCTTAGGAAGCATTACTAACAACAAAGCTAGCGGAGATGATAGTATTCCAGCTGAGCTATTTAAAATCCTAAAAGATGATGCTGGTAAAGTGCTGCACTCAATATGCCAACACATTTGGAACACTCAACAGTGGCCACAAGACTGGAAAAGGTCAGTTTACATTCCAATTCCAAAGAAGGGCAACGCCAAAGAGTGTTCAAACTACCGCACAATTGCACTCACTTCACATGCCAGCAAGGTTATGCTCAAAATCCTACAAGCTACGCTTCAGCAGTATGTGAAACGAGAACTACCAGAAGTACAAGCTGGGTTTCGAAGAGGCAGAGGAACTAGAGATCAAATTGCCAACATTCACTGGATCTTGGAGAAAACAAGAGAATTCCAGAAAAAATCTATTTCTGCTTCATTGACTACGCTAAAGCCTTTGATTGTGTGGATCACAACAATCTCTGACAAATTCTGAAAGAGATGGGAGTACCAGACCACCTTACCTGTCTCCTGAGAAACCTGTATGAGGGTCAAGAAGCAACAGTAAGAACCGGACATGGAACAACCGATTGGTTCAAAATTGGGAAAGGAGTACGAAAGGCTGTATATTCTCGCCTTGCTTATTTAATTTATATGCAGAGTACATCATGAGAAACGCCGGGTTGGATGAATCACAGGTCGGAATTAAGATTGCCGGGAGAATTATCAACAACCTCAGATATGCAGACGATACCACCCTCATGGCAGAAAGCAAAGAGGATCTAAAGAACCTCTTGTTGAGGGTGAAAGTGGAGAGTGCAAAAGCTGGTTTGAAACACAACATTAAAAAAACTAAGATCATGGCATCTGGCCCCATCACTTCCTGGCATATGGAAGGGAAAGAAATGGAAGCAGTGACAGATTTTACTTTCTTGGGCTCCAAGATCACCGCAGACGATGACTGTAGCCATGAAATTAAAAGACGCTTGCTTTTTGGGAGGAAAGCTATGGCACACCTAGACAGCATAGTAAGAAGCAGAGACATCACCTTGCCGACAAAGGTTTGTATAATCGAAGCTATGGTTTTCCCAGTAGCAACGTATGGCTGTGAGAGCTGGACTATAAGGAAGGCTGAGCGCCGAAGAATTGATGCTTTCGAACTGTGGTGCTGGAGAAGACTCTTACGAGTCCCCTGGAATGCAAGGAGGTCAAATCAGTCAATCCTAAAGGAAATCAACCCTGACTGCTCATTGGAAGGCCAGCCAAAATAAAGAGAAACAGTAGGGTGAGTGAGTGAGTGTGCTGCCCGAGGGCTGGCGGGTGGGGCAGGTTAGCTTTGAGGAAGACCAGCTGCTCCACTAAGTCAACACCCAAGCAGGGGCAGTGGGGTGTCACCATGTCACCTGCCATGGAGAACACCCTCTTGCTTGGGATGCTGGTCAGTGGGCAGCTGGGTCTTTCCCTGCCCACCCAAGCCAGGTCCAGCCAAACGGCGGGATGACTACTAGGCCATGGGGTCTGTAGACCAGCCCGCCACGGGCTCCAACAAGTAACGCTGCACAGACATTGTAGCATCGTCCTTGTGGGCGGGTGGGCTGCCTATCCCCGCAACCGCTGTCTGCACTGCCCTGGCCATAAACCCTGGTCTGTGCTCCTGCTGGGAGTGATGCCACTGGTAGGGATTCGGAACGGTCTCCCCACCTCCTCCTCCTCATAGACTCATAGAATAGTAGGGTTGGAAGGGGCCTACAAGACCATCAAGTCCAACCCCCTGCTCAATGCAGGAATGCCAGAGCGTCCCTGACAGATGGCTGTCCAGCCTCATCTTGAATGCCTCCAGTGTGGGAGAGCCCACCACCTCCCTAAGTCATTGGTTCCACTGTCGTATTGCTCTAACAGTCAGGAAGTTTCTCCTGATGTTCAGCCGGAATTTGGCTTCCTGTCACTTGAGCCCATGATTCTGTGTCCTGCACTCTGGGATGACTGAGAAGAGATCCTGGCCTTCCTCTCTGTGACAACCTTTCAAGGACTTGAAGAGCATGATCCTATCTCCCCTCAGTCTTCTCTTCTCCAGGCTAAACATGCCCACTTCCTTCAGTCTCTCTTCATAGGGCTTTGTTTCCAGTCCCCTGATCATCTTTGTTGCCCTCCTCTGAACCCTCTCCAGCTTGTCTGCAAACTCTGCATCCTTCTTAAAGTGCGGTGCCCAGAACTGGACACAGTACCAAAGATGAGGCCTAACCAGTGCTGAGTAGAGGGGAACTAGTGCTTCCCAGGATTTGGAAGCTAGGCTTCTATTAATGCAGCCCCAAAGAGCATTGGCCTTTTTTGCAGCCACATCACATGGTTGGCTCATCTTCAGCTTGTGATCGACAACAATTCCAAGACCCCTCTCACTTGTAGTACTGTTGAGCCACGTATCCCCCATCTTGTAACTGTGCACTTGGTTTCTTTTTCCTAGGCGCAGAACATAGCATTTATCCCTATTAAATTTCATTCTGTTGTTTTCTGCCCAGCACTGCAGCCTATCAAGATCACTTTGAATTCTGTTTCTGTCTTCCAAGCTATCCCACCCAATTTTGTGTCATCTGCAAATGTGATCAGCATTCCCTGCACCTCCTCCTCCAAATCATTAATACAAATGTTGAAGAGCACTGGGCCTAGGACTGAGCCCTGCAGTACCCCACACGTTACCTCTCCCTGGTTTGAGAAGATCCCATTGATAAGCACTCTTTGAGTCCGATTCTGTAGCCAACTGTGGATCCACCAGATAGTTGTTTCATCTAGCCCACTTTGAGCAAGTTTGCTCATCAGGAGATTATGGGGCACTTTGTTGAAAGCTTTGCTGAAGTCGAGGTATATGATGTCCACAGCATTCCCACAGTCCACAAGGGAGGTGACCTGATCAAAGAATGAGATCAGGATCGTCTGGCAGGATTTGTTCTTGGCAAATCCATGTTGGCTTTGAGTAATCTCTGCATTGTTTTCAAGGTGCTTACAGATGGATTGCTTTAGAATCTGCTCCAGAATTTTCCCAGGGATGGATGTCAGACTGACTGGTCTGTAGTTCCCAGGTTCCTCCCTTTTACCCTTTTTGAAGATAGGGACAACATTTGCCCTCCTCCAGTCATCTGGCACTTCCCCCGTCCTCCATGATTTCTCAAAGGGAATAGACAGCGGTTCTGAGAGTTCTTCTGCCAGTTCCTTTATTACTCTAGGGTGCAGTTCATCTGGCCCTGGAGATTTGAACTCATTCAAAGTAATTAGGTGTTCCTTGACCTATCGATCTCAAGCTGCAATCCTGCCCCTTCAGCCTTTACTTCGCCTTTGCCAGGGGGGTCATAGACCCTCTTTTGGGAGAATACTGAGCCAAAGTAGGAACTGAGCACCTCTGCCTTCTCCTTGCCCTTTGCCCATTCCCTCCTCACTTGCCCCAACAGTTTTTCCAGCCACAGCGTCCCACAGCTGTCCCCACAAAGGCTGTCTTTCAGGCATGGGTCACACATACTGGCCAGCATCTACATCCTCTCCCAGTAGAGGGCTCTGCCCACTGTACTTGGCCATCCCGCAGCCTTGTCACCACTTCCTGCACGTCTGGCAGGAAGTGCCTGCCTGTGACGGGATCCCCAGTCTCCAAGAACTCGCCTACCTGCTTCTGGAGATGCCGGGATACAGGGATCACCTGGCTGAGGAGGGTGGTGCTGGTGCTCAGGGTCTCGGTGGCCTCAAGGAACGGCTTGAAGACCACGACTGCCTGCCAGGAGTGCCTGGATGCCAATGTCCCCAACGTCGTGGACAGCACACTGTTGCTCCACCACACGTTCCAGCACAACATAGGAGGAATTCCAGCATGTTGCCATGTCCCGCAGCAGCCTGCTGCCTTGACGCTGTGGTGGAAGTGCCCCTTCTTGCAGCTCTCCAACAGGTTACGGATGCCAGGCAGGGGGTGGGACACGCCTCAGGGCTGCCCGTTCCACGGGCAGGGTGAAGATACATGCGATGCAGCGGATGCCCTCAAATGCACCCTCACGCACAGCCTCTCCATGTCGGCTCCCCACTCCATGACTGTGTAACCACAGGTGAGCTGGTGCCCGGCTAGCCACCCCTCCGCCACATGCCTCATGGCCTCGGTCACATCTGCTGCCACGTGGGTTTGGTCCATGGCTTGTGTGTGAAGGGGGCCCCAGCACTACCCATCCCTCCCGCCAGTCCCAGAAGTGCTGGCTGCCACCGTCCCCGGGGCTGCCCACCAGTGAGCCATCCAGGAGCAGTGAGGACGCGCTCTGCCCTCACTGGACCAGATGTCCGAGGTGAAGAGCATCATCTGTGACTCTGCCTGGTGCAGACAGGCTAGCACTTTCTCCCAGCATGCCTGGGACAGGGAGGGTACCACCCACCTGCCAAGGGTGGTGCAACATGGCAGCTTGTAGCAGGGTGCCACATGGGCCATCAGCCTCTTGAACCCCACATTTTCAGGGAGGCTGAACAGCTGGTCGTCCAACGCCACCATCTCAGCAATGCAGTTGGTGAACTGGTCGGGCATTGGGAGCCTCCACCTGGTGGACCCATACTTCCCCCACCCCATCTCCTCCATGGCAGCCTGCCTAAGCCCCTGGGAGGTGAGAGACGGATTGCTCGCAGGAGTTCCGGCACCACCAGCCTTCCGCTTGCTGCTGCTGCGACGTGGGGGCCTCTTCCCCGAACAAGACCGAGTGGTGCTGCCTCGCTAAGTGCAAGATGGCGCAGTGCCCTGGCTGTTCCCCTGCTCAGAGATACCTTCCAGTGGCAACAGACAACAGTGCAGGGATCCACTCCCACCTCAAAGTGGCACAACACGATCTTGCCCTGGCGTTTCTGTGGAGCCAGAGACTGCCTGCCTTGAGTCTCAAGGGTCACCATGTGAGCAGGGCGAACAATGGAAGAGGGGCCGGGCGTGGGAGCCTCTGCCTGCTGCTCCTCCTCCCCCGTGCCCTGCAGGATCTCCTCCTCTTCGCCCTCCACACTGAGGACGTCAGACACCTCCGACATGTGTCAATCAGCAGGGCTCCCCTCTCCCGCTACAGGAGGAGGAGGAGATGCTCCTCTTTGGCCGAGTGCTGCTGCTGCTGCCTGCACCGGCCTCCTCCAACAGTGACCTCCGGGCACTGCAACTGGCCTGCGCTCTGCTGCCATACTACACCAGGATGCACTATCTGGACTGGGGAGAGCTTGCCTGACGGTGCTGTTAGTCCCAGCAGCACCTCACCCACCTCTGCCCCTGCCAAGACCCTGAAGATGCCTCCTCATATTGGGCTGGTTTGTTTTGCCACACAGTGCAGTATTATTGGAATAACAGAAGTTAAGACTTCCCATAAGGAGCCATGTCATCCTGGCAGTGACTGGCGGGGCTCTGCAGGTCGCTTCTTTCAAACAGCTGTGAAAAGGTTGAGAAATCTTTTTTCCCCCCCTGGAAAATAAAGAGGAAGCCTGCAGTGCCATCCAGATGAAATCTTAGAAGAACAGCTGCCTTTGCGGAGGATGCAAAGGGGCTCAAAACTAAGGTCGGTTGCCGGAGATAAACACCTACGGAAACGCTGTTTTGAAACTCTTAATTAATTAAGATTATAAGGATGGGCAAGCTCCAATCTTAGATAGTATTTGGAAACTTAAGCTACCGGCAAGCACCACTTGCACAGCAAAAAGCGAAAATATGGCAGTTGTATAAATCTAACCTGAATTAAAATCAAGGAGTTGCAGACTTTTACAAAGCGAATTTAGCTCAAGAGGTCCTTTCAAAGGAAGAAAAAAGAAAGAGTACCAAGATTGTTTACATTTTTGAATGAGTATTACAGCCTAATTAACTTTCTATTTCTTTAAATCATTGTTTGAAGGTTTTAATGTTTGAATTGATATGGCTGAAAGCTATGTTTTTGTCCAGTTGCTTTTTTCTTCTGCATGACCTTGAGAAAGCAACGAAGTCAAAATAAATAAATCTTTGGCAGAAAGCCTGGAATAGACTGGAATAATATCAACTTGTGGGCTGACTGCTTGAAATTTATTAAAGAAGGAGTATTGCTGACACCTGTTGGATGCTAAAAAATCAGCAGCTTATGAAAAATCTTTCTTCTTTTATGTACTTTTTTTTTAATCTCTTTTTCTCCTTTTGATACTGAGAGAGATCTTTTTGGCATTGGAGGATCAATAACTTACTGGATATCCAGATAGATTAATTTATAAAGGAAATAATGAAGAAGATAATTGAATGAGTGCTATGAATTTGGATAAACCAGCAAAGGATATCAGAATAACTCATAGCCAAGTGAATAACTGGGAGATGCCTATAGAACAATTAAGTAGAAATACTAAATCCAGAAAAGGCTCTCTAAAAGAGACTCCGACGGGAGATACGAGATTATCGGTGAAATCAACATCTATAAGCAAGGAAGAGGTACCTGAGCAGAAGCAAGATCTACAAAAGATGGCCTTGGATGAACAAACACAGAATATTATAGATGCTATAAGCAAAAAGATGGAGGCTTTAGAACTACACATAGAAGAAAGGATGGGCAGCTTTGAACAATGTATGGAAAAATGGATGGGGAGGCAAGTATTGAAAGTAAAGGAGGAGATTAAAGATACGAAGGAAGAACTGAGACAAGAATTTAAGAAATTCGATGATACATTAAAACAAAGAATAGAAGAGTTTAAAATAATGACAAGTACTGGAAAATAATGCAGGAGTTGTAACTACGGAGTTAGAACGTGAGCAGGATGCCTTGGTTTGAGCTTAAAGACAAGTAACACTCGTTACGTTTTAGAGGGGTCACGGAAAGTTATGGCAGTGCAGAACCTGACCTCAGAACGGAATTGGTAAAGACTATAGCAGCCTTTTTTAGTAAAGAAGAGAAAATCATGGAAATGGAAATAGATCAAGCTTATAGACTGAATTCGACATACACAAAAACAAAAGGTCTACCCAGAGATATTATTGTCCATTTTGTAAAGAAAACTACAAGGGATTCAATTCTCCAGAATCACAAGATATAATATGCTTACAAGAAACTCATATTAAGAATTGGGGAAAACTTTATAAAATGTGTGAAATCGGTATATACCGATCAAAAGGCTCAAATAATTATAAATGGGGACTTGACTAAACCTTGTGAGATACAAAGAGGAACAAGACAAGGTTGCCCTTGTCAACAAGATGATCGAATTACAGAAAGATTAAAAAAGAGAGAGATAAGCTGAGGGCTTTTGCAGTTGACCTGGTGTTTATGTTGGAAGAACCTTTAAAGGGAATTGAAATTTTAATGAAAACATTAAAAGCATTTGGAGCAGTGGCAGGGTTCAAAGTTAATAAACAGAAAACAAAAATTTTAACCAAGAATATGAATGTTCAAGAAAAAAACAGTTGATGGATAAGACTGGCTTCCAAATTGAAAAGAAAGTAAAATATTTGGGAGTCTCTTTGACAAATATGAATTGTATGCTTTTTCAAAATAACTATGTCAAAGTGTGGAATGAAATTAAGCAAGACCTATTAAAATGGGGGAAATTACAGCTATCACTTTTGGGAAGAATTGCAACAATTAAAATGAATGTATTACCTAGAATGTTATTTTTGTTTCAAATGATATCCATTATTACATCGGATTTACCTTTTAAGCAGTGGCAGAGAGATATAACTAAGTTTATATGGCAAGCAAAGAAACCAAGAGTTAAAATAAAAATTTTACAAGAGGCAAAGGAAAGAGTGGCTTGGGATTACCAGATTTTAAAACCTATTTTTCTGCCTGCTGCTTGATGTGGATGAAGGAATGGATGACGTTGAAAAATAGAAGACTTTTAGAACTAGAAGGACATGAATTGAGATATGGGTGGCATGGTTATTTGTGGTATGATAAAACAAAAGTGAATGTAGATTTTAATAATCATTATATAAGACAGGCTATATTAAGAATTTGGAATAAATATAAATTAAGGCTCTATCAAAAAACACCACGGATATCCTCACAAGAAGCAATGCATAGAAGAGAATTTGATAGCATGCATAAATGGATAAGATATAATGATTTACTGGAACTGTCACAAGGGGAATATAAGTTAAAATCAAGGGAAAGCTTATTGGAAGAAGGTCATGTCTGCCAATGGTTTTCATATTTGTGAATTAAAGAAAGGTTTAAAATAGATGAGAAAAATGGTGGATTTGAACAAACAGAATCTGAGTTTGAAACAGCACTGTGTACAAATTATGAACATGTTATTGCTAAACTGTATAAATTACTATTATGGTATGAGACACAGGATGAGCAAGTAAAAGATTGTATGATAAAATGGGCACAAAATGTTGGTCATAATATATCAATGGAAGAGTGGGAAAGTATGTGGGGAAAAGATCTAAAATTTACTTTATGTACAAATCTTAAAGAGAATTTTTATAAGATGATGTATAGATGGTATGTGCCGCCATTTAAACCATCTAAAATGTATAAGGGTGTTTCTGGAAAATGTTGGAAATGTGAAGATCAAGAGGGAATGTTTTATCATTTATAGTGGACTTGTAAAAAAGCTAAAACATTTTGGAAACGAATACAGTCTGTAGCTCAAAGAATATTAAAGACTACTATAGAATTAAAGCCAGAAACGTTTTTATTGGGACTAACAGACAAACACGTAAAGGAGAAGGGGGGAACCCTCTTTCTCTACATGACAACGGCTGCAAGGTTATTGCATGCACAAAAGTGGAAGAATGAAACAATACCAACTGTGAGCGAGTGGATCATGAAAATGATGGAGCTGGCAAAACTTACGATTATAATTAAAGAAGGACCAACAACTAAATTTATGTTAGATTGGAAACCTTTTACAGAATTTGTACAAGAAATAGCAAAAAAGGGATATCTATGTATGTGGATTTTGAACTTTGAGATAGTTGGTTCTGTTGTTGTTGTTGTTAAAAATTAGGAGAGAAATGAGATGTCTGTGAACTCAATGTATGATATACAACTAAGATAAGAAGTAGAGAATAATAATAATAAGCATTTGTTGTGTAAGGGGAGCCAAAGGTAGATATCTTACAATCTTAAGAGATATTTTAGTGTATGTGTATTGTGTGTTTATGTTGTTGTGTTTTTTTTCTTTAAAAAAATAAAAAGTATTATAAAAAAGGAATAATAGAAGTTAACTGTAGGTAGAATTACCAGACCAAAACATCCCACCCTACCAAAAATGTGAAAGTCATCTTGAGATGGAAAAAGAAAGCAGGGAGTAATCCAAAGGAGGAAGGGCTGCAAATAATAGATAATTTCAAATTCATGTTGACACCAAGTTCGAGCAGATTTTTTAAAGAAGACTTTCCTGAATGACTAGGCATGGTTTTATTTTTATACCTTGATTTTAAGTATTTTTATTCTTATATATATTTTCCCCTTTACTGTTTCCTACTTGGGAAAGGTTTTTAGATATGGAGCAATTTATAAATTTGGTAAATAAATAAAATTAAAAATTAAACCACCCTCCGTATCAGAGGACTAGAATGTAGCCACTATAACACCAATTCTAAAAAGGAATTATGGGGGGCAACACATGCCAGCTATTTAAATCCCTTTTCTGAGCACAATGGTGAACAGCTTATTGAAGATATGTAATAGCTTGTTGTTTGGAATTTGCTATGGCGCCATTTGCACAGATGGGTCTGCAAGGGGATAAGGTCTTGGGCTTGCCTACAGTGGCCATTTGACATGAGTTGTGGGGAGATTTTGCTGGTTCTGTTGCTTTGATTACTTTGGTTGGCCAATGTGGGAAGCAGGATGCTGGACGGGACCGGTCCTTTGGTCTCCTCCCCCAGGACTCTTTCCACCTTACTCACAGAGCCAGTTCCAAAGATCCGAGGGCCAACATCCCATTATCTTCAAGCTGACATGTCTGCTGTCAACTCCCCAGCAGAAACATTTTCTACATAAAAGCCTTTCACTCACTGTCTTCAGGCTTCGGATGCATCAGAATAACAGGCAGCTCCACAGCAACATCACTGAAAGGAAGACCACATGGTTCAAAGTGGGAAGCTGAGGGATCCCAGGGCTGCGCCACTGCTCAGGGCATGGGGGAGGCCAGACCAAAGCCATGGGAATCCTGTGTGTGCAACGTCCGATAACCCGCACAGGGCAGCCTGCTCAATCACATCACAAATGCCCCTCCAAGGCACTTAAAGAGAAATAGGGCATTCGTGCTGATACAATAAATGAGAAGCAACTTTCCCAATAAAATGTGACAGACATCAATAATTCAATGCTTACCTTGATGTGAGATCTCCCAGGATGCTGTGGAAAGAAGAAAACATGCAAATTGGAGCAGAGACATTTTTCATCCTCTCTCAAAATACTAGAGCCTGGGGTCATCGCATGAAGCTGATTGGTGGGAGATTCAGGGACTTCCTCACACAGTGCAGAGTCAAGCTATGGAATTCGCTACCACAAGATGTGGTGATGGCCACCAGTTTGGACAGCTTTCAAAGGGGGGTAGAGAATTTTCTGGAGGAGAAGGCTGCCAGTGGCTACTAGTCCTGACGGCTCTATGCTGCCTCCAGTATCAGAGGCAGTGGGCCTGTGCACGCCAGTTGCTGGGGAACAGGGGCGGGAGGGGGCTGTTGCATTCACAGCCTGCCTGTGGGCTTCCCGTCGACAGCTGGTTGGCCCCGTGTGAACAGAATGCCCTTGGTCTGGTCCAGCAGGCCTCTCCGGGTGTTCTCATGTCCTTAAAAGTTCTGTCTCACTGACCTAGTTTGCATGACATGACAGCCTGTCATGAGTTCATTAACACTCGGGGTGTTAATGAATTGATGGCGTGTGCCATCAGCCTCATAAATATCCCCCAGCCAGGAATTGCGGTGGCTTTCCATGTCATCCAAATCCAGGTGGTGGGAGTTACTTGAGGGTTATTCAACCCTTGCAGAACCCATCGTCTGTTTTAGGGTTGAGAGGGTAGCTCAGCCCGCAAATAACCCTGCCAGCCAGGTCTGCACAACACAGCCTGCCAGGGCAACCCCAGCCAGGGCCTGAGGATGCATGCTGGTGGCCAGCAGGTGCTGAAGCTTCCTCAGGGTAAATTAACCCATGGTGGGCTATCAGGTCATGTCATGCCCACTGGCTGAGGTAACCTGGTAAAGGCCACGATCCTAGTCCAAAGGCATCCTTGCCAATGAATAGTGCAGCTTCAAATCAGCCAGCACAAGCCTGTTTGGCCTCCAGATCTCCAACACGTGGGCTTGCTCTCTAATTCACAGCCCAAAGGAACCGAAGAGGAAAAGCCTGAATTGACAGGCATTCTCTGGGGCTGGGTGAAGGTAATCGGGTGCCTGTGGGCACCAGTGTGACCCCCGACACCTTTCCTAGTGCCCTCAGACATCTTCCACTTTTTATTTGACAAAAACAAAAATCCAAAACATTACTTCAGAGCAAGGTGAGAGCCTTCAGCTGCTATCCTCTTCATTTCCTGTGAATGGCTCTGGGTCACATGTAGGGTTCAGGGACATTCTTGGGAAATGAAGACGGAGGGTGGCTGCAAGCTGATGCTCTCCTCTCCAGCCACCCAGAAAAGGGGAGCGGGGAGAAGAAGGGACTCCTGTCTGGGAAGCTGGGGAAGCGGAAGAGAGCAGAGGCGGCAAGGGAGAACAGCAGCGCATGAGCTGAGGGTGGGATCAGGGCAGCCAGCAGGCAGCCAGTGGGGAGGGAGTGCAGCAGGGGGACAAGAGGGGCTGCGGTAGCCAACTGGGAGTGACTGGGGGCGGGGGCAGGTGGAATTGTGTGCTTGTGTGTCTGGAGGGATGCGGCTACATGTGTGAGAGAAAACGAGAGGGAGAGGATTCAGGGAATACTGGGGAAGCTGAAAAAGAGCGTCGTTTTGTGTGTGCTTGCAGTGAGGAGAAGGTGCATGCCTGGAAGAACGCATGGATACATGAGGTGCTTGAGGGTGTGAAAGGACGGAAGGTGGATGGGGGCATGGTGCATGTGTGTGAGAGTGAGAGAGAGCGTGCATCTGTGGGGTGGTGAGCTGGGATGAAAGAGTCAAAAAGAATGGGTTGGCTCGTCAGGGGTGGAAAAGAAAAAGGATTTGCTTTCTGTGAATAGGTTTCTGTTGTCAATTAACACTGTGGGTTCAAAGGAATTGTTTAGTGTGCCGGGGCTCAGACCCCACCTCTGTCTTGCACTCAGTCTTTTGTGCAGGTTACTTATCGTTTGTGACTAGCCATGGCAGCCATTTTGTGGCAGGGCCCAGGACAGTTTTTCAAATTGTTGAATGTGAGCAGAGGCCTAAAAAGATTGCCTACCCTTGCTTTGGGTTATACCTTTCACATGATTTTAGTCGTAAAGAGCCAAACATGTTGAGCCAAAGGCAGCCTGGGCTGATAGTCTATTTATAAATGCAACTCTGCCAAATTAAGCAGTAATAATGAGTTAAGCTAACATCCATGTGGCTGTGTAGATAAGAATAGCCCAGTGGGAACGGTCTCCATCAGGACCAGGTGCATGCCACACAGCAACAGAGTGCCACAAACCAACAGAACATCCGTTTCATCTCCTTTGTAAAGAAAAGATGCTCACCCCCCTCTGGATACCATCAGGGTGACTTTCACTCTGTAGGACACCAGGATCCCAAGCACTTCCTTGTCCATCCCAGGTCTAAGGCTAAGGGGGAGAGAGGAGGCGATTAAAGAGAGTGATGGATAGATAGCACAGATAGACAGCAATAGGCAGCATTAGGGAAGAGGTGATTTCTCTACCCAGAAATGGGGAATGTCCAAACCATGGGCCTAAAACTGGCCTGCACAGCCTCGGGCTCCCTCTCTGGGCCCTCTACTCCGCTGCTGGATGATAGGAACAACTACGCATGCTTCCAGACACTAGGGGATGATAAAGAACACGTCGTGTCAACACCCACTTGTCTTGCTTATCCCCCTTGTTGTCCTGTAACGTGCTTGGTTCCTTTCCCTTACTCACTCCCCTTGCTCTTTCTCTTGGTGTCTGCAACAGCCAACATGAGCTCCTTCCCAGATGGAAGCAAGTAACCATATCTCATGCCTTTGGTTACTTAGGGGGTGCTCGTAGAATCATGGAATCATAGAACAGTAGGGTTGGAAGGGGCCTACAAGACCACCGAGTCCAACCCCCTGCTCAAGGCAGGAATCCCAAGTCAGAGCATCCCTGACATATGGCTGTCCAGCCTCATCTTGAATGCCTCCAGTGTGGGAGAGCCCACCACCTCCAACAGTAATTGGTTCCATTGGCGTATTGCTCTAACAGTCAGGAAGCTTTTCCTGATGTTCAGCTGGAATCTGGCTTCCTGTCACTTGAGCCCATTCTTCCGTGTCCTGCACTCTGGGATGATCGAGAAGAGATCCCAGCCTTCCGTTCTGGGACAACCTTTCAAGGACTTGAAGAGCGCTATCCTATCTCCCCTCAGTCTTCTCTTCTCAAGGCAAAACATGCCCAGTTCTTTCAGTCTCTAGTCTTCATAGTTTGTTTCCCGCCTCCTAGCTGAGCAGAGCAGAGCAGAGCAGAGCAGAGCAAGCTGCTCCAGCTGGTCTAGGGGCTAGAGAAGCAAGCAACCTCCCAGAGAGCAAGTGATCAGAGCAAGTGAACAGGGAGAGCAAACAGGAGTTGGCCAGGGGAGTTGCAGTGGAAGAGGAGACAAAGGCAAAGTGTGAATAGAGGACCAAGCACAGGCTACTCCAGTACAATCAGAAAGCTAGAAACAAAAAGGAAACAGAGACTATGGAAGGAGAAGACTCTCCAGTGGTGGTGACCTGCAAGATTTGTTTTCTTGCCTGAGCACAACATGGCCTACACCTGCAACAAGTGCAAGTTGATCACGCTGCTGGAAGAAAAAGTAAGAGGACTGGAGCGGCGACTGTCGATGCTAGGAATGTACGAAACCCCCTTACCTGGAGTCTGCAGGGGGTCCGCAGGAGGGGGAGGCAATCTGTCCCTCCCTCCCAGAATCCTCGCCAGCCAGCTCCGCTCCACGGCGAAACCACAGAACCACCGGCCGCCTCCAGCAGCTGGCGGACTTCCAGCCACTGCCGGTCTGCGGATGCCATTTGTGTCCCTGCTCTTTGCCGCGATAGGCTACATAAAGATTTATGTAGCCTATCATGGCAAAGAGAAGAGACGTAAATGGCATCCACTATGCCAGATGCCATTTTCTTCCACAGACTGGCAGCGGACCGACCGGACCCGGCCAGTGGCAGGTAGGATCTGTTCCAGGGCAATTTTGCGGGGTTACGGAGGTGGGTGGCCTGTTCCACCATGGACTCCGAGGGGCTGGATTCCTCACTGGAGTCCGTGGCAGAATTCTCTAACATCCCTAGTCGATGCTCCAGGGAATAAGAGAACACAAAGAGTTCTTGGACAGAACAGTGGAACTACAGCACCAAAGTGAAGAACAGAAGCCAGAAGAGCAACAGCAAGCTGAGGCAGAAGTGGAAAATGCGGAGGTGAGGAAAAATGAACTAGAGGATACTCCTTGGAAAGGGGTGACAGTTAGGAGCAGAAGAACTAGAAGCCACCCTGCACCAGTGGAGGCAGTGGAACTAGGGAACCGTTTTCAGGCATTGGAGGATGAGACTGGAGGACAGCCTGCAGAGGAAGAATTACAGGGGAACCTGAATGAGAGCGAGCAAGAGGCTGATGGTCAGTCAAGAAGAGGCGACGAAACCAAGACCTACCACAAGAAGAAGAGAAGAGTAGTAGTGGTGGGAGACTCCTTGCTGCGTGGGATCGAAGCCCAAGTATGTTGCAAGTAGGGATGGGGGAGAATTTCTCCCCGAAACTTCGGGGGGCCAAGCGCCAACGCATTCGGTCCTCCGAAGGTTGTTCGGGGAGAAATTCTCCGCCCGCCCCCCCGGGATGGGACTTACCTTTCACGAATGTCCCTCCCGGAGGCGGGTCCCGGCGGCAGTTCGGCAGGTCTTCGTCAGGGGCGGGGGCGGCAGCTGGTCTTTCGACCGGCTGCCACCGCCGCCATTACAAGCAAAGTAAAAAAAAAAAAAAACGCCCCTGTGATAGGCTACGTAACGATTAACGTAGCCTATCACGGCTAGATTTGCAAAGTCAGCCATGATAGGCTACGTTAATCGTCACGTAGCCTATCAAGGGTGACTTTAAAAAAAAAAAAAGCGCGTACGGCTAATGGTGGCCCCCATAGGGAGCTGCCATTCGCGTTCCTTATTTGGTCCCTGTAGTCTACGTAAAGATTTATGTAGACTACGGAGAAAATAAGGACAACGCAAATAGCGTTGCCCTTATTTTCGCCGTAGTCTACGTAAATCTTTACGTAGACTACAGGGACCAAATAAGGAACGCGAATGGCGGCTCCCTATGGGGGCCGCCATTTGCGTACGCGCTTTTTTTTTTTCAAAGTCACCCGTGATAGGCTACGTGACGATTAACATAGCCTATCATGGCTGACTTTGCAGATCTAGCCGTGATAGGCTACGTTAATCGTTACGTAGCCTATCACAGGGGCGTGGGTTTTTTGGTTTTTTTTTCTTTTGAAGTTCGCGGCTGGGGACACGGGGCGCTTCTCCCCGGCCTGAATTTTGGCCGGGCGAGGAGGGAAGCCTCCACCCCCCGGCCTGAACTTCGGGGGGAGCAGCGAAGCGCCTCCCCCCCACCGTGAAGCAAGCTGCGAGACCAGGTAAGTGACTTTTGTGCACCCCTAGTCGCGAGGACCCATGGATTTGCCAGGTATGCTGTCTCCGATGCTGATTGGAGACATGACTAAAGCGTTGCCTACTAAAGCCCACTGACAGGTCTCCCTTTCTTCTCATCCATGTGGGAACAAATGATACCGCCAAGCGGAGCTACAAAGAAATCACGTCAGACTTTGAAGCTTTGGGAAGGAAACTCAAGGACTTTGGGGCCCAGACAGTTTTCTCATCCAACCTTCCAGTAGTTAGAAGAGGGATAGAAAGGAAAAGAAAAATACTCCGGGTGAATGACTGGCTACGAAGGTGGTGCCGGCACAAGAGATTTGGATTCTGGGGCCACGGGCTATGCTTCCTGGAAGATGGGCTGTTGGCTAGGGACGGGTTGCACCTCACAAGGACTGGGAAGAATGTGTTTGGCCACAGCATGAAGAACTTCATCAGGAGGGCTTTAAACTGAATCCTACAGGGAAGGGAGACGTAAAGTTGGGGGTAACAATGGACGAAGGCTCATGCAGCGAAACAGAGAGAACAGCTCTAATAGCGCCCAATCATAGTCTTCAGACACATGTAGGAAGAAAGCCAGACCATGAAGCACATTGTCTTCGATGTCTATATACCAATGCCCAGAGTATGGGAAACAAACAGAACAAACTTGAACTCTTAATACAGGAGAGAAATTATGACTTGATAGGTGTAACTGAGACTTGGTGGGTTGACTCTCATGACTGGAATACTGCAACTGAAGGATATAACTTGTTCAAAAAGAATAGGAGGAACAGAATAGGAGGTGGGGTTGCAGTATATATTAAAAATACTTATCTCTGCACAGAAATACAGGAGGATGAGCATGAGCTGGGTAGCCCCATCGAGAGCATCTGAGTTAAAATAAATCAAGCAAACAATAAAAGGAACCTGGAGTCTACTACTGGCCACCCAATCAAGGAGAAGATGAGGATGAAACTTGTGAAAAGCAAATTCCCAAAGTTTCAAGGAAGCATGATGTAGTAGTAATGGGGGACTTCAATTTCCACGATATTTGTTGGGAGACAAATTCCACACGCGGGCATAGTAAAAGACAGAGGAAAGAAATGGTGGTTCAGCTATTAAATAAGGATGGCAAAATGATAACAGATGACAAGGAAAAGGCAGAAGTGCTCAATTCCTACTTTGGCTCAGTCTTCTCCCGAAAGAGGGTCTATGAGCCCCTTAGCAAAGGCAAAGTACAGGCTGAAGGGGCAGGATTGCAGCTTGAGATCGTTAGGCATATGGTCAAGGAACACCTAATTACTTTAGGTCATAGACCCACTTTCAGGAGAAGACTGAGCCAAAGTAGGAATTGAGCACTTCTGCCTTTTCTTTGTCACCTGTTATCATTTTGCCATCCTCATTGAATGTCCTCTGTCTTTTACTATGCACGTAGCTGAAGAAATCCTTTTTGTTGCTTTGAGCATCCCTTGCTAACCTCAGCTCGTTCTCAGCTTTAGCCTTCCTGACGCCATCCCTTCAATTCTGTGCTACCTGCCTGCACTCTTCCTTTGTAGCTTGGCCTTTTCCACTTCCTATGTGTATCCTTTTTTTGTTTTCAGGTAATCTCTAAGCTTTCTGTGAAGCCACATTGGCTTCTTCTGTTGTCTTCTGCCTTTTTTTCTTGTTGGAACTGTTTGTAATTGTGCCTTGAGAATTTCCTTTTTTAAAAACTCCCACCCATCTTGGACTCCTTTTCTCATTCGAGTTGCTTGCCATGGGACCTTACTTATCAGTGTTCTGAGTTTAGTAAAATTGGCTTTCCTAGGGTACGCGTTTGGCTACACTCGGCTTTTGCTTACTTTAGAACCAAGAACTTGAATAGAACATGGTCACTTCCCCCCAGAGTTCCCGTAACTGCTACTTTATCCACTAAGTCATCTCTGTTGGTTAGGATCAAGTCAAGGATAGCCAGTCCTCTAGTTCCTTCCTCTACTTTCTGTAGGAGGAAGTTATCCACCACACAAGTCAGGAATTTCCTGGAGGGGCCATGTTTTGCAGAATTGTCTCTCAACAAATATCGGGGAAATTGAAGTCCCCCATTACTACTACATCATGCTTCCTTGAAACCTTAGCAATTTGCTTTTCAAAAATTTCATCCTCGTCTTCTCCTTGATTGGGTGGCCAGTAGTAGACTCCGACCACCATGTTCCTTTTATTCTTTGCTCCACTTATTTTGATCCAGATGGTCTTGATGGGGCTGTATTTCTGTGCAGATATATATATTTTCAACATATAGTGCAACTCCACCACCCTTTCTGTTCCTTCTGCTCTTTTTGAACAAGTTATATCCTTCAACTGCTGTGTTCCAGTCATGGGAGTAGTAAAACAGCATTAAATAGCCTTCTTTAACAATGTGTATAAAAGGCACTAATAAAGTAAGTTGATATGAACGTCTTCTAAACTGACTCTAACCTGCATTTATTCCCTCTGCAATTTCTCTAGATAAGGCAACTCTGCTGTAAGTCACACCAGACTTTCCAACATCCCCAAGTCCCACCCCTATCCAGGCCCCATGCCCTGGAGGCTACCAGGGGCTTCGGGAGAAGGTGGAGAGAGGAATCACTGGGGTTAAATTCCTCTGCACACTGGAAATTCCTCTGCAAGCTCTTCCTCTTCCCATCTGTTTTATCTCTGATCACAGATTGGACATAACAGCAAGGATCCCCATGACTCAGCTGGCCAGGGAAGCTTGCATCCGGGAAAGCATGTGCACACCAAAGGTGGATGCAAAGGGATGCTTCACTCTACCCAGAATTTCCCTGGCTAGGGAAAGCCCAGGCTGAGCCAAGCCCTTCTGTCCGCAAAAGGTTTGTGTGAGCCAGCTCAGCTTCACTGGCCACACATCCTCCCTGAATGGGAGAAGGCCCAGGGCTAGCGAAGAGGCTGCCCCGGTTTGGGGGATCATGCAGGTGGCATTTTGGCTGGGGCATTTTTGCTGCTGGTGGGCCTTCCCCAGTCCACAGTTCTCTGTGTGCAGTGCAGCCAGGTCCCCAGCCAAAGTGCTGGGTGAATTATCACCTGCCACATCAGCCAGGGATCAAATTACACTGGGGGGATGTGGCCACACCGCCTGATGTCATTTGGCCCACAGTGAGCTGGATGGAGAGGTCATCCCACCCCTATGCCCCAAGCTAGTTCCCCACCCCATTCTTACACAGTGGTGGAGGCCAGGTTGGTGTCTTCATGCTTGAGCTTGCCATCCAGGGCCAGGCCGCGCTTCTCACGGTTGCTGGATAAGGTGGGGGTCACAGAGTAGCTTTTGGAGAAGGTGGAGTTGGCAGCCACATTATCTCTAAAAAAAGGGGCAGAGACAAGGTGAAAAAGTTGAAATCAGTGAAAGCTACACAGCAAACCACTGAAATTTAACACTTGCAACTGCTGAAAAATGGCCACATCTTCCAGAAACATTTCCAACATGGAAGTAACTTTCATGGAAAAAGTAGCACAAAACATGCAAGTGAACCATCATTATGTAAGTTGCTCACATGCACAGGTAGGGATGTACGGATTCCCCACCTTCCGATCCGGTGGGGAATCCACCCGGGGGGAGAGGTGATCCATTCCTCCCCCCCCCAATCCTCCAGAGCGGCTCCGGTGGAATTCCGCAGAGCAGTACTCCAGCTCCCTAGACCAGGCGATACAGTAATGGGAGCTGCCATTACCCTATCGCTGGCTGTTGTTGTCCTTCTTCTGCGCACCAGTTGGCAAAGCCACCCCCCAGCGCTCTGGCCTTGTCTAGGGAGCACTGCTCCCTAGACCAGGAGATACGCTAATGGCGGCTGCCATTAGCCTATCGCTGGGAGAAATACAGACTTAAATAGTGTATTATATGCCATTTGCGGCTGTAAAGCACCGTGTTTGACCTAAATACAGCCCTAAACGGCTGCAATTAGGTCAAAGTCAGGGCTTTACGGCCTCAAGTAGCGTCCAATATGCTATTTACGTCTGTGTTTCTCCCAGCGAGAGGCTAATGGCAGCTGCCATTAGCGTATCACCTGGTCTAGGGAGAAGGGAGCCCCTCCTCGTGAAATCATCTGGAGCCGGAGGTAAGTGGAGCTGCTCCACCGCAGATTCCGGATTCTTTGGAATCTGGCCTCATTGGAGTCCGCAGAGGATTTCTCTGCCATCCGTATGCACAGGTTGCTTCCCCTCACAACCCTTTACCCTACGCACATTCTGTATATATGCTAGGGATCCTTGGCCAATCACACTTTGCCAGTGGAGTCAGATACACACAAGTGACATGACAAGTCCATCTTTTCTAAGATTTTAATGTATGGAATTCATAATAAGAGGGTAAATCTAAGTGACTCATCTAAGTCCACCCTAACTGAGCGACTTCACAGTCTGAGAGCTGAGTTTCTGTAGAAGCCCAGCCATCAAGGCCCACCCTTCCCTCACTTTCTCCAGCAAATTGGAACAAAGCCATGGAAAGGGAGCATCTGGATGTATTAGGGATCCCTGGATGTATTAGGAATGCGTAGCCTATCGCATTAATAAAAAGCATGGATGCAAATGGCGTCCAGGATGCCATTTGTGGCCATAAAGGCCTTAGTTTAAGGTAAATGCAGCCATTTATGGCTGCATTTACCTTAAATTAAGGCCTTTATGGGTGCAAATGGCGTCTTGGATGCCATTTGCGTCCACAGTCACTTCCCTCCCTTTGCCTCCCCCCCCCCACGGACCCCCCGCCGCAGAACAGTTGATAAGCATTCCACCCATCCCTAGGATGTATTCATGTAGAATTGCACAAATTCAGCATTTGAAAGAACAAGTGCAAAGCTACAGAGGAGAAGTGAGTATGTTTATAAATCATGTGAAAAATGTTCTGGGGCAAAACTGAAACGAAATCAGAAATTGCCTGGCTACATCCACCATAATTCAAACCATGTTTACCAAAAGACCCAAGGCAACTTACACCTGGCCCTCCCAGATCTTTCCTCTGGTCAAACACTGGCCACTTACGTGAACTCCTCTGAACACACAACCTTGGTATATTTGTCCAGCGAATAGAGAACCACATCTGTGATTTGCTCAACTAAACAGAATAAACAGAGAGAGAGAGAGAGAGAGAGAGAGGCTGCCTCTACACTAAAGGAAAAACTCGCAGTCCTCCCATTGTGGAGCCTTCCCGCATTTACAGCGGCTCCCAGATGGCAACCACATGATTGCTGAGAGGGGAAGCTGTTAATTTTCAAGGTTCCATAGAACTCAATGAAACAGCGCTGTTTTCTAGGGGCTGTTTTAATCACGTAACTTTCCAACTTTAAAAGATAGTTCATTAGTTCCGGATCTTTTTGAGATGGAATAACCAGGAAATACCTCTGCATGTGCCCCGGAGGTTGATGACATCATGAAAAGGACCTGCAAACGTCCATGAGTGAGCAATCTCAATAGGAGGATAAAAGCTCCATGTGAAGGGACCCATAGTGTGTGTGGGGCAGGGGGTAGGAACCGCAATTAGCTAGGTAGTGAAGATGTTACATGGATATTATGCATAACACAACAGCCCTCAGTTCTAGTTTAGAAATTATTTCTAAAATCTGAAGTGTAATGATATTTAAAATTTTAAAAATGTGGTTTACTTATAACAACATTGTATTTTTTGTCTACAGTCTGTGCTCTCTTCAAAAATGTAAAGACTGCTTAAGATTTTGAAGTAAAAGATAAAAAGACATGCCTGATCTCACAGTCCTGTTTAAAAACAACCCTCTGTATGCTGAAACCAGAAATTCTGTGAACCTACAATTTCTGTGGTGGCACTTTATTCTTGAGAAATGGAATGGGATACATTAACTGCTGATCCATAATCAAGCTAAATACAAGAATCCCATCTCATAAAATCTGTAGGTAAGGACAAATTTGTCACATTACACTGGCACAGAATTCTGATTTTCACCATCTCCAGTCATAGTTTGCATGCAAGGATACAGAACCTCAGGCCTGGGGGCCAAATCTGGCCTGCCATCTGGCCTTGTGGGCTCCTCCTGATGGCCAAGTCCCCATCCCCTGGCCCACCCCCTTTTCCCTGGCCACTGACTATTTGGTGGTTTCATGGCTTTTGTGCAGTTTTTCCCTCATTCTAAAAGGCTGAAATGCCTCTCTGAAGGCTGAGTGAATGGCAGGGAGAGCTTTTAAACTACAATATGGTATTTGCTCCAGCAAAGGAGATCGTTACCTTGTCGTGGTGCTGAGCTTGAGCACCTCAATGACGCCATGAGCTAAACCATGAAGGGACACCCAAGAGGGGAAGGTCATGGCAGAGAGGTCAGACTAAATACGATCCCTGGAGAAGGTAATGGCAACCCACCCCAGTATTCTTGCCATGAAAACTAAATGGATCAGGACAACCAGGGGTATGTCAGTGTACCATCGGAAGATGGGACTCCCAGGTCGGAAGATGGTCAAAATGCTACTGGGGAGGAACAGAGGATAAGTTCAACTGCCCCAGATGTGATGACGCAGCTAGCTCAAAGCCGAAAGGACAGCTAGCGGCCGATGGTGCTGGTGGTGAACGACGAATCCGATGTTCTAAAGATCAATACACCATAGGAACCTGGAATGTAAGATCTATGAGCCAGGGCAAATTGGATGTGGTTACTGGGGAGATGTCAAGATTAAATATAGACATTTTGGGTGTCAGTGAACTGAAATGGACTGGAATGGACCACTTCACATCAGATGACCATCAGATCTACTACTGTGGACAAGAGGACCACAGAAGAAATGGAGTAGCCTTCATAATTAATAATAAAGTGGCTAAAGCAATGCTTGGATACAATCCAAAAAATGACAGAATGATCTCAAGTCGAATTCAGGGTAAGCAATTTAACTTCACAGTG
This sequence comes from Heloderma suspectum, assembly GCF_057233095.1. Classification (NCBI taxonomy): domain Eukaryota; kingdom Metazoa; phylum Chordata; class Lepidosauria; order Squamata; family Helodermatidae; genus Heloderma; species Heloderma suspectum. Next base: position 47,781,560 of record NC_139466.1, on the reverse strand, counting down.
ATCCAAATATACACCCCAACCACAGATGCTGAAGAAGCAGAAGTAGATCAGTTCTGTGAGGATCTGCAGCACCTACTGGATAGTATGCCAAACAAAGATGTTATTTTCATTACAGGAGACTGGAATGCTAAGGTGGGTAGTCAAACGACACCTGGAATTACAGGCAAGCATGGTCTGGGAGAACAAAATGAAGCAGGACATAAGCTGATAGAATTTTGCCAAGACAACTCACTGTGCATAACAAACACTCTCTTCCAACAACCTAAGAGATGACTTTATACATGGACTTCACCAGACGGTCGACACTGAAATCAGACTGACTACATCCTTTGTAGCCAAAGGTGACGGACATCTATACAGTCGGTAAAAACAAGACCTGGAGCTGACTGTAGTTCAGATCACGAACTTCTTATCGCACAGTTTAGAATCAGACTCAAGAGAATAGGGAAGACCCACAGATCAGTTAGATATGAGCTCACAAATATTCCTAATGAATATGCAGTGGAGGTGAAGAATAGATTTAAGGGACTAGATTTAGTAGATAGGGTCCCGGAAGAACTATGGGCAGAAGTTTGCAACATTGTTCAGGAGGCGGCAACAAAAAACGTCCCAAAGAGAAAGAAAACCAAGAAGGCAAGATGACTGTCTGCTGAGACACTGGAAGCAGCCCAAGAAAGAAGGAAAGCAAAAGGCAACAGTGATAGGGGGAGATATACCCCATTAAATGCAAAACTCCAGAGGTTAGCCAGAAGAGATAAGGAATTATTTTTAAACAAGCAATGCGTGGAAGTGGAAGAAGATAATAGGAAGGACAAGAGACCTCTTCCAGAAAACTAGAAACATCAGAGGTAAATTCCAGGCAAAAGTGGGTATGATCAAAAACAAAGATGGCAAGGACCTAACAGAAGCAGAAGAGATCAAGAAAAGGTGGCAAGAATATATGGAAGATCTGTATAGGAAGGATAATAATATCGGGGATAGATTTGACGGTGTGGTCAGTGAGCTAGAGCCAGACGTCCTGAAGAGTGAGGTTGAATGGGCCTTAAGAAGCATTGCTAATAACAAGGCAGCAGGAGACGACGGTATCCCAGCTGAACTGCTTAAAATCTTGCAAGATGATGCTGTCAAGGTGATGCATGCCATATGCCAGCAAATTTGGAAAACACAAGAATGGCCACCAGATTGGAAAAAATCAACTTATATCCCTATACCAAAAAAGGGAAACCCTAAAGAATGTTCAGACTATCAAACAGTGGCACTTATTTCACATGCCAGTAAGGTAATGCTCAAGATCTTGCAAGGTAGACTCCAGCAATTCATGGAACGAAAATTGCCAGCTATACGAGCTGGGTTTAGAAAAGGCAGAGGAACTAGAGACCAAATTGCCAATATCCGCTGGATAATGGAGAAAGCCAGGGAGTTTCAGAAGAACACCTATTTCTGTTTTATTGACTAGTCTAAAGCCTTTGACTGTGTGGATCATAACAAATTGTGGCAAGTTCTGGGTGGTATGGGGATACCAAGTCAAGTCATCTTGTCTGCCTCCTGAGGAATCTGTATAACGACCAAGTAGCAACAGTAAGAACAGACCACGGAACAACGGACTGGTTTAAGATTGGGAAAGGAGTACGGCAGGGTTGTATGCTCTCACCCTACCTATTCAGCCTGTACACAGAACACATCATGTGACGTGCTGGGCTTGATGAAGCCAAGGCTGAAGTTAAAATCGCTGGGAGAAACATTAACAATCTCAGGTATGCAGATGATACCACTTTGATGGCTGAAAGCGAGGAGGAGCTGAGGAACCTCATGACGAAGGTGAAAGAAGAAAGTGCAAAAGCCGGTTGCACTTAAACCTCAAAAAAACCAAGTTTATGGCAACCAGTTTGACTGATAACTGGCAAATAGAGGGAGAAAACGTGGAGGCAGTGACAGACTTTGTATTTCTAGGTGCAAAGATTACTGCAGATGCTGACTGCAGCCAGGAAATCAGAAGATGTTTACTTCTTGGGAGGAGAGCAATGACAAATCTTGATAAAATAGTTAAGAGCAGAGACATCACACTGACAACAAAGGTCCGCATAGTTCAAGCAATGGTATTCCCCGTAGTAACCTATGGCTGCGAGAGCTGGAGCGTAAGGAAGGCTGAGCGAAGGAAGATAGATGCTTTTGAACTGTGGTGCTGGAGGAAAATTCTGAGAGTGCCTTGGACTGCGAGAAGATCAAACCAGTCCATACTCCAGGAAATAAAGCCAGATTGCTCACTTGAGGGAATGATATTAAAGGCAAAACTGAAGTACTTTGGCCACATACTGAGAAGACAGGATACCCTGGAGAAGATGCTGATGCTAGGGAAAGTGGAAGGCCAAAGGAAGAGGGGCCGACCGAGAGCAAGATGGATGGATGATATTCTGGAGGTGATGGACTCGAGCTTGGGGGAGCTGGGGGTGGTGACGGCCGACAGGAAGCTCTGGCATGGGCTGGTCCATGAAGTCATGAAGAGTCAGAAGCGACTGAACGAATAAACAACAAAATGCTGGTTTTGTTGGTATTTTTGACTCCCACCTCTTTTGCCTTCTGCTCTGCCCACCACCGGCATCTTGCCCCCAAGAGCCTCTCAGAAACGGACTTTGGCCCTCAGGGTGAAAGAGGTTCAGCACCCCGGCCACGGTGGAATAATCTAATCGCTTCCACTATATATGCTCACCATGCAACTAATTCTTCCCATCAGGCTATCAGAATTGTGCAACCTTGATCATGTTCCAAAGAGTCTGAAGCTGGTGTTGTGCATGAGAATGATGTGGAGAAGGGAAAGTAAAAAAGAAGAATATGGAGAAATAAGTGTGGAGTGCCAAAATATGGATTGCATCTTGGCCTCAGTGCACTTACATGAATGAGCTGCTTGCATTGCTGGTTTTGTTTTTTCCTTACCTGATATTTTAATTTTCTTCACAATCTTGTTTGTGGTATTGTTAATGTTGACATTAACTCCAATTGGATCTCCATGGTAATAAATCTGAAATCACAGTGGATTGTTGCAAAAGTAAGACTTGGATTCCTGCATCCGACTTGGATTCCTGCATTGAGCAGGGGGTTGGACTCGATGGCCTTGTAGGCCCCTTCCAACCCTACAATTCTATGATTCTATGATTCTAAGGTGAAGGGGGAAAGCTCCATGTTCACCTGGATTCTTCCAGCACCATTTGTGCATCCCTTGTGCCATTTTGTCATCTGCTTCCCTTTTCTTCTGATCTTATGATGCTGCATCATAAGTCCATCATTGAAAGATTGGAAGAAGAAAGAAGAAGATGGCTAAATGGAACAAGAGGTGGGCATCTAAATGGTGCTACAGTCCAGGAGAAACGCATTTTCTGTAAAGCAAGGTACTTTCAGTACTAAGGATTCTATGAACATATTTCTATGAATATGGGGAAGAGACCCATTGCTGAGTATTACAAGGAGCAACGCAAGAGTTCTGAGGGGAGAGCTGGAGCCTGTTTTAGAGGCAATTGTCATCTACATTAATAAAGGAAGAGAGCAGTAGGGAGGTTAAGCAGAAAGCAAACGTCTCTCGAGAAAAGTTGAAAGCAAATATGCAACACGAACCTCCTTATCCAGTGAGGCCTCAAGGTGCAAAGGCTTGTCTGACATCATGAACTGCCTGGTAGTCTCCGACTTTGGTGCTGAGCCTGCATTGACAGGTGCAAACTGGACCTTTCGGATCACCAGTCGTACTGAATTCCTGCATGGAGAAGAAATGGCCAAGCACATCAGAACTGCGGATGCAGGCACTGGAACGTGGCTCAGGCAGGTCATATTATGCATGGTTCCTTGGCCATATGCTGAATTTCTAAAGGGTGATCAGCAGTCAGATACGGCAGATTCACTGCGAGTATCGCACGTGTTGAGAGATGCATCAGCTCTTCCAAGGACAAGAGAATCCGATGAAGATTGCTTCCAAAAATGATTCAAAATTCCCCTCAATGTAGCTTGAACCACATTTGACTCCTCCTTAAATTTGCCTCTGCACCCAATAACTGTCCACTTTTTTTGCTTCATATTGGTTGGGGCCAACCCTTTTTTGAATTTTAACTAATCTAAATTTGAAGGAATGGATGGAAATAGCTCCAGATATTCTACAGAATATCTAAATATTCTGTAGATATTCTAAATATCTACAGAATACTCTTCAAGCAGAAGGCCATTTCCTTTTCTGCAGGCTGTTTCAAGCTCTTGAGAAGCATCAGAAATTGGAAAGAGAGACTGCTTTTAATGTAGAATAAGTCAAAAGCAAACAAAATGAATCAACACAAATACCTCTACAACAAAGAGGTTGTAGAGAATAATGCTTTGCCTTTGATTCAAATAGAGACAGCAGCAGATGTTGAGGGCAGCTCGGTAGGAGACAGGGCCAGTATCCGAACCCAGCAGGGGCATAGAGGGTTGGTGCTGGCTCCCAAAAGATCCCTTTTCTTTTCCTATCCTTTTTCTTTTCAGAAACATTTTACCGTGTGTGGGGGGGGGGTGTGCTGCACACCAGTGCTCTAACTGAGACTCCAGCCCCATCCTCCACCTTCCTTTTCCTGGAATGCCCCACGTGGGCCAAGAGTAGGGATGGACGAAAGTCCCTTACTTGGTCCCGCAGCTTTTTTCGGGGGGGAAGGCGCGCCGTTTCTCCCCCTGAAATTCTTGGCAGGTGGGGAGGCACCCTGTCCCTCCCCGCCGAAATTCTGGCTGGGGGGGAGCGCCCCGCCTCTCCGGCCGCGAAAGAAAAAAGTAAAGTAAAAAAAAACAAAAAAGATTTACATAGCCTATCACAGCTAGATTTTCAAAAAACACCATGATAGGCTACGTAAATCCTTATGGGCGCCGCCATTTGCATACGCGCTTTTTTTTTTTTTTCCAAAGTCAGCCGTGATAGGCTACGTAAGGATTTACCTAGCCTATCACGGTGTTTTTTGAAAATCTAGCCGTGATAGGCTACGTAAATCTTTACGTAGCCTATCACATTTGTTGGGTTGTTTTTTTTTCACTTGGAAATGGCGGCAGAGGCAGCCGGTCGGAAGACCGGCTGCCGCCGCCGCCACCACCACCAAAATGCCACCGAAACGCCGCCGGGACCCGCTGCCGCGAGGGACATTCACCGAAGGTAAGTCCCATCCGGGGGGGGCAGGGGGGCGGACTGTTTCTCCACCAATTTCAGGGGGCCGAATGCGTTGGCATTCGGCCCCCCGGAGATTCATGGAGAAATTCTCCAACATCCCTAGCCAAGAGGCATTTGGGAAATATGAAGATGATTTCCATCTGGCCTATGAAGGCTTGGGTTCCGTCTGTAGGCCCGTCCCATTCCCCAAGCCCCACCTCCTGGACTGGAGTGCCTGGAGGTTTGGGAGGAGGCAGTTAGAGAAATCCCCTTGTTCCTTCCAATCTGTTAGCTCCACCCTCCCGATGGAGGATGAGCAGTGTGCAAGGGTGTCCCCTTGTCATCTCCAATCACAGACAGAAGAAGACAAGGGGATTTCCCTGAGGAAGTGGTGGCTGCACCATCATCCAGGGCTTGCAGGAGCTCCTGCAAGCACCAGACGTGGGAATGGCAAAGGCAAGAAAAGTCAGGCAGAGCGACTTTCCCTGCCTGCCCACATTCTCTCACCAATGGGAGAAGGCCTGGGACAAGGGAAGTGGCTTCGCTGCGAGAATCCACACGTATAGCAAAGCCCGCCTGGCAGATGCGCCGAGTGGAACATCCACCTGGCACACTGCCAAGGACCAAAGGACATTGGGGGCGAGGTCCCATGCCTTGGCAGCATGCAGCCTGCTGGGTAGGATGAATGTTACCCCCTACCTGATTTTAGTTGCCTACCCCTGTCTTAAAATTAGAAAGTTCTTATAAGGGCCAGCTGAGATGAAACCAGTTCACAGAGAGGAGTCAAACGGAGCTGGCTCTCAGCAGAGCCAATAAAATGGTTCTGTTTCCCTTCCCTGCTTCTGCTTAAAGGCATATTTGAGGGAGGCCTGGGCAAGGTGCCCTCCAGGGGGACCCCCACAGCATCTTGAAAATCCATACACGTGGCTCTGCCACTTTCTTACCCCTCCAGCCTGCTTCAGCCCCCTTCCTGGCCACTCCGCCACTGTCACATGCTTTAGAAACTGATGCCTGAGTGTATCACAGAATCATAGAATAGTAAGGTTGGAAGCTGCCTGAAGAGCATCGAGTCCAACCCCCTGCTCAATGCAGGAATCCAAGTCAGAGCATCCCTGACAGATGGCTGTCCAGCCTCGTCTTGAATCCCTCCAGCGTGGGAGAGCCCACCACCTCCCTAGGTCATGGGTTCCATTGTCGTATTGCTCTAACTGTCAGGAAGTTTCTCCTGATGTTCAGCCGGAATCTGGCTTCCTGCAACTTGAGCCCATTATTCCGTGTCCTGCACTCTGGGATGATCGAGAAGAGATCCTGGCCTTCCTCTCTGGGACAACCTTTCAAGCACTTGAAGAGCGCTATCCTATCTCCCCCCAGTCTTCTCTTCTCCAGGCTAAACATGCCTAGTTCTTTCAGTCTCTCCTCATAGGGCTTTGTTTCTAGTCCCCTGATCATCTTTGCTGCCCTCCTCTGAACCCTCTCCAGCTTGTCTGCATTCTTCTTAAAGTGCAGTGCCCAGAACTGGACACAGAACTGGACACTCAAGATGAGGCTTAACCAGTGCTGCGTTATAGGGATGGCGGAGAATTTCTCCACGAATCTTCGGGAGGCCAAGTGCCGACGCATTTGGCCCCCCGAAAGTGTTGGGGAAATTCTCCACCGCCCCCCCCCCCGGGATGGGACTTACCTTTGGCAAATGTCCCTCCCAGCGGCGGGTCCCGGCGGCGTTTCGGCGAGGGCGGGGGCAGCAGCCGGTCTCCCGACCGGCTGCCGCCACCGCCATTACAAAATAAAAAAGTACAGTTAAAAAAAAACACACACACCCGTGATAGGCTACGTGACGATTTACGTAGCCTATGACTATCACGGCTAGATTTCCAAAGTCAGCCGTGATAGGCTACGTAAATCGTCACGTAGCCTATCATGGGGTTTGTTTGTTTGTTTGTTTGTTTGTTTGTTTTCTTTCGCAGCCGGGTAGACGGGGCGCTTCTCCCTGGCCTGAATTTCGGCCGGACGAGGCGGGGCGGGGCGCCTCCCCCCCAGGCCTGAATTTCGGCCGGGCAAGGCGGGGCGCCTCCCCCCCCAGCCTGAACTTTGGGGGGAGAAGCGAAGCGCCTCCCCCCCACCACGAAGCAAGCTGCGGGACAAGGTAAATCCCTTTCGTCCATCCCTAGCTGCGTAGAGGGAAACTAGTACTTCCCAGGATTTGGAAGCTATGCTTCTATTAATGCAGCCCAAAATAGCATTTGCCTTTTTTGCAGCCACATCACATTGTTGGGTCATCTTCAGCTTGTGATCTACAGCAATTCCAAGATCCTTCTCACTTGTAGTATTGTTGAGCCACGTATCCCCCATCTTGTAACTTTACATTTGGTTTCTTTTTCCTAGGTGCAGAACGTGGCACTGATCCCTATTAAATTTCATCAGGAGGGCTTTAAACTGAATCCTACAGGGGAGGGAAACGTAATGTTGGCGGTAACAATGGACGAAGGCTCATGCACCGCAACGGAGAGAACAGCTCTAATACCGCCCAATAATAGTCTTCACAAACATGGAGGAAGAAAGCCAGACTATAAAAAACATGGTCTTCGATGTCCATACACTAATGCCCAGAGTATGGGAAACAAACAGAACAAACTTCAACTCTTAATACAGGAGGGAAATTATGACTTCATAGGTGTAACTAAAACTTGGTGGGGTGACTCCCATTTATTTATTTATTTATTTATTTATTTATTGCATTTATACCCCGCCTTTTTTCCTCTTGCAAGGAACCCAAGGCAGCTTACATTATCCTCCTCCTCTCCATTTTATCCTCACAGCAACAACCCTGTGAGGTGGGTTGGGCTGAGAGTCTGTGACTGGCCCAAAGTCACCCAGTGAGCTTCCATGGCCGAGTGGGGCTAGAACCCGGATCTCCCAGCTCCTAGTCCAACACTCTCGCCACTACACCACGCTGGCTCTCATGACTGGAATACAGCAATTGAAGGATATAACTTGTTCAAAAAGAACAGGAGGAACAGAAAGGGAGGTGGGGTTGCACTATATGTGAAAAATACATATATCTGCATAGAAATACGGGAGGATGAGCTTGGTAGCCCCATCAAGAGCCTGCAGAAGAGGCCACCACCACCACCGGGGAAGAGGCGGGCCTGCTGTTGCTGGGCCTGCTGCTGCTGCTGCCGCCGCCGCCACTGCCACCACCACCAGGCCTTCCCTGGAGACTTCTGCCTGGCAGACCGCCAGTCCCTGCAGGACCAGGCCCCCAGGTACCGAGCCAGCTGTGCTGCTCCACCTGCCCTCCCTGGAGGGGCTACATAAGCTGGCTGGCTGAGGTGGCCTGGGAGAGCCAGGGACTGCAGGAGAGGCCACCACCACCACCGGGGAAGAGGCGCGCCTGCTGCTGCTGGGCCGGCGGCAGCGGCACCACCACCACCACCACCACCACCTGGCCTTCCCTGTGGACTCCGGCCGGGCATTATTTTTAAGGGGATTTTTAATTGTTGTGTGTGTGTGTGTGTTTTCTTTTTCCTGGGGGATTTTGTTGTGGTTTTAGGGGTGGGTAGCCTGCCTGATAGGCGGGAGCGAGGGGGCATGTGTCCACCTGATGGAGGCAGTGGGGGGAGTGTTGGGGGCCAGAACATACCGAGGCTGGGCGGCAGGCGCTGGCAGAGCGCTAGGGGCAGGCCATGCCAGGTAAGGGGAACAAGGGAGAGATGTGTAGTATCTGTCCCCTGCTCTGGGCCTGTCCAGAGCCAAAGGATGGCTGGGGGAGGCATGACCCCATCTTCTGGCCTTCGTTTGCTGCTCTGCAATGCCAGGTCTGTTACCCAGAAAACCTCCCTCATCCATGACATGATCCTGGATGAGGGCGCAGACCTGGCATGTATTACGGAGACCTGGCTGGCCGAGGCTGCTGCTCCAACCCTTGCAGCCATGTGTCCAGCTGGATTTTTGTATGCACAGCAGCCGAGGGCTGGGGATCGGGGAGGGGGAGTGGCTGTTATCTACCGAGAGTCCTTGGTCTTCACCAGACCCCCTCTCCGGGAGACCAAGGTTGCTGAGTGCATGAACTGGAGGTTGGGCCCGAAGGGCGGTCTGGGGATTCTGCTCATGTACCGTCCACCCCGCTGCACGACTGACTCCCTGGCCGAGGTGCTTGAGGTGGTCTCTGATGTGCGTGTGCAGTCCCCTAACTTACAGGTGTTGGGGGACTTCAATGTACATTCGGAGGCCATCCTCACAGGAGCACCTCGGGACTTCATGGAGACCATGGCCTCCTGGGAGCTGCACCATATTCTAACTGGGCCCACCCATGTAGCCGGTCATGCACTAGACCTTGTGTTTGTTTCTGGAGAAGCGGGGAGTGATCTGGAAGTCGGGGGTATATCCACCACCCCCTTGTCATGGTCAGATCACTATCTGGTGACGTTGGACTTCTCGGTTCCACAACCCCTCCACAGGGGTGGAGGACCCATTAAAATGGTCCGCCCCAGGCATCTTATGGATCGAAATGGATTCCTGAACGCGCTTGGGGATTCTCTGGGGCATGCCAACGGCCACTCGGTCGAGACCCTGGTGGGTGGCTGGAATGCCGCAATCACTGGGGCATTAGATCGGGTGGCTCCGAAACGCCCTCTCCCCCTGAACAGGGCTCGGACTGCACCATGGTTCAATCCGCGGTTATGAGCTCTGAAACAGGAGGTGAGACGGCTAGAGCGCCGGTGGCGGAAGTCTCGCTCCAAAGACAATCAGACACGGGCTAGAGCTGTATCTTCAGCCTATCACGTGGCGGTGAAGGCAGCAAAAATGGAATATTATGCTGCCTCCATCGCGTCTGCAGAGTGCTGTCCCAGGAGGCTGTTCCAAGTGGTCCGGAGCCTGGTCGGTCCTGTGGCTCCGGAACCACTGGAGCATTCTAAGGCCTCCTGTGAGGCTTTGGCAAGGCACTTTGCAGATAAAATTGATCTGATTAGGAGTGTTACTCTGCACACTGTGGATACAGTTAGTGAGCAAGAGGCGGCCTGTGGCAAACCGGTTTTGTGGGATCAATTCCAGCTTCTTCCTCCTGATGAAGTGGACAAGGTGCTTTCATCGGTACGGCCGACCACCAGCTTACTTGATCCTTGCCCATCGTGGCTCATTATGGGCTGCAGAGAGAGACTGGGTGAGGGGATCAGGGCGGTGGTGAACGCCTCCCTTGAGGAGGGAGTGATGCCATTGGCCCTCAAGGAGGCAGTGATAAGACCGCTCTTAAAGAAGCCCTCCTTGGATCCTCAAGTTTTGAACAACTTTCGCCCAGTCTCAAATCTGCCATTTTTGGGCAAGTTCATTGAGCGGGTGGTGGCGGTGCAGTTGAAGGCACAGTTGGAAGAAACTGATTATCTAGACCCATTTCAGTTGGGCTTCAGGCCTGGGCATGGGACAGAAACGGCCTTGGTCGCCTTGGTGGATGATATGAGGAGGGCTCTGGATAGGGGTGAATGCTCCTTCCTTGTTCTCTACCTCTCAGCGGCTTTCGATACCACTGACCACGGTATCCTCCTGGACCGCCTGGAGGGGTTGGGCATTGGGGACACCGTATTGCGGTGGTTCCAGTCCTTCCTCTCAGGCAGGTACCAGAGGGTAGCACTGGGAGAGGAGGTTTCGGACCCGTGGCCACTTACTTGTGGGGTGCCACAGGGTTCCATCCTCTCCCCCATGCTATTTAACATCTATGTGAAGCCACTGCGGGCTATCTTCAGGAGGTTTGGGGTGCAGTGTCATCAATATGCGGATGACACGCAGCTCTACCTCTCATTCAAATCTTCACCAAAGTTGGCTGTAGAATCCCTGTCCAAATGTCTGGAGACGGTGAGTGGCTGGATGGGGAGGAATAAGCTGAAGCTGAACCCTGACAAGACCGAGGTACTTTTGGTGGGAGACAAGAGGAGGCTGGGGCATGTTGACCTGGTGTTGAATGGGGTACGGCTACCCTTGAAAGACCAGGTCCGCAGCCTGGGGGTCATTTTGGACTCCCAGCTGTCCATGGAGGCTCAGGTGTCAGCTGTGAGCCGGACAGCGCTGTATCAACTCCATCTGATACGGCGGCTGCGCCCCTTCCTTCCCGACCATCTGCTCCCATCGGTAGTACATGCCCTGGTCTCCTCTCGTTTACACTACTGTAATGCGCTCTACGTGGGGTTACCCTTGAAGACGGTTCGGAAACTGCAGCTGGTACAGAACGCGGCGGCTCGCCTGATTAAAGGCAGCCGCCGGCGAGATCACATCACTCCAGTGCTGAAGGAGTTGCACTGGTTACCAGTTGTTTTCCGGGCCAAATTCAAGGTGTTGGTTTTGACCTTTAAAACCCTATATGGTTCCGGCCCAGCCTATCTTAAGGAGCGCCTCCAGCAGCACCAGACAGGCCGCTTAACAAGATCAGCCTCGGATGGCCTTCTCTCTGTCCCATCAGCCAGGACAGCTAGACTGGTGGGGACGAGGGAGAGGGCCTTTTCTGTGGTGGCCCCCACTCTGTGGAACTCCCTCCCTAGGGAACTCCGTCATGCCCCCTCTTTAATGAGCTTCCATCGTGCATTAAAAACGTTGTTGTTCAGGCAGGCATTTGGGGTGGGTTAGGGTATTTTAGAAAATGTTTTTATTGTAGAATTTTATTGTTTTAAACTGTTTTTATTGTATGTTGTACATCGCCCAGAGTGGCTGGGTGACCAGCCAGATGGGCGATTAATAAATTTAATAATAAATAAATAAATAAATCTGGATCAACATAAATGGAGCAAAGAATAAAAGGAACCTGGTGGTCGGAGTCTACTACCGGCCACCCAATCAAAGAGAAGTCAACGATCAAACTTTTGAAAAGCAAATTGCCAAGGTTTCAAGGGAGCATGATGTAGTAGCAATGAGGGACTTCAATTTCCCTGATATTTGTTGGGAGACAAAATTCGGCAAAATATGGCCCCTCCAGGAAATTCCTGACTTGTGTGGCAGATAACTTCCTCCTACAGAAAGTAGAGGAAGGAACTAGAGGACTGGCTATCCTTGCCTTGATCCTAACCAACAGAGATGACTTAGTGGATAAAGTAGCAGTTACGGGAATTCTGCGGGAAAGTGACCATGTTATACTTGAGTTCTTGGTTCTAAAGGAAGCAAAAGCCGAGTGTAGCCAAACAGAGAGTGTTAGATATTGAACAGCAGTGTGATATTAGCAGAATACCAGACTTTCTGGCACCAGAGGACATCAGATACACTGTAAAAATGGCAGCCTATGTGTTGTTTTTGGAGTCTCCTACTCTTCGCAGGGCTTTCTCTTTAGCCAGTTGTTGAATACTCCCCACAGAGGTGCTGGAGGGGAGATATAGTAAGACTCCAATGGCAGAGAGAATTTGCCCTTGTGGTGTGGGAGTGGTTGAAACAACCGAACATGTTATCTTTTCTTGTCGGTTTTATCAAGAAATTCATGTAAAGTTTATTTCTCCTCTGCTTAGATCTGATGTTGAGATCTGATGTTGAGGTTGCCAGGAAGCTTCTCTTAGGTGCTAATATGCAGTTAACAGATCCCTCTGCAAAGTTTTTTGCAGCCACCTGTAAGATCCATAGGGATATTGTATATAATGTTTTAAAATCCTAATATTAATTTTAATCCGTAATAGGTAATCTTAAATCATTTTTATTGTTCATTTATTGTTTATATTGTTCATTTATTTATTGTTTGGGAACATTTTAGTTCATTGTGACATTTTTAGATCATTTATACATGTGAGCTGGTCGTAGACTGTACTATTAAAATCTCTTCAAATCTACCCTGGATTTTAGGAAACCAATTTTAATAAACTCAGAACAATGATAAGTAAGGTCCCATGGCAAGCGACTCTAATGAGAAAAGGAGCCCAAGGTGGGTGGGAGTTTTTAAAAAAGGACATTATCAAGGCACAATTACAAACAATTCCAACAAAAAAAAAGGTGGAAGACAACAGAAGAAGCCAATGTGGCTTCACAAAAAGCTTAGAGATGACCTGAAAACAAAAAAGGACACATAGAGGAAGTGGAAGGAAGGCCAAGTAACAAAGGAAGAGTACAGGCAGGTAGCACAGAATTGCAGGGATGGTGTCAGGAAGGCTAAAGCTGAGAACGAGCTGAGGTTAGCGAGGGATGCTAAAAACAACAAAAAGGCTTTCTTCAGTTACGTACAAAGTAAAAGATAGAGGAAAGAAATGGATGGCTATTAAATAAGGATGGCAAAATGATAACAGATGACAAGGACAAGGCAGAAGTGCTCAATTCCGACTTTGGCTCAGTCTTCTTCCAAAAGAGGGTCTATGAGCCCCCTGGCAAGGGCAAAGTACAGGCTGAAGGGGCAGGATTGCAGCTTGAGATCGATAGGCATATGGTCAAGGAACACCTAATTACTTTGAATGAGTTCAAATCTCCAGGGCCAGAGGAACTGCACCCTAGAGTAATAAAGGAACTGTCAGAAGAACTCTCAGAACCACTATCTATTCTCTTTGAGAAATCATGGAGGACAGGGGAAGTGCCAGATGACTGGAGGAGGGCTAATGTTGTCCCTATCTTCAGAAACAGCAAAAAGGAGGAACCTGGGAACTACAGACCAGTCAGTCTGACATCAATCCCTGGGAAAATTCTGGAGAAGATTCTAGAGCAATCCATCTGTAAGCACCTTGAAAACAATGCAGTGATTACTCAAAGCCAACATGGATTTGTCAAGAACAAATCCTGCCAGATGAATCTGACCTCATTTTTTGATCAAGTCACCTCCCTTGTTGACTGTGGGGATGCTGTGGACATAATATACCTTGACTTCAGCAAAGCTTTCAACAAAGTGCCCCATGATATCCTGATGAGCAAACTAGCTCAAAGTGGGCTAGATGAAACAACGATCTGGTGGATCCACAGTTGGCTACAGAACTGGACTGAAAGAGTGCTTATCAATGGGATCTTCTCAAACGGGGGAGAGGTAACGAGCGGGGTACCGGAGGGCTTAGTCCTGGATCCAGTGCTCTTCGTATTAATGACTTGGAGGAGGAGGTGCAGGGAATGCTGATCACATTTGCTGATGACACAGAATTGGGCGGGATAGCTAATACTTTGGAAGACAGATACAAAATTCAAAGTGATCTTGATAGACAGCAGTGCTGGGCAGAGAACTACAGAATTACATTTAATAGGGATAAATGCACAGTTACAAGATGGGGAATACTTGGCTCAAAAACACTACAAGCAAGAAGGATCTCGGAATTGTTGTCGATCACAAGCTGAATATGAGCCAACCATGGGATGTGGCTGCAAAAAAGGCAAATGCTCTTTTGGGCTGCATTAATAGAAGCATAGCTTCCAAATCCCAGGAAGTACTAGTTCCCCTCTACTCAGCACTGGTTAGGCCTCATCTGGAGTACTGTGTCCAGTTCTGGGCACCACATTTTAAGAAGGATGCAGACAAGCTGGAGAGGGTTCAGAGGAGGGCAACAAAGGTGATCAGGGGACTGGAAACAAAGCCCTATGAGGAGAGACTGAAAGAACTGGGCATGTGTAGCCTGGAGAAGAGAAGAATTTGTCTCCCAACTGATGGTACTGGGATAGCCTGTGCTTTGTCCTCTATTCACTGCAGGTTAACAATACCAGTATGGAAGTGTGTGTTAAAAGAAAAAGAAATTTTAAAAAATAGTTTACTTTTTTCCTCCTCTCACCCCATCCCTTTTTCTTTTTGTATTGAGTCTGTTAAATTAAAAGCCTGTGGGTAGTGACTGGCTTAAAAAAGCAAACATATATAAGCTGCTCAGGGAGTATTTTTGGCTAAAGAATAGAGTAAAAATACTTTTAAATATATACATAATTGTTAAATGGTTACCTTTTGTGAATTTTCTCCTGCACATTTTCAGCACAAAATCCTTTGACCTCAAAGTCCACACCACAAGACTGGGGAAAACACACAAGAGCAAAGGTTACAAATGTTTAGAGGGAAATTGTTCTGAACTTCCATCTGAAACTTTTGAGCAAAAATTTCTGGCGAGGTAGCTGCGTTGCAGCAAAAACAAGAGGCACATGGCAATTTAAAGATTAACAATTTATTATGGACTTTTTTGGACTAGACTCTATATAAATCAGCCAACTGAGGATAACCTTTTATACATTTCATAAAGTAGCCTCTAGTCCAAAAAAGATTTGGCCATAATAAATGTTTCCTGTCTCCTAGCTGAGCAGAGCAGAGGAAATTGCCCCAGCTGGTCTAGGGGCTATACAAGCACACGAGCTCCCAGAGAGAGAGTGTATGCCCTGGCCATGGGCTGCTAAGGTTTGGAGGTGCCGAGATAATGATAAGCCAGATACAGGTATGCTTACAAGGAGACTACTCAGTAGAGTACTCAGTACTTACAGCACCCAGGCATACCCAATGGTCCTGCCAGACGAATCTGATCTCATTTTTTGATCAGGTAACCTCCCTTGTGGACAGTGGGAATGCTGTAGAAATAATATACCTCGACTTCAGCAAAGCTTTCAACAAGGTGCCCCATGATATCCTGATGAGCAAACTAGCTCAAAGTGGGCTAGATGAAACAACGATCCGGAGGATCCACAGTTGGCTACAGAATCAAAGAGTGCTTATCAATGGGACCTTCTCAAACTGGGGAGAGGCAACGAGCGGGGTACTTCAGGACTCAGTCCTGGGCCCAGTGCTCTTCAACATTTGTA
The DNA here is from genome assembly GCF_057233095.1 of Heloderma suspectum. Taxonomy (NCBI): domain Eukaryota; kingdom Metazoa; phylum Chordata; class Lepidosauria; order Squamata; family Helodermatidae; genus Heloderma; species Heloderma suspectum. The sequence continues at coordinate 47,765,719 of NC_139466.1, read as the reverse complement.
TTAATGACTTGGAGGAGGTGCAGGGAATGCTGATCAGATTTGCAGATGACACAAAACTGGGTGGGATACCTTGGAAGACGGAAACAAAATTCAAAGTGATCTTGATAGACTCAAGCGCTGGGCAGAAAACAACAGAATGACATTTAATAGGGATAAACGCCATGTTCTGCACCACAGAAAAAGAAACCCAAACCACAGTTACAAGATGGGGGATACAACACTACAAGCGAGAAGGATCTGGGAATTGTTGTCGATCACAAGCTGAATATGAGCCAACAATGTGATGTGGCTGCAAAAAAGGCAAATGCTCTTTGGGGCTGCATTAATAGAAACATAGCTTCCAAATCCCGGGAAGTACTAGTTCCCCTCTACTCAGCACCGGTTAGGCCTTATCTGGAGTACTGTGTCCAGTTCTGGGCACCACACTTTAAGAAGGATGCAGACAAACTGGAGAGGGTTCAGAGGAGGGCAACAAAGATGATCAGGGGACTGGAAACAAAGCCCTATGAGGAGAGACTGAAAAAAATGGGCATGTTTAGCCTGGAGAAGAGAAGACTGAGGGGAGATATGACAGCGCTCTTCAAGTACTTGAAAGGTTGTCACAGAAAGGAAGGCCAGGATCTCGTCTCTATCATCCCAGGGTGCAGGACACGGAATAATGGGCTCAAGTGACAGGAAGCCAGATTCCGGCTGAACATCAGGAGAAACTTCCTGACTGTTAGAGCAGTACGGCAATGGAACCCATGACCTAGGGAGGTGGTGGGCTCTCCCACACTGGAGGCGTGTGGAGACGAGGCTGGACAGCCATCTGTCAAGGATGCTCTGACCTGGATTCCTGCATTGAGCAGGGGGTTGGACTCAATGGCCTTGTAGGCCCCTTCCAACCCTACTATTCTATGATTCTATGAAGCCAATGTGGCTTCACAAAAAGCTTAGAGATGACCTGAAAACAAAAAAGGACACATAGAGGAAGTGGAAAGAAGGCCAAGTAACAAAGCAAGAGTACAGGCAGGTGGCACAGAATTGCAGGGATGGCGTCAGGAAGGCTAAAGCTGAGAACGAACTGAGGTTAGCGCGGGATGCTAACAGCAACAGAAAGGCTTTTTTCAGATACGTACAAATTAAAACACAGAGGAAAGAAATGGTGGTTCAGCTATTAAATAAGGATGGCAAAATGATAAAAGATGACAAGGAAAAGGCAGAGTTGCTCAATTCCTACTTTGGCTCAGTCTTCTCCCAAAAGAGGGTCTATGAGCCCCCTGGCAAAGGCGAAGTACATGCTGAAGGGGCAGGATTGCAGCTTGAGATTGATAGGCGTATGGTCAAGGAACACCTAATTACTTTGAATGAGTTCAAATCTCCAGGGCCAGAGGAACTGCATCCTAGAGTAATAAAGGAACTGGCAGAAGAACTCTCAGAACCACTGTCTATTCTCTTTGAGAAATCATGGAGGACGGGTGAAGTGCCAGATGACTGGAGGAGGGCTAACGTTGTCCCTATCTTCAAAAAGGGTAAAAAGGAGGAACCTGGGAACTACAGACCAGTCAGTCTGACATTAATCCCTGGGTAAATTTTGGAGCAGATTATCAAGCAATCCATCTGTAAGCACCTTGAAAACAATGCAGTGATTACTCAAAGCCAACATGGATTTGTCAAGAACAACTCCTGCCAGAAGAATCTGATCTCATGTTTTGATCAAGTAACCTCCCTTGTGGACTGTGGGAATGCTGTGGACATCATATAACTCAACTTCAGCAAAGCTTTCGACAACGTGCCCCATGATATCCTGATGAGCAAACTAGCTCAATGTCGGCTAGATGAAACAACGATCCGGAGGATCCACAGTTGGCTACAGAATCAAAGAGTGCTTATCAATGGGATCTTCTCAAACTGGGGAGAGGGAAGGAGCGGGGTACCACAGGGCTCAGTCCTGGGCCCAATGCTTTCCAACATTTTTATTAATGACTTGGAGGAGGAGGTGCAGGGAGTCATAGAATTGTAGGGTTGGAAGGGGCCTACAAGGCCATCAAGTCCAACCCCCTGCTCAATGCAGGAATCCAAATCAGAGCATCCCTGACAGATGGCTGTCCAGCCTCATCTTGAACGCCTCCAGTGTGGGGGAGCCCACCACCTCCCTAGGTAACTGGTTCCATTGTCATATTGCTCTAACAGTCAGGACGTTTTTCCTGATGTTCAGCCGGAATCTGGCTTCCTGTCACTTGAGCCCATTATTCCGTGTCCTGCACTCTGGGATGATCAAGAAGAGATCCTGGCCTTCCTCTCTGGGACAACCTTTCAAGTACTTGAAGAGCACTACCTGATCAAATTTGCAGATGACACCAAATTGGGCAGGAGAGCTAATACTTTGGAAGACAGAAACAAAATTCAAAGTGATCTTGATAGACTGGAGCGCTGGGCTGAAAACAACAGAATGACATTCAATGCCAAGTTCTGCACCTAGGAAAAAGAAACCCAATGCACAGTTACAAGATGGGGGATATGTGGCTCAACAACACTGCAAGCGAGAAGGATCTTGGAATTGTTGTCGATCACAAGCTGAAGATGAGCCAACAATGTGATGTGGTTGCAAAAAAGCCAAATGCTCTTTGGGGTTGCATTAATAGAAGCATAGCTTCCAAATCCTGGGAAGCACTAGTTCCCCTCTACTCAGCACTGGTTAGGCCTCATCTGGAGTACTGTGTCCAGTTCTGAGCACCACACTTTAAGAAGGATGCAGACAAACTGGAGAGGGTTCAGAGGAGGGCAACAAAGATGATCAGGGGACTGGAACCAAAGCCCTATGAAGAGAGACTGAAATAAATGGGCATGTTTAGCCTTGAGAAGGGGAGACTGAGGGGAGATAGGATAGTGCTCTTCAAGTCCTTGAAAGGCTGTCACACAGAGGAAGGACAGCATCTCTTCTCGATCGAGAACACAGAAGAATGGGCTCAAGTTACAGGAAGCCAGATTCCGGCTGAACATCAAGAAAAACTTCCTGACTGACAGAGCAATACGACAATGGAACCAATGACCTAGGGAGGTGGTGGGCTCTCCCACTCTGGAGGCATTCAAGATGAAGCTGGACAGCCACTTGTCAGGTATGCTTTGACTTGGATTCCTGCACTGAGCAGGTGGTTGGACTCGAGGGTCATATAGGCCTCTACCATTCTATGAGTCTATAAGATTGTTTGCGAAGAGAAAACTCTCTGGAAAAGACCCTGATGCTGGGAAAGACTGAAGGCAAAAAGAGAAGGGGATGGCAGAGGATGAGATGGCTAGATAGCAACACTGATGCAATGAATATGAACTTGAGCACGCTCCGGGAGAGAGCGCAGGACAGGAAGGCCTGGCGTGCTGTGGTCCATGGGGTCACGAAGAGTCAGACACGACTGAACGACTGAACAACAACAATAAGATTGTTGATCTCTACATTGCCTCCCCAAGGAAGCTCACCTGGCACCTATATTATTATCTTTTGGTGTCAGGCAAAGAACTTAATTTTCTCGCAATCACTTAGGAGAGCTAGTTTTAAGCTTAACTGCATTTATCATAAGGGTGATGATAACAGGTGCTTGAGATGTAAAATGCCTAAGGCAGATATGGCCCATGTTTTTTGGTTTTGCTCAATGATTAAGGACTATTGGTTAGAGATAATAGGTGAAATTGAGATTATATCAGGATACAGACTACCTTTGGATCCAATAGCTATTGTTTTTGGTTACAGCTGCCAGAATGCCGTTATCAGCAAACTGGAAAAAACCGAAAGCCCCCGCAGTTGATGATTGGGTTATTAAAATATGGGAAATAATACATATGGTTAAGTTAATTAACGTAGTAAGGGTTAGCTTTCTAAATTTTTATCTTTGCTGTTTTAAATCTGTATTTTAAACTCCTGCACTGCTGGCTGCTGCTAGGTTTTATTGTGGTTGTATTGTTATATTGTGGTTTTAATGTTCTGTATATTTTAAATTGTTTTATTGTGTGTTGTTTGGTTTTAATTTTTGTGAACCGCCCAGAGAGCTTCGGCTATTGGGCGGTATAGAAATGAAATAAATAAAATAATAAAATAAATAAAAATAAATAGAGAGGGAAGACAGCAAAATAATAGATTTACAGAAAAGTGGTATTTAGTTGCAATGTATTGGTGCAACACCCCTTCATGGATCACTGCCTTGTTGTGGCGAAGGGGCTTGCGTAACTCAGTGAAGCCATAAGCTATGCCATGCAGGGCCACTCAAGACGGACAGGTCATGGCAGAGAGTTCTGACAAAATGTGGTCCACTGGAGAAGGAAATGGCAACCCACTCCAGTATTCTTGCCAAACCCCATCGAACGTATCACAAGGCTAAAAGATATGATGCTGGAAGATGAGCCCCTCAGGTTGGAAGGTGTCCAATATACTACTGGGGAAGAGCAGAGGGAATTTCCAAGTAGCGCCAGAAAGAGTGAAGTGGCTGGGCCAAAGCCGAAAGGACACTCAGCTGTGGATGTGTCCGGCGGTGAAAAGAAAGTCCGATGCTGTAAAGAACAATATTGTTTAGGAACCTGGAATGTAAGATCAATGAATCAAGGTATGCTGGAGGTGGTCAAACAGGAGATGGCAAGATTGAACATTGACATCTTGGGAATCAGCGAACTAAAATGGACAAGCATGGGCGAATTTAATTCAGGTGACCATCATATCTACTACTGTGGGCAAGAATCCCGTAGAAGACATGGAGTAGCACTCATAGTCAATAAAAGGGTGGGAAAAGCAGTACTGGGGTACAATCTCAAAAACGATAGAATGATCTGGGTACGAATCCAAGGCAAAGCATTCAACATCACAGCAATTCAAGTCTATGCCCCAACCACTGAGGCCGAAGAAGCTGAGGTTGACCGGTTCTATGAAGACCTACAACACCTCCTAGAACTAACACCAAAAAAAGATGTCCTCTTCATCATAGGGGATTGGAATGCTAAAGTAGGAAGTCAAGAAATCACCAGGATAACAGGCAGGCATGGCCTTGGTGTACAAAATGAAGCAGGACAAAGGCTAATAGAGTTTTGCCATGAGAACACGCTGATCATAGCAAACACTCTTTTCCAACAGCACAAGAGGCAACTCTACACATGGACATCACCAGATGGTCAATATCGAAATCAAATTGATTATGTCCTTTGCAGCCAAAGATGGAGAAGCTCTATACAGTCAGTAAAAACAAGACCTGGAGCTGACTGTGGCTCAGATCATGAGCTTCTTGTTGCAAAAATTTGGCTTAAATTGAAGAACGTAGGGAAAACCACTAAACCATTCAGGTATGACCTAAATCATAGCCCTTATGAATATACAGTGGAGGTGAGGAATAGATTTCAGGGATTAGACCTGATAGACAGAGTGCCTGAGGAACTATGGACGGAGGTCTGTAACACTGTTCAGGAGGCAGCAACTAAATCCATCCCAAAGAAAAAGAAATGCAAGAAAGCAAAGTGGCTGTCTGAGGAGGCTTTACAAGTAGCTGAGGAAAGAAGGGAAGCGAAAAGCAAAGGAGAAAGGGGAAGATACATCCAACTGAATGCAGAGTTCCAGAGAATAGCAAGGAGAGACAAGAAGGCCTTCTTAAATGATCAATGCAAAGAAATCGAGGAAAACAATAGAATGGGAAAGACTAGAGATCTTTTCAAGAAAATCGGAGATCTCAAGTGAACGTTTTGTGCAAAGACGGGCATGATAAAGGACAAAGAAGGCAGGGACCTAACAGAAGCAGATGAGATTAAGAAGAGGTGGCAAGAATACACAGAAGAACTATACAGGAAAGATCTTAATGTCCCTGATAGCCATGATAGTGCAGTCACTGAACTTGAGCAGGACATTCTCGAGAGTGAAGTCAAGTGGGCCTTAGGAAGCATTACTAACAACAAAGCTAGCGGACATGACAGTATTCCAGCTGAGCTATTTAAAATCCTGAAAGATGATGCTGTTAAAGTGCTGCCAACTCAATATGCCAACACATTTGGAACACTCAACAGTGGCCACGAGACTGGAAAAGGTCAGTTTACATTCCAATTCCAAACAAGGGCAATGCCAAAGAGTGTTCAAACTACCGTACAATTGCGCTCATTTCACATGCCAGCAAGGTTATGCTCAAAATCCTACAAGCTAGGCTTCAGCAGTATGTGAAATGAGAACTACCGGAAGTACAAGCTGGGTTTCGAAGAGGCAGAGGAACTAGAGATCAAATCACCAACATTTGCTGGATCATGGAGAAAGCAAGAGAATTCCAGAAAAAATCTATTTCTGCTTCATTGACTACGCTAAAGCCTTGGATGGTGTGGATCATAACAAACTGTGGCAAATTTTTAAAGAGATGGGAGTACCAGACCACCTTACCTGTCTCCTGAGAAACCTGTACGAGGGTCAAGAAGCAACAGTAAGAACCAGACATGGAATAACCGATTGGTTCAAAATTGGGAAAGGAGTACGACAAGGCTGTATATTGTCGCCCTGCTTATTTAACTTATATGCAGAGTACGTCATGAGAAACGCCGGGTTGGATGAATCACAGGTCGGAATTAAGATTGCCGGGAGAATTATCAACAACCTCAGATACGCAGACGATACCACCCTCATGGCAGAAAGCAAAGAGGATCGAAAGAACCTCTTGTTGAGGGTGAAAGTGGAGAGTGCAAAAGCTGGTTTGAAACTCAACATTAAAAAAACTAAGATCATGGCATCTGGCCCCATCATTTCCTGGCATATAGAAGGGGAAGAAATGGAAGCAGTGACAGATTGTATTTTCTTGGGCTCCAAGATCACTGCAGACAGTGACTGTAGGCATGAAATTAAAAGACGCTTGCTCCTTGGGAGGAAAGCTATGGTACACCTAGACAGCATAGTAAGAAGCAGAGACATCACCTTGCCGACAAAGGTTCGTATAATCAAAGCTTTGGTTTTCCCAGTAATAACGTATGGCTGTGAGAGCTGGACTATAAGGAAGGCTGAGTGCCGAAGAATTGATGCTTTCGAACTGTGGTGCTGGAGAAGACTCTTACGAGTCCCCTGGTCTGCAAGGAGGTCAATCAGTCAATCCTAAAGGAAATCAACCCTGATTGGAAGGACAGATACTGAAGGTGAAGCTCAAATATTTTGGCCACCTAATGTGAAGAGAAAACTCTCTGGAAAAGACCCTGGTTCTGGGAAAGACTGAAGGCAAAAGGAGAAGGGGACGGCAGAGGATGAGATGGCTAGATAGCATCACCGATGCAATGAATATGGACTTGAGCACACTCCGGGGGAGAGCGGAGAACAGAAAGGCCTGGCGTACTATAGTCCATGGGCTCACGAAGAGTCAGACACGACTTAACGACTGAGGAACACCAACACTGGTGCAACAAGAATCAAGAATCAACCTACCCTAGAATAGTAGGGTTGGAAAGGTCCTATAAGACCATCAAGTCCAACCCCCTGCTCAATGCAGGAATCCAAGTCAGAGCATCTCTGACAAGTGGCTGTCCAGCTTTGTCTTGAATGCCTCCAGAGTGGGAGAGCCCACCACCTCCCTAAGTAATTGGTTCCATTGTTGTATTAAATAAATAAATAAATAAATATTGCTCTAACAGTCAGGAAGTTTTTCCTGACGTTCAGCTGGAATCTGGCTTCCTGTAACTTGAGCCCGTTATTTTGTGTCCTGCGCTCTGGGATGATTAAGAGGTGGCGATATTGACCTCTGACTCATCTTACCAGCTAAGAGGCCCACCTTGCAAGAAAATTGCACTAATAATGAAACAAAGCAGAGAGCACTATGGATCTCTAAGCCTCTCTCAACTAAGGAAGAGTACACGCAGGTTGCACTGTAAAAATAAAAATGGGAGGAAAAAAGAGAGCTAGTTTTTAGATTTTAGGCTGTTTTGATGTATCTTTGTATTTATGTATTCCTGTGCTGTTTGTTGTTTGCTATTTTATTCTTTTAACAGTTTGTAATCTGTCCAAAGAGCATTCATTTTCAGAAGTATTAATTAATTCATCAATTTATTTCTGGTGGTGCAAGAGCAGTCTTCTAGAAGCATAGTCATAGCCCAAGGATTTTTTAAATAACATGATGTATATTCCCTTTGTTTGTTTTTTCAGGCCAGGTCTCTCATAGTGACATTGGGTCTGTCACAGCTGAGCTGGGAAAAAGAGATAAAGGGCATTTCTACATGAGGCTTTTATCCTGCACCTTTACCAGGGCTTCTGCTTCCAGATTCTTTGCTGGATTAAGATCGGCTCTTTTACCCTTACTTTCTCCTGTGATTTTTTCCTTCTCTGCTACTCTGTCTGTACATTTCATTATACAGCCACTAGATGGCAATGTGGTATACTGGAATTGCACAAATGCATCTAGCATTTCATAACACCATTCAGGATATACCAGACTTTCCTTGATCTAAAAACCTCTGCAATGATGGCTGCAAAGCGCGGGAGGGGCCCTGGAGGACAGCGACATTGTGTAAAGGACCCAAAACACACCGAGAGCAAGCAGTCACAAGAGCACAATAAAAATCTTTCTTTCTTGGTGTAGAAAGGCTCCAAGGCAGTTTCTTGCATACATACCTTCCCAGCATCATCTGGTCCTGGCTGAAGTGTGACAGAACATGGTAAATTGGTCGCCATCTATGGGAGAGGGAAAAAAAGCTTTATTTACTTCCACTTCTCTCAGCAAAACAGAAGAAAAGAAGAAGACATCAGAGGCCATGTATCCTCTCATCCACTAGCCTCTAACCTTAGGAACAGTGGGAGAAAATCTGTCAGAAGGGGAGTTGTCGTAAAATGTCTTCATCTTTGCAATACAATAGATTTCTAATGTTGTACCATTATGGGACACTGACTTGTCAGACAAGGATCCACACACTCATTTAAGAACAATTTTTTTGTAAATCACCCTAGAACACTGATAAAGGGCAGCAAATAAATATTTCACATTAAATAATAACATTAATTTAAAAAAATCTGAGGAGCCCCAAGTTTCCCCAGAAGACAACTTGAAACACAGCAGTAATGAATTGCTGTGTCCACTCAGCTAGAAAGTCAAGTGATTGTATCAGCACAATATTGACAGGGATGTACGAATCCCTTACCTTGTTCTGTTGTGGGGCTTCTGCGGTAGGGGGGAGGCACTCCGTCCCTCCCCCCAGAATCCGACCCGGCCGGCTCCGCTCTGCAGCGACTCCGCAGAGCCGCTGGTTGGGGCCGGCCACAGCCGGACTTCCAGCCGCTGCTGGGCTGCTGTGGCCGCAAATCGTGGCCGCTATGCCGGCCACCATTTGCGTCCCTGCCAAGCCGTGATAGGCTACGTAAGTATTTATGTAGCCTATCACGGCAAAACGCAGGCGTGCAAATGGCGGCCACTATGCCATTTGTGTCCCTGCCTTTTGCCGTCATAGGCTACGTAAATACTTAGGTAGCCTATCATGGCAAAGAGCATGGGCGCAAATGGCAGGGGCGTAAGTAGTAAATACTGCTGGAAGTGAAAGCCCTCATTCCTTTTGCATCAAAATTTGGCACTAGAAAGAGGGAACCCCTCACGTCTGTGCAACCTGTCTGTCCTACAATCGCAGCTCCATCTGAGGGTTCATTCTAATGTCCTTTCACTGATTGTTCTACCGCAGCCTTCTTGAACACAGTGCCCCCAGATGCATTGCACTACAATTCGCCTCATCCCTGGCTATTGGTCAGGCTGTTTGGGGCTGACACCAAAACATCTGGAGGGCATCAGGCTGGGGAAAGCTCCTCTCCTGAGTAAGCTGGTGAACACTCTGCTGCGTTCTTCATTCCTGGATGATGTTCTATCCTGATACATTCTACTTCTGGATGTTACCACTGTGGTCTGTGCAGGCAACCCCATCTTTTAGGTTTCTAAATAAATAAATAAACAACACCTCCATGCCAAAAAAGAGATGGAAGTCCCTGGGGGAGGGGAAACGCCCCATGATGTGCTGAGTACCTCAAAAGTGAAGGGGTAAGCATTCTCTCCCAACTTTTTCATCAGCTTGTCTTGCAAAGGAGTGAGGGCCTTGGGTGCCTGATTGGGCACAGGAGGGTAAAGCTGAGTGGTGAGGACATAGAGGTCCTTCCTGAAGGTCAACCCAATGACATCAAGGTCATCTCGGCCATAGCGGAATGCACACGTGAGTGTCACATACACTAGAGCACAGGAAAGGGAAGATGAGGAAGGGAGGAAGGAAGAAACACGAGGAATTATGGGAAGCAGGTGGATGTGGAGAGACAGAATTGAGAAAGGAAGAAAAAGAAGAACATGTTTAGTTAGTTCAAATTTTAAAAAAATTAAATCCAGAGGGCAAGTTAATTCTTTCATTTTCTGGAGGGTAGCCATGTTAGCCTATTGTAGAAAAAATGACGAAGAGTCTTGTGGCACCATAAAAACTAATAAATTTATCCTGGCATAAGCTTTGTGGTTTATAGCACACTTCATCAGATGCATGGAGTATTAGAGATAGTTTTAGGTATTTTATGCAGTACATATGGTGGTATTGGGAAGAATTGTACAGTGAGGTCAGAAGGAAGTTCAGTGCAGAAAGTGCTGATGGTGACAATTACATCATCAACAGTGGCATTTACAGTGCAGTTGTTGCTGGTAACAAACATCCTGGCACTTCTGAATATTTTCCATAAAGACTGGCCTGTTTACCCTACACCGAGTATGGAAGGGCACTGGTGACAGAAGATAGCATTGGAAGATGAGCAAGTGAATGACCCCCTAATATGATGGGTGACATTGTTAGGTCCTGTAATAGTGTTAACAGAGTAGAGACAGAGACAGAGATGGCATCTGGGTTTGTTGCAGGGTCTCAGCCCTGTGTCTGTATCCTTGTTTTGTGGCCTGCTGTTGCCCCTCTGCATTCTACATAGGGAAAACAGGCCAGTCTCTACAGAAAATAATAAATGGACACAAATCTGACATCAGGAATAGCAATATTCAGAAACCAGTGAGAGAATACTTCACCCTCCCAGGACACTCTGCCATTGTGCCATTGTGGAGCAAAGAAACTTCAAGGGGAGATGAGAGCAAGAGACATCTGCGTTAGAATTTATCAACAGATTTAATTCTATCGCCAGAGGCATGAATCAGAATAACAGATTTTTATCATACTACATGTGTTAATTGGCTCATGTAGCACAAGGATGTTTGTTATCAGCAACAGCTATACTGTAAATGACTACTGTTGATAATGTGATTGTCACCATTAGTACTTTCTGCACTGAATTTCTTTCTGACCTGTTTACAATTCCACACACACACACACACACACACACACACCCCATACTGTATTGTATAAAAAGCCCCAAACTCTCCATCATACTCCGTGCATCTGATGAACTGGACTATAAATTTGTTAGTCTTTAAGATGCCAGAAGACTTTTTGTCGTTGGTACAGCATGGAGTTGGTGCAGCATAGTGGTTAAAACAGGGATGGACAACTTGTGGCCCTCCAGATGTTTTGGCCTACAACTCCCATCAGTCCAAGCCAGCATAGCCAATGGTGAGGGATGATGGGAGTTGTAGGCCAAAACAGCTGGAGGACAGGTTGTCCTCCCTGGGTTAAAGGCATGAAGTAATTTGTTATGCAAATTAACATAGTGAATATTAAGGGTGAAATCTTATGGTCTCTGGGTGGGTGTCCCAGAGGCCATAGGATACTGTGTAACTTCCCTCTGTGGGAGGAGATGGAGGTCCACTGGAGAATCTTCTCTTGACCAGTGACAGAATGCTCTGCCACCATGGCTGCTCTGCCAGCTGGGCTCCATGAACCACGAGTGAGAAGGGCAAAAAGGAGGCATTCCGGAAGAATTTCAAGGGTGGATCGGGGGTCTATGCTTCCCAGACACCCCTGAAAATAAGCCTGAAGCTGGCATATATGTTTTCCTTCCCATTGCTTCCAATTGCAGGGAACATTTTAAAAAAACAAACAAAAGGAAAACTAGCAAGAATAAGGGGGGAGTAAACTGCACCTACCAGCCTGGCCAGCAGGAACCTAGCAAGGCAGCACACTGCCCCTCCTCCCTGCTTGGTTAGACACTCATCATTTTCTGTCTCTTGAAATTACACCAGTATCAATCCCTTGAACAGACAACAGGCTAGGGGGCGGTATGAAAACATTAATCATCATTATAGAAAGTAATCCATGCAGTGCATGGAATTCACAGACACGAGATGTAGTGGCCATGAACTTCAGTGGTTTGGAGGAAATGAGACAGATTTATGGAGAATAAGGCTGTTAGTCCAGATGGCCAGAATCAGAGGTGGTAGGTCTCTGAATTGCTGAGGAACAAGGGCAGGAGGGTGCTATTGAGCTGGTGTTCTGCGTGTGGACTTCCCAAGAGGCATCTGGTTGGCCACTGTGGGAACAGAATGCTGGACTAGAGAGTCCCTGGGTCTGATCCAGCACATCCATGGGCTCCCTGGCAAGCTCCAGAACATGGGGATAAGATTACTACAGTTACCAAAATAAGCCTATCTGAAGGCTTTATAACCTTTTAAGATTGTAGTTATTATATTCCAACATGAAAATAAGCTATATGTTTCAGTTTCTAAGTCACACCAGAGCAGAGTAGAAACAAAGAAGGAGGGAGGAGCGTTTTCCTTGTTCGTTTGGGCAGAGTTGCCTTCAACTGTTCCAAGTGGTCCGGAGCCTGGTCGGTCCTGTGGCTCCGGAACCACTGGAGCATTCTAAGGCCTCCTGTGAGGCCTTGGCAAGGCACTTTGCAGATAAAATTGATCTGATTAGGAGTGTTACTCCGCACGCTGTGGATACAGTTAGTGAGCAAGAGGCAGCCTGTGGCAAACTGGTTTTGTGGGATCGGTTCCAGCTTATTCCTTCTGATGAAGTGGACAAGGTGCTTTCATCTGTAAAGCCGACCACCTGCTTACTTGATCCTTGCCCATCTTGGCTCATTATGGGCTGCAGAGAGAGACTGGGTGAGGGGATCAGGGCGGTGGTGAACGCCTCCCTTGAGGAGGGAGTGATGCCATCGGCCCTCAAGGAGGCAGTGATAAGACCGCTCTTAAAGAAGCTCTCCTTGGATCCTCAAGTTTTGAACAACTTTCGCCCAGTCTCAAATCTGCCATTTTTGGGCAAGTTCATTGAGCGGGTGGTGGCAATGCAGTTGAGGGCACACTTAGAAGAAACCAATTAGCTAGACCCATTTCAGTCGGGCTTCAGGATTGGGCATGGGACAGGAACGGCCTTGGTCGCCTTGGTGGATGATATGAGGAGTGCTCTGGATAGGGGTGACTGCTCCTTCCTTGTTCTCGACCTCTCAGCGGCTTTCAATACCGTTGACCACGGTATCCTCCTGGACCGCCTGGAGGGGTTGGGCATTGGAGACACCATATTGCAATGGTTCCAGTCCTTCCTCTCCAACAGGTACCGGAGAGTAGCACTGGGAGAGGAGGTTTCGGACCCGTGGCCACTCGCTTGTGGGGTGCCACAGGGTTCCATCCTCTCCCCCATGCTATTTAACATCTATGTGAAGCCGCTGGGGGCTATCATCAGGAGATTTGGGGTACGGTGTCATCAATATGCGGATGACACGCAGCTCTACCTCTCGTTCAAATCTTCACCAAGGTTGGCCGTAGAATCCCTGTCCAAATGTCTGGAGACGGTGAGTGGCTGGATGGGGAGGAATAAGCTGAAGATGAACCCTAACAAGACCGAGGTACTTTTGGTGGGAGACAAGAGGAGGCTGGGGGATGTTGACCTGGTGTTGAATGGGGTATGGCTACCATGAAATTAAAAGACGCTTGCTCCTTGAGAGGAAAGCTATGGTACACCTAGACAGCATAGTAAGAAGCAGAGACATCACCTTGCCGACAAAGGTCCGTCTAATCAAAGCTATGGTTTTCCCAGTAGTAATGTATGGCTGTGAGAGCTGGACTATAAGGAAGGCTGAGCACCGAAGAACTGATGCTTTCAAACTGTGGTGCTGGAGAAGACTCTTACGAGTCCCCTGGACTGCAAGGAGGTCAAATCAGTCCATCCTAAAGGAAATCAACCCTGAGTGCTCATTGGAAGGACAGAGACTGAAGCTGAAGCTCAAATATTTTGGCCACCTAATGCAAAGAGAAAACTCTCTGGAAAAGACCCTGATGCTGGGAAAAACTGAGGGCAAAAGGAGAAGGGGACGGCAGAGGATGAGGTGGATAGATAGCATCACTGATGCAATGAATATGGACTTGAGCACGCTCCAGGAGAGAGCGCAGGACAGGAAGGCCTGGCGTGCTATGGTCCATGGGGTCATGAAGAGTTGGACATGACTGAACAACAACAACCACCCTTGAAAGACCAGGTCATTTTGGACTCCCAGCTGTCCATGGAGGCTCAGGTGTCAGCTGTGAGCCGGACAGCGCTGTATCAAGTCCATCTGATACGGCGGCTGCGCCCCTTCCTTCCCGACCATCTGTTCCCATCGGTAGTACATGCCCTGGTCTCCTCTCGTTTAGACTACTGTAATGAGCTCTACGTGGGGTTACCCTTGAAGACGGTTCGGAAGCTGCTACTGGTACAGAACGCGGCGGCTTGCCTGATTAAAGGCAGCCGCCGGCGAGATCACATCACTCCAGTGCTGAAGGAGTTGCACTGGTTACCAGTTGTTTTCCGGGCCAAATTCAAGGTGTTGGTTTTGACCTTTAAAACCCTATATGGTTCTGGCCCAGCCTATCTTAAGGAGCACCTCCAGCAACACCAGACAGGCCGCTTAACAAGATCAGCCTCGGATGGCCTTCTCTCTGTCCCATCAGCCAGGACAGCTAGACTGGTGGGGACGAGGGAGAGGGCCTTTTCAGTGGCGGCCCCTACTCTGTGGAACTTCCTCCCTAAGGAACTCCGTCATGCCCCCTCTTTAATGAGCTTCCGCCGTGCATTAAAAACGTGGTTGTTCAGGCAGGCATTTGGGGTGGGTTAGGGTATTTTAGAAAATGTTTTTATTGTAAATTTTATTGTTTTAAACTGTTTTATTATATGTTGTACATCGCCCAGAGTGGCTGGGTGACCAGCCAGATGGGCGATTAATAAATTTAATAAATAAATAAATAAACTGGGCAAGGAATTCAACCTAGCCTGGAGTTGGAAAGGAGCTTGGAGGTTATCATCCACACAGCCCACCTCATCCCCTTCCTTAATGCAGGAGCTAGTTTATTTTATTTTATTTGTTTGTTTATTTATTTTATTTCTATACCACCCAATAGCCGAAGTTGGTAGTAGAGTCACTAAGATGTGAGTACACGCCAAAAAGCCAACAAGAAAATTACCTTTCCTATCCTTCAGGTACTCTGGGTCAATCAAGACAATACCATCTGAAAATAAATGTAAAAGATAACCTGATAAACAAAAAGCCAGTGAGCCAGTAGGGTGACAATATTGTAGATCATGTGCTACCCCTGGGCAGGAAAGTCCTGGATTAATTTCAGACTTAAAGCAGCCAAGAAGCTCACACAGTGGCCTGTCTCACTCTCTCAGTCTCTCTTACTTCAAAGGCTTCTTGAGACACCTTAAGCTTTTTGGACACCTTAAATCTATGAAGGATTTCCCGAAGGGGTTCTCTAATGTTCTCAGAAAAACTGTGATTTTAGTCACTTGTGATAACTCAGCCCTAAACATATTTATTTAGACGTAAGAAGAACCACTGAGCAGTGGGGTTTATTTCCTGGTAAGTACATGTAGGATTACAGCCCACACGGCTTTATTTTGCAGCCTGTGCAGCCTTTTACACAACTGTGTAGAAAAGGCGGTCATTGCTAAGTCCCAGTGGAAAGTGTGTGCTAAAAGAGGGACATGAAATCAGAATCCAGAAATGCAGAATTCTCAAATACAACCCAGTGAAATCCACATTAATGGGTAATGATCAATTTAGCTCTAGTCAACAACCAGGAGGACAGGTAGGGAGACATGCACGTGTGAATGGGCTGATATTATTCCTCTGCAATGCCTTTCAACAAAGTTAATTCACACATTCAGCTATGAATCTTTGTGTAGCTTTGTGCTATGCAAGCAGGACAAAGTGGTGTGAATCAGGTGGTGGAATGGATTGTACTATTTCAGACTGCAGCGAGTGGGAATTCAAATTTTTGATCCTGCACAATATAACACCCTCCCACAGCACAGCAGGGAGTGGCCTCACCTAGAAGGTTTCTCTCCGACAATGCTAGTTTGTTCTTTTTGTGTGGTTTTTCTTAACTTACGGGGAGGTTTCACATGGAAAAGCCTTCAAAAATAGCACCTCCCACTTGCAGCTTGGTGATAACAGTCCATTCTACTCTCTCATAGATCAGACCCATCCACCGTAATGAAGTGAATTATGTATATGTGTGAACCAGCATCTGTTCTTCACCAGCGTTGCCTTAGCCCTTGACATAGTCCGTCATATGGCTACAAGCTGAAGAATCCAGATATAGTCACTCACCTACAGGTTCCACACATTCCACGTGGTCCACAAAATCTCGCTTTCCCAGGTAGATGGACAACTGGATAGGCAGGTGGAGGGAAAGCAGCTTATATTAAAATGTGCAAATATATTCTGCTTAGACCCCTTAGGGCATGTTCACATCAGAGGTTTCCCTGGCATATATCTTGCACCAAATTCCAGGTGGAACAACTGTTTGCTACCACACAAGGGCTATTTTATGCTGCAGAGGCGTTGGTCTTGTGGAAGCTGAATTTGAATGGTGGTTCCACGCAGCAATTAATAGTGCATTATTCCCCTTCCCCCTCCATTAAAAAAGGGGTGGAGATGGCTGCTGCTGAAAATACCTATACCTGGCCCTGAGAGAAGAGCCAGGCATGGAAGGAGCAACACTTGCCATCTCTTTCCCCCAAAATGTTTTGGGATACAAAGAAAAGATGTAAAATTTCCAGAAATTTTTAATTTTAGTATTTTCTTAAGAAAAGAAAAAAGCTGTCAATGGAGGCTTTTGTTTTGTTACACACACACACACACACACACACACACACCGGATTACCCCCCCCCCCGGGAAAGGGGAATTTCAGGGGGGGATTTGGGGAGTGAATGCGGGGAGGTTTAATCCTCCCCTCCCAGTGCACCGAGGCCCTGATCTGACTCTAAAGAAAAATAATAGTCATGTAGCTACACGCTACATGATTAGCTTAACATGTAGTCTGGCTCTAAATAGAACAAAACCCAACCTGTCAGTAATGCACATTTTCTTCATATCATGATATGGTGACTCTAGTTACATGTTGAGAAACTGAACAAGACTTGGAGTATCCCTAAATGTCTGTCAGTAAAAGATACATTAGATCAATAATTGTAATAAGGAATAGAAGAAATAACTATGCAAGGAATCTTACAGAAAGGATTAACATCCCCCCCCCCCAGCCCAATTCCAGAAATTTTACATCTCTAACCTTCCTATAAATGTCCTCCTGTTAGGTAGCTTTTAGAAATAATTTGGGAATGTAAAAGCCAGATAACAATCTATGCAGACACTGGATAACAGATAGTAAACCAGAGAAAATATGGCTAAAAAGTTTATTCACCACTGTCAAAAAAAAATTTCATAATCCAAAATTGTTCCATCCCCCCTTTTTTGGGGAAAAAAGAAAAACGGTCCTAAAAACAAAATAAAAAAAGTTTCCCCCTGAAATTCAAAATGCAAGCTGCTTCAGCAATCTTTCCCCAAAACTAGGAACATGCTTCAACTTTTATATGACAGAGTGGAGAAGGTGGGGTGGAAGTGGGGTACCCAGTGGGGGCCTACCCCAAATGTGTAGTCCACCCATGAAAGCATGGGAAACCCGCAGGTAAGTGGGCAATTTTAACCCTTTTCCCACTGGCCCCTCAGAGTGGAGAGAATGAACCACTCATCTGAGGTTATACTAGCCCCTTAAGGGGGTCCCCCAATTGGCACCCCACACTGAAGCAGCTTGAGGGACCTTTACAGGGAAGGGGAACAGCTTGCCTGGTACCCCGAAAAGGGGGTGCTGGGGACTCAATACAGGCTATCCTCACCTACGCGCCCTGTACACTTGACAAGTGCAACCTAGAGGGCTGCAGGAGGGGCAAGCTCACTGCTGTGCACGCGCACCTCTGCGGAGAACCAAAGAGAATAAACCTTTCTCAAAATTGTGTGCATTCCCCGGGTGCAGGAAAGTGCGGGAAAATCATGGTCCCGTTTTTGTGCAAAAAAGGGTCCGGGAAAATAAAAGAAGGGGTCCAACTGCAATCAAGATCATGACTGGAGCCAGGAAGGGGACCTTGGTGGCAGGTAAGATGGGTCTGCTGCCAAGTCCCCTGGGATGCCAGGTGGAGGACTGAGGAGAAGGAGAGGGGGACAAGGGGGAAAATGAGCCACACACTGTGGGTTGCCTGACTGGTGTTCTGGTGGGTTCGCTAACCACGCACTGTGGGTTGTTCGCAAAACAACCCACAGCACTTGGCTAGTCCCCCACCATGGGCTAATGTGTCATCTGAATGCTGTGTGTGGGAGGGAGTGGGGCAGAGATGGTGGTTCTTGTGGCTCCCAGCCTTGGTGCTTCTCAACTCAGTGCTGGGCTTAGCCTTAAAATAATAAGTAAAAAAAAAAACAGTGGGGCTAGGCACATCATTGCCACCAGCCACTGCTGCACGCGCATGTAGAATTGCCAGCCATTACATTATTTTTGCTACAGAGGCACTGTACTGGCTGCATAACAGCTTTCCCCAGCCAGAAAATGTATTTCTGGCACATCATCATAATCATCTTATGTAGTGCACTGTATTCCTTTCTTACCTTCCCATTGGGGCAGGTCTTCTTATACACTCTGCCAAAAAAAAATCAAAGAGAAAAAGAAATCTTGGAGAAAACCTAGCGGCTTGTTTTTTTTAAGTAATATATTAAGAGTGAAGTCCTGTACACAAGATCTGCCAGTTGAGGGGCTACAGGGCATGGCAGTAGATGAGATGCATGGCTGCCCTATGAGATATGCCAGCCTCACTGCACTGCACTGCAGGAACAGACCCACCAAATCCTGTAACACGTCAGACCCTCGAACATGCCCATGATGAACATTATGCTGTTCACAGAGCTGGGCAAAGGGAGATTCCTTCCATTCAACTCAGTGGAGAAGAGTACAAATAAATGCACTGCCTCCTACTCTGCCCATGTCGTGACGATGGAATATTGCATTCCATCTTGTCTTCCTGCTCCTCTTCCCAAAACAAAGTTCTTCCTTCTCTTCCTCTCTCCAGCTGTCTTTTTAACTGCTCTCCTCACCACCTTCCTTTTCCCCTGGCAACTGCTGCCATGACTCCCCCCTTGTCAACATTCTATTCGCCTGGCTTATACATACGGGGCCACCAGAGGCCCACCCGACTCCACCCAGCTCCCAGCTGCAACTTGTCGAGGGCTTTCAGATGCCCTCCTCTCGAGAAGCCCTTGCTTGCAGCCCAGGGCTGCGGCTAAGCGGCGCCCACTGGGTATGCCTCTTCAACCACTTCTCCTGGGGCCTGCTCCTGTTCAGACTCTGAGTCCTCTAGAGACACATGGGAAGGGCCTGGCTGTTCATCGTCAGGCTGGCATGATATCTCCTGGATCTCCCCCTCTGGTTCTTGGTCTGCTAAGCTCTCTCTGTCAGGTGAGGAAGAGTCATCCAGGGGAGGCATGACACTCATGGGGGTTGAATATCATGCCCCCCCAAGAAACCCCCCTCCTGGGGTCTTTATCATGGCACTTCACACTTGCGCTGTTTCCAGAGCCTGAATGTTCCTTCTCTATCCCCAGACGCCCTGGAGTGTGTCTTGCCCTGTCTTTTGTGATTAGTGGAGATCCAAAGTTATGAATGCCAAATGTCTCCCCTCTGAACACGGGGAGCGTAAGTGCTTTTAAAGGTTCCTTGAACAGCCCATGTATCACCACCACAAGGGTAGGCATATTGAGACACCTGTGAAGGGCCCACATCCCAGAAAACCCCCTGGACCTACTCGTCCCCTCCGCCATTGCACCTGCTTCTCACACTGGCCCAGACAATGGTGGTGGTGAGAACAAGGAGTGGCAGATGCCACTGGGTACTTGCTCGCTGGTGTTCACAAGCAAGGCAATGTTAGCAGTGAGGAGGAAGAGAAGGAAGAGCAATAGCAGCTGGTGACAATGGTGGTGAGACAGCAAGCTCACCGAGGCAGGGCGTCCACTGAAGGTGTCTTGCCCAAGCGCCCTCATAGACCTGGAGCTGAAACTGAGTACCACAGACTCATAGAACGGTAGGGTCGGAAGGGGCCTACAAGGCCGTCGAGTCCAACCCCCGGCTCAGTGCAGGAATCCAAGTCAGAGCATCCCTGACAGATGGCTCTCCAGCCTCGTCTTGAACACCTCCAGCATGGGAGAGCCCCCCACCTCCCAAACAAGAAAAATCACTTTAAATTTACCCCAAAGCTAGAAAAAAACAAAGCAGGCCTACAGTTGAAACTAGCCAAAAATGATGCAAATGTATTTGCAAAACTGTACATCGGCTGCCAACAATGGGGTGTTGATTTAGACGACTTCTTTACACATGAGAATCAACCATTCCCTCCATCTCTATCGGAATATGGGCAACTAAGAAAAACTAACAAATCAGATCTCCTGCAATGCTTCAGAAACCTGGCAGATCATCCCAACGAAAAGCCGATGGCCTCAGCTGTATTCTTGATGGACCAGCTACAGTTCATATGTTGCCTCACAGAGAAGCGAAAACTTTCGATGAGCATGATGAGAAGTTTGTAGACTCGGTTCTTTGGGAATGGAGTGAAGCTAGCTGAATTGATGTCATCTGGGACAACTATCATCCAGACAGTTTAAAGTCAGAAAACTGAATGTCTTGAGCTTCAGAGTTTTCTGCCTTGTCTGAGGAATTGGGTGTTCCTTTGGCAACAGAGAAGACAAGAGGGCCCTTCATCGGTCATCGTGTTTCTAGGAACTGAGTAGGACTCTGTTAGTACCGTAGGCTCCCTAGTGATAAGCTTTCAGCTTTAAGGGGCAGGATCTCAAGTCTGTGGAGATCTAAGAAAGTCACACTACACACCCTCCAGGAAGTGGTCAGGCATCTCAACTTTGCATGTAGAGTGACAGAGCCTGGCAGGATGTTTCTTAGGCGCCTGTGCTGCGCTATGCAGGGCCTACATCTCCCACACCACCATGTCAGAATGTCCTCTGCCATGAGAGAGGACTTGCTAGCCTGACACTTCCCTTCGGAGGCGGGAGTTGTTATTGGAAGGGGAACTGCAGATACACTCTGACGTGTCTGGTGCTCTTGGCTTCAGGGTCATTTTCTGGGATCGTTGGTGCTCTGAGCAGCGGCCTGAGGATTGGTTAGCTACAGGTACTGGTGAGAACCTTACTTTTTTGGATTTTCTTCCAGCATGCATGGCAGCACATTTGTGGGCTGAACAAATGTCCAACTCTGCAGTGCACTTTTGGTGCGACAACCAGGCCACCACCCAGGTCATCCACTCCCTGTCATCCCACAATCACAGTTATGGTTTCAGTCTGGGCATTCAGTTTGCACTGCATAGGGTTTAATATTTTATCCCATGCTCGACATATCCCCAAGCTGGACAATGCCATTGCTGCTTTGTTGTGTAACCAGGTCCAGCAGTTTTGGGACCTTGCCACGCAGGTGCAGGGACTGCAGGAGGCCATGCCAGCCATGCTTTGGGAGGTAGCTGGGATGAGGCAGAGCAGGCCATGTTGCACTCCATAGCACAAGGGGTTCTTACACCAAGGCAGGAAGGGAGTTGTCTTCAGGACTACCTCACAACTGCAGCAGACGTGGCCCATTCCAGTGGATCACTTGCTGTAGTTTTGTGTTCATACTTGGAGAGGCCTTTCTGCCCGGACCATTGGAGGTAGGTTCTCAGCCCTTGCCTTCTGGTCTAAAATGAAGGGCATGGATGACAACACAGCTGACTTCAGGGTCCGGCGTGCTCCTCAGGTTTGGTCCAGGGTGTCTCCAGCATAACCTGTCTCGAGACTTCCTTTGACCCCTGATATACTACCACGACTGAGGGGACTGTGGCCTTCCCTGTGTAATTCGCAGTACTGTCCCATTCCATGCTGCTGCCTTGACAGCATTTTTTGGAGCATTCAGGATTTCTGAATTAGTAGGAGCAGCCAAGGGCAATCAGTCAGGTGAGCTTTACAATTTAGTAATATTCAATTTTTGCATCAGGTTATCCACACCTGGTTAAAGAAACCTAAGACTGATCAAACCGGTAGAGGGGTTAAGGTGTCTCTTTTCCCTGTCCCAGTGCAGGAATTATGCCCGGTGGCCCTTTGTTTTGTCACAGCAACTCTTAACCCTTGACCAAATATCAGTTCTGCACTATCATGAAGCTGGCCTTGAAGAGTCTTGGACTTGGCATGTTCTGTTCCTGTACATACTCCTTCCGCATTGGGGCTGCTTCCACCTACCCTCGCCTCTGTAGTAGGGATGTACGAAAGTCACTTACCTTTTCGCAGATCTGCTTCGCGGTGGGGGGGGAGGCACTCCGTCCCTCCCCCCGGAATCCTGCCCGGCCGGCTCCGCTCTGCAGGGATTCCGCAGAGCCGCCGGCCGGCTCCACCCGCAGCCGGACATCTGGCCGCTGGGCAGCAGGGACGCAAATGGCAGCGGCTGTAGACGCCGCCGTTTGCGTCCCTGTACTTAACCATGATAGGCTACGTAAATATTTACGTAGCCTATCACGGCAAACTAAAAAAAAAATGAGTACGCAAATGGCGGCAGCTACGGCGGCCGCCATTTGTATTTGCTATTTTTTGCCGTTCTAGCCTACGTAAATATTTACGTAGGCTAGAACGGCAAAAAATAGTGAACGCAAATGGTGGCCGCCATAGCCACCACCACTTGCATACGCTGCGCCCAGCCACCGCCACCCCCGCCGCAACTGCCGCCCCCGCTGCCGCCCCAGCCCCAGCCCCCGCCGCCCCCACCTCCACACCTTCTGCCGCCCCCGCATCTTCCGCTGCCGCCGCCCCTGCCACCCCTGCAACTGCCACCCCCGCTGCACCCGCCGCTGCCGCACCTGCCGCCGCACCTGCTGCCGCCACTGCCCCCACTGCCACTGCTACCGCGCCACTGCACCCGCCGCCGAAGCCGCTGCCTCATCTGCCGCATCCACCCCAGGTAAGTGCCATCCCGGGGGGTTCCGCGGGGCGGGTGGGGGGGCAGGAGGCCGTTCCACCACGGATTCGGGGGGACCGAATGCCAGTGCATTCAGCCTGACTGGAATCCATGGCGGAATTCTCCGCCATCCCTACTCTGTAGGCTTCACCATGGATAAGGCACAGTTACTGGGTAGGTGGCGCTGCAAGGCATATAGGGCCTATGTGAAGCTGCCACCTGGGCACTGGTTTCTCGTTCTGTGTTGTTTCTCACATGTTCAATTTTGTTTTCCTAGATCACTGGACTGGTGGGCAGCCAGTGCATGTGCTTATCTGTGGGCACAGCATGGTCTTCTGGGCCAGACAGAGGCTTCCAGTCAAGTTGTGGATCCCGGCTTGGGCTCAGCCAGTATGCCAGCGTTCAGTTGTTGGGCAGAGGTGGCATGTGTTGGGAGCGCCTCCTGCCCACATTATTCCAGCAAGGTTTGGTTAGGGTTCCCCGGAGGTTGTGGTTCCCCGGAGGTTCCCTCGGGGGGAATGATTGGGTTTGTTGAAGGGCAAGGCCCTTATTCTGCAGGCTCTGACCAACAATCAAGTTATCTGGCATCACTGGCCGGGAGTTGCCATTATCTGGCTGTGTTTATTACCTCAATTGGCGTGGAGAGATGTTATGGATCCTCGGGTCCTGGACAGGGCCCTCAAGAAGGTGAACAGGGAAACAGGTAATGCCTTATGTAGACAGGGTGATGGGATTATAAGACATTCAGATATTTCCCATGCATGGAGGGAGCTGTATAGGCAGGATGGGGTCCATCGATCTGATATGGGCAATGATTTGTTTTTGGCTGACCTGCGAAGGGGTGTGTTGAAATTAATTTAGCGCAGGTGGGGGAGAATGGCTAAGCAGAGGCTTGTTGTCCTCCTGTGGCAGTTATGTGCGGGCACTTTGGGTGGGGTATAGGGCTGGTAAACATTCGGAAGCACTGTTTCAGGTGACTGGTAAGGCCTGAGGCTTCCAGCTCAAGGTTATGTGGCCCAGTTGGAAGATACAAATTACCTTTGAGGCCAACTCTCCTCACCCATTTGGAGTTTTGCAGCCCGGGGGGGAGGGGAGGGTGACAGAGGAAGGCCTCGTATCTCCAAATTGGGCAGTCCTGAGGGGTGGCGATCAAAGACATCGAGTGCCTCGCCTGATACAAGGTGAAACTAGACTGGCATAGAGAAGTAGCCCGCTTAGGTTCCCCTTTGCAGATTGAATCCATTTTCAATAAATGTGGCCTGATATTTTATAACAACTACTTGTGTCTTGTCTCTTTGTTTCCCCGCCCCCCTCTTTCACTGCAATAAGAGTCTCACTGATTTGGGGTCTCCTGTGTCAGAATGCCAGAGTGTGTGCCTGAAGGATAAGGCCCATGACACAAACCAGCTGCATAATAATCTGTAATAGAATTTCCCTGGCATCAGTGTGAGACTGACTGATGTGTAATTTCTCAGATCCACCCTCTTCTCCTTTCTGAAGATTGGGCCAACATTTGTTCACCTCCAGTCTTCCAGCACCTAACTGGTTCTCAAAGAACGCCCTAATATTACAATCAGCAGCTCTGAAATAACATCCATAAGTCTCCTGGAATCCTGGTCCTGGAGACTTGAACACTTAAAGTACCTACGCATGATGTACTGAGGCCACAATAGGGAAGCCCCTGCTCCACTGTCTCACAGATCTTCTTAAAAATCGAAGTTCTGAGCAGGGCATCCCCTGAAGCAGATCTCAGGGGCATCTCCATGAGCAATTTACTGCAAGGTTGCTGCATTCGAAGGTCATTTGGGCCGCATGACATCGTGGCCATCTCACAGCCACCCTGGAGTTTTGCACTGAAAACCCGGTTCTTCCGAGACTACTTTCAGTCCAGTAGTTTCCCTTAATTCAGCTTGATGGTGCTTCTGTTGTGGTGTGCACCACCCTCTGCATTTACTCCAGCATGATTTCCCTGCCCAGGGGCGTGTCTTTCACCTGGCCATGACCTCACTGACCTGGTCAAGGGCTGCTTCCCCGCTGCTTCCACCATTCCAGGGCTGGCCGTCAGAGTTCTGCGCTCCCTCATGGCATTTACTTCATGTTGCCCACCACTACGCTCTGGTGGCCATCCCCGCAAATACTGGTGTGCTCCAGGCAGCCTCTAACTTTTTTTGGTAAGTAACGCATTAAAGCTAAATACATGCCCTATTTCACTATCACGCATTTGCCAGCAAGTCCTATCACCCCTCTCATTATCACACAATTGTGTGATAGGGGCTATAGGACTTGCTGGCAAATGTGCGATAGTGAGATAGGGAAGGGAAAGAAAGAAAAACAAAATTGGCACAATCAGGCATAGGCTGGGGAAGCAGGTGTCTCCTCACACGTAACTCCCCTTGTGATCAATGAGGCTTGTTCCCCAGATATTGATGCTGCGTTTCTTTACTGTGTGCTTTGGTGCTGTAAGGAAGTAATTAATGTGAAGCTTTGAACCTTCGCATCACAAGAGCTTCAGGGGAAGGAGACAGGGGGGCAGAGCCTCTCTTATTGGTTGAGCGGCCCCTGCCAGTCTGATGACATGCACTCCAACCCCCCACCCATAAGTACATTCCTGTGAAGCGACTCAGAAAGGTGCGGTGCACTCGTTTGTGGAGCCCTGCGCAGACCAAAGCCAGTTCCTTGAAAAACCTGGGTAAGCCACCATTTGCGTCTCCTTCCGTTGTTGTAGAGACACCCCATCAATGAATGCTTTGACTAGTTCCATCTCTCCAGCCACTGAGGGCCTGTTCTCATGTTCACAGAGAGGCACAGTAGGTGTTGTCCTACAGCTCTGTTATTCACACATTCTATTTCTATCTCACCTTTGGAACCAGAAGGACCCCAAGACACCCTTTTAAAGCAATTAAACTGGGGCTGCTGCCATCCCCTCTGACACAAAGCATAGTTTGGCATGACCACCCTTGCTAAGCCTCCCAGTTCTCCTTCACCCAGGCCATCTCCCTTCCCAGAAGGCTGCTGTCAGTTGGACTGTCCATTGATTGGTTGTGCACTCCTGACTCTTCACTGCAAGGTCTTTCATTTTCACAGGGCAAGTCAGATGTAGCAATTGTGCTTTGCAGAAAACCTTTGGTCTAAGAGAAGGGTTCAGGCACTTACAAATTCACTTGCATGCCAAAAAGAAGCTTAAATGTGCTTTAAGTGTAAGAAACAGGCATGTTTTACAGTTTTGCATATTATGCTCACTTATTCCTTATGATTCCCCACATTTTTCCTGTGTCTTTCAGCCTCAATCCTCTTTTTCTGCATGTGTTTTTGCCCAGCCTGTTTTTCTAGGTATCCCAACATTCTGATGTTACTTGTATTATTTTTAATTACCATTTTGAATAAAAATGGTGAGTTGAAGAATCATCGTGACTGAAATTCCCAAACTGCTAGAAGAATTTGATTTACGGGAAAAAGGGGCTTTTCATAGAATCACAAAATAGTAGGGTTGGAAGGGGCCTATAAGGCCATCGAGTCCAACCCCCAAGCCTAACACTAGCAGAAGAAATGGTATTTTTGCCCTCACTGTGAAATATTAGTTGAGATGTTAGCTCAGCAACAAACCTATTGTTTGTATTGATTTTTTTTTTTTTTTTGCTTCATTAGGTGAAAGGAAATGTGCCTAATGATTTTCCATATTTAGAAAAAGAATGCTGAAGACAAGCCAAATGTAGTCATATTGTCTATGAAATCCAGGAACTTCATTAGCTCAAAGAGCAAGACTATCAGAGCCCATCTCCCTCCCACAGGGCTTGAGATGTCCTTGACAGAGCTAAAATGAGTGAGCTCAATGAGTTTAAACATTTTCACATGTAACCAGAAAAAGAAGAGGAAGACCTACTTTGCTCCATCAGCCATCTTCAATTAGCACAGCAGCAGATATTCTGCAGGAGAAAGCAAAAGGAAGACACACACTGGGTTAGCTTGTATGGCCAAGGAAAGAAGGATGGGCACAGATACCACTCAAGGCCCGAAAACTAAGTTGCAACACACTGGACACACTTCCTCCTTCCCTTTACACCCATTCCTATACTCTGATCCTCTTTCTCTCTTGGTGGTGCCAGCAAGGAAGAGCTCCCGAGATGGTGCCAGGCATGCATGTAGCAAACAAGCTCCCCGGAATGGTGGTTTCAGGTTTCCCCTACCCAAATTGACTGCCCTGGAGCCCCTGCTCCTGCTCCAGGCAATGCAAATACAATGTGTGTGTCCAGAAAGTCCTTGGAGGCACTTTCCTTCATACTGCAGGAAGTTTCAAATGGAAAAGTTTGTAACTGATTGTCAGAGCCCAGGAACATGCTATAAATAGGGTTCATATACCTGTAGCGTTTCTGACAATCCAAGCTTTCCATTAAAAGCAGAGGGGCATTCCAACCTCGAAGGGCATTTCTGATGCCATCCGAGGTAGAGGAAGCAGCAACAGGCACCCTCCACCCTACCTGAATATGAGCTGAAAGCTCCCCTCCTCTGGCTGCCAAGCGTCACTGCTGAAGACTTCAGAGGAAGAGGAAACAGCTGCCCTTGTACTGTATTCAGATCCAACTCCACGGCCTGCTGAACTTTGCAACTAAGAATCTGGGGCCTGAATCTTCTTTCAGAATAACAGAAAACTGAAAAGGGGCTTTGGCCTATCTATTTCTGGGGAAGGCAAGGTGCTGCAGTAGTCCTGAAAACAAATCACATAAAAAGCGTAACAATTACAAACAAATTAAAAAACAGAATTTTCCATGTATAAAAACTACACACTCGCATATCAAAAGGTTAACCTGAAAGCTAATGGAATCACTCAAGAGCTCTTCTCTTCCCGGAACCTTTAAGCTGTCCACAAAATCTGAGAAAACCTGGATCCATCTATTAAATGCTAGGCTGCAAATCACATGTGGAGGATGGGGCCTTATGAAACTGACATCAGCCTGACATCAGTCCCTGGGAAAATTCTGCAGCAGATGATAAAGCAATCCATCTGTAAGCACCTTGAGAACAATGCAGGGATGACTCGAAGCCAACATGGATTTGTCAAGAACAAGTCCTGCCAAATGAATCTGATCTCATTTTTTGATCAAGTCACCTCCCTTGTGGACCATGGGAATGCTGTAGACATCATATACCTCAACTTCAGCAAAGCTTTCGACAAAGTGCCCCATGATCTCCTGATGAGCAAACTAGCTCAAAGTGGGCTAGATGAAACAACAATCCGGTGGATCCACAGTTGGCTACAGAATCGGACTCAAAGAGTGCTTATCAATGGGACCTTCTCAAACTGGGGAGAGGGAAGGAGCAGGGTACCGCAGGGCTCTTCCACATTTTTATTAATGACTTGGAGGAGGAGGTGCAGGGAATGCTGATCAACTTTGCAGATGACACAAAATTGGGCGGGATAGCTAATACTTTGGAAGACAGTGTGTTACCTCATATCACCCAGGGCTTCAAGGCCATGGCAGCACTCTCGCTAATCGGGCAGAACAAGTTCAGCTGAGTGTCTGTGGGAACTTTCTGCCCCTCCAGAAAGCCTGAGAAAACAGTTTCAATTAGCTCGTGATTGGCTAATAAGGTTCACCTTAGCTTTGCTAATGGTTTTGGGCAGTGTTTTTTTTCTGGAGAAAAAGGTACCAGAACTCTTGGATTACACTTCCTTGGGAGTAGATGGTGATTAAATTGTAATGAAGAGCATTAAAATAGTGGACAAGCACTATATATTAGGGCTGTGCATGGACTCCCTGCTTTGCTTCAGATGCTGATTCGGACCTTCTGGATCGGCCTTGCTTCAGTTCGGACCACTTCAAACCTGAACCAGTTCGCTTTGGATTTGGATCCAAAGCGAAATTCGGATATCTGAATTATTTGGATTTTACATTTTCCCATTGACTTCCACTGGAAAACAGAAACAGCCATAACGTTTTCAATTTTCATGATCAATACGTGGAATCTGGGGACCTGGCAGCCCCCATGGAGATGATTCCACCTGCCAAACTTCAGATAGTTTGGCCCAGTAGTTTTTGTGCTAGATGCAGGTAAAATGAAAGGGAATAGTTGAATTGAGAAGGGCTGGGTAGGAAAGAAGCAGAATGACAAAGCTGCTGTACAACACACACATACATACACACACACAAACACACACACACACCCCACAGATCTAGCCAACTAACCAACTCTAACCAGCTCTCACACAATGAAACAAGCGCAGGCTGATCTCCAATATACAGTATCCCCCCACCCACCCCAGCCCTACTCCTCCACTACTGTCACTGATTGTAGACTGCTGGATTAAGTTCAGCCCTAATTTAGCAACTAAAGCCCACCTTCCCCCCCTTCCTCACCCCTTCCCTGACCTTTCACAAGTTGATACATTCAGAGACATAAGAACATGAGGAGTGCCCTGCTGGATCAGACCAAGGGTCCATTCAGTCCAGCATTCTGTTCACACAGTGGCCAACCAGCTGTCGACCGGGAACCCACAAGCAGGACAGGAATGCAACAGCAGCCTCCCACCCATGTTCCCCTGCAACTGGTGTACACAGGCCCACTGCCTC
The DNA here is from genome assembly GCF_057233095.1 of Heloderma suspectum. Taxonomy (NCBI): domain Eukaryota; kingdom Metazoa; phylum Chordata; class Lepidosauria; order Squamata; family Helodermatidae; genus Heloderma; species Heloderma suspectum. Next base: position 47,736,026 of record NC_139466.1, on the reverse strand, counting down.
TGGTACTGGAGGCAGCACACAGCCATCAGGACCAGTATTGATAGCCTTCTCCTCCAGGAATTTGACTAACCCCCCATCCAAACTGGTGCCCATCACTATACCCTGTGGTACCGAATTCCATTGTTTATCTATGCACTGTGTGAAGAAGTGCTTCCTTTTATCTCTCCTGAATCTCCCACCAATCAGCTTCATGGGATGACCCCGAGTTCTAGTTTTTTGAGAGAGGGAGAAAAATGACTCCCTATTCACATTCTCTACACCATGCATAATTTTGTAGATCTCTACCATGTCTCCCCTGACCCTCCTTTTCCCCAGGCTAAACCAACCCAGCTGTTGTAACCTTCTGTCATAGGGGAGATGTTCAGCCTTAGCAACCATGTGTCCCTGCCTACACTGCTGGGAGTTTGGGCAACCCCACTCTCTCCCTTCACAGTTGCTATACCTGCTGCAGAGTGAGGGAAAGAATCCCTGGAGTACAAAAGACAGCAGCAAGAGGGGAGGGAAAGGTGGAGAGGAAGAAGGGAGGAAAGGTAGAAGTACGAAGGAAGTGTAAAGAGAGGAGGAAAAAATAGAAGGAAAATAAAGACGAAAATGGGTATCAGAAAGCAATTGAAAGGGGCAGGGGCAAAAGGAAAGAAGGGAAAAGGAAAGAAACAAGGAACTCTCCAGAGCCGTGTGTCCAGAAGGAGAAGCGAATGGAGGAGTACCGGATTTTTAAAAAAGGAATCAATTTTGCTGCGAGCAGGGCTCCGCCAGCAGATTCTCTACAGCAGTAAAAATTGCTTCACAGAACATACTTTCTGGGAGGGGTTGGCGTGAACATCATCGGACTGGCGGGGGCTGCTCAACCAATTAGAGAGGCTTCCCCCTCCCCCCCCCTTTCTCCTTTCCTCTGAAAGTCCAGATGCACCTGCATTTCAGGAGCAAGCCTAACTGAGCACAATGGGAGTTACTTCTGAGTAGACACACACATGCTTGTTCTGGGAAAGGGAGGGGGAGAACAGAAAGAGGGAAACTAGCCCCCATTTTAACCCACAGGATCTCTATAACGAATTTGGCAGACAAGCCTCTAAGCTTCCTAAAGCGTTGCTGCGCTTGATCACTGCACCGGAGCAGAGGGAAGTACTTACTTCCTATGGGTGCATTTGGCAGACAAGACTGTCTGAGCACGATGGGAGTCACTTCTGAGTAGACACTACTTGGTTTGTGCTGGGAAACACAGGGGTGGGAAGCAGGAGACACCCCTTGACTGGAGTCACAGTGAAAGACACACCCCTGGGCAGGGCGACCATACCCAGGCTCGATGCAGAGGTTGGGGTGCACAGCAGCTATGCTGCCAAGAACCCGACTCAAGGAAAAGCGTCAGACTCTAGGCAGTCTCGGGCAATCTGGTTTTTCCCAGCCTTCTTCATATGGAGCTTTTATCCTGCTATTGGGACGGCTCCGTCATGGAAGTTTGCAGGCTCCTTACACGACGCCGTGACTCTCCAAGGCGCCTCCTGCACTAAATGCCCTTTGTTCCATTTTTAAATAGATCGCAGATAACGAGCTGTCAAATTACCCTGCTGTGTTCTGCTTGAGTTCCCTCTGTGAAAAGAGGAAAGGTGGCAAGAAGAGGAGCAAGATGGAAGGCTCAGAAACGAGGGGAAGGGGGGGAAGGAAGCGCGTGTGAAGGGAGTCCGTTGTGATCCTGCATTTAAAATGGAAGCAGAAAGTCCCATTTTAAATGCAGGATTTGAGGGTGGTGTAGAGATGCCTCCTGATAAGCTCCGGGCTGCTGCGGGGCGGCCACAACGTCATCTGTCCCCAACGACCTCAGCTCGCAGCCGGCTCAGAGTAAAACAGGCCCCAGGTGAAAAAGTGGATAGAGCCAAACAAGGGAATGGAAAGTGCTGCGCACAGAACAAAGGCTCCCTCGTGCTGCTGCCAAGAATAAGGCCCCAAACGCTCACTGTGGAGAGACCCCCAGTCCTCTCGCTCCTGCCTGCCTCTGTTAGCCCCAGCATAGTGAAACCCAGTACTACAAGGAGAGGCACCCCTGGAAGAATCACACACTGATATTCTATTCACAATTTTTATGACTGCTACCTGCTACTATGGAACACGTTCCTTGGCCAATCCATTGCCCCAACCAACCCCAGAGGCGCTCTTCTGCCAGTTCAGATCCAAGATTTATTATGCTGCCCCCCTCCCCTCCCCTCCTTTTCCCTAGCATCTGGCTTAGCAGTTTGGCTTTTCCTGTTGATGTATTGTTTTAATGGAGCTATTTTCCCTTTTCCTCACTGTCTGTTTTGGACTCTTTTGGAAGCAGGGGAATATCTATGCTGCCTATGTAATTTGGTAAGGTGTAATGATGGTATGATAAATAATGTTTTAGATGAGCTTCGTACAGAGGTGTAGTGCCGGGGGTCGGATCCAACCCCTCTGGATGACAGTAGGATCCTAGGTTTGTTTACTCAGAAGTAAGTCCCAATGGGTTCAGTGGAGTTTATGTTGGAGGGACCATGAGTCGCTGAACCTGAACGTGAAGGGTTGATATGAGTAAGGTGGGAGGGGATCTCAGCGAGATTTCTGCCGTTCCCTTGCCTCCTCCCTCCACTTCTCCCTTCTTCCTCCTCAAGTGATGATCTCAGCCAGCTCACCTCCAGACGTGAGCTTGTTATATCTCCAGTAAAGCCTGTTCCTAACCTACCACTAGAGAGAGTGTTTTGTCCATGTCCGTGGCTACGGGGGGGGGGGCCCGATTCGGACTTCAGTTGACTCCCTAGTGAGTGTAGTTATGCTTGTAGCCTTGTAGGACAACCCTATGTGTCTATTCAGAAGTAAATACCATTATGTTCAATGGGATTTACTCCCAAATAAGTGTGTATAGGATTGCAGCCTTAAAGGAGTTGTGGGTCACCGCAGACTAAGTTCCATTTATTTTAATGGGCATTGCTTCACACCTCGTTGCAATGGCTTTTCATAGTAATAATTAATAATAAATATACTATGATCATATTACTATTATTGTTACTACTACTACTACATGTTTCTTGAATTAGAAAGGACTAACCTTTTTAGTCCACACCGTTAATCATGATTCTATGATTAACCAAATAATATTTTCTAGCAAGTTGCTGGACATGACTGTGTGTGCTTTGTGTGTGTGTGTTTTCTTTTCAAATGGCCCTCCTTATAATTCTGAATTAGGGTGACCAGATACTCCAGACAGTGACTGAAAGCTCATTTGCACCGCATAAGCTCACGAGGTGGTATGATTTTTGAGGGGGCGTGGCTGTGAGGGGCGTTAAGGGACACTGCACTTCTGACTTTGCCACTGCACTACTGGCTTTATATTACATCCCATTCTGTTCTTTTCCCAGCCCAGTCCACAGCCATTATAGGATGGAATGGTGCCACTTAGTTTTTGTTTGACTGGATTTTTAACCATTCTGATCTTTGTTTCTTTCTGCCTTGTATCACATATTAGCCTCCTCAGTAGGACAAAGCAAGGAGTAGGATCTGGTGGATCAGGGATGAATTTGTAGAATCTTCAGATTACTGGCTTTTCAGCCTCCAGAACTCTTTGGTCACATGACAGAATATAATTTCATAGTTGGAAAAATAAGATGTATGACTAAAGGGTGTCCTGCTGGCGGGGGCAAATGGGGTGGAGATGCACCTAATCTGTTTCTCGCTCCTGTTCTCCCCAAGTCCCCAAGCCTTACCGGGTGCCTTCCTTCTTTCCCTCCGTGTGATGCAGTGCAAAGCTGTCTGTCTGTCCTTTGTATACCTCCTGTTCTGGCTAGAGGGAACCCTGGGCTTCCAACAGAGTCTGAAACAGATGATGGGGAAAAGGGATGAGGGGAAAGGGGAAAAAATACTGCACCAGAGGATCAAACCTTAATATGTGGCCTTGGGTCAATTACTATCTCTCAGCCTTCCCTTCCTGACCTGTCTGCTGTGAGGACATAAGGGTGGGGATCATTTATGCCTGAATTCTTGGGAGAAAAGGTAGAATAAAATCTGATTGATAGATGCAAATGGCAGAACTTGACAAGGGTATTATTTGCCAGCTCAACTGAATGGTGGTGATGTTTTCAATAGATATGGAGAGGGAAGCTTGAAAGAGAAGATCAGTAGTTTGCTCTTGGTCATGCCAAGTTTGAGAAAACAAGGAGAGAGCCAAATGGATGTATCAGGAAGGAAGGAGAAGATGCAATCTAGACCACTGAGGGAGACAAAGGCTGGAGTTGGCAAGTACAGCCAGTTGTCATCAGCATATAGTTAGGCAAAAAGCCATGGGATTTGAAGAGATCATCCAAGGAGAAAGTATAGAGAGGGTAAAGGGCTGGGGGTGGGGAGGGATAACAGAAACCCGAGACAGCCAAACAGACTGGGGGGGGGGCTTCTCCCAATGGGGATGCTGATGGCAATTTTTATAGAGATATATGTTGTGTGTGTTTTGAAATTAAACCCTGAGAGCTGCAATGGAAAGCCTTCTCAAAGGACACTCCTCACAAGTTAATACTATTAGGGCAAAGGTAAGAATGTACAGAAAGCCCATTTTGGATTTGTATTTAAAATGTGTGTGATACTTTAACATAACTTTCTAAATACTAGGGCTATGCTACGCCACAGTCCCCCTATGCCAACTTGTTTGTTAAATAAAAACAACCCTCACCCAAATAAAAATCATCCCAGCTCACCCACGATCATGATCCCTCTTCTGTCTGAATGAGTTTTAGTTGCCCAACATCAGTCCATGGTATTACACTGTAAGTATCCCTCTGTTTTAATCCGCTGATTTTCAGCAGGCGTAACAGGGATGAGCTCAGGCTTACACTTAGGTAGTGTCCTGACCTTAGCAGATCTGAAGGCAAGCGGGATGTGAGCCAGCTGGTGTGCCAGGATGATCTCTTTACGCAAATACAGCCCATGAATGCAGCCATGTTAGTGAAACAGCTGTGAACATCTCAGCCCCAGTGTGAACGGCCATTGACTGTTTTGGAAATGGTTACCTCGCAGAGACCTAGCATGCCTTCATCCTCGTCTCTCACCAGAAACTCTAAAACCAGCAAGCAATGCTCTTTCGAGTACACTCTCGCCCAAATTAAGTCAACTATCAGAGGTAGCTGCCTCCCAACATCAGATTTCTCTTCTTCTGGAGACTCCAGCATAAGCCACAGCCGCTGCATCTTCTGTTGCAATACATCTGTATTCAGCATGGCTTTTAGGGGGTCAGAGAGCGGACTTTGTATATCATTATCTGCCCAGAGCCCTTGGAGACAGAGCGTCTGGAAGCCCAACTAAACAAGCTGACACCTGGATCAGGAAGGGAAGGACAGAGGCGCTTGCTGGCGCTGCTCATCAAGCGGGGGGGGGGGCATCACCCCCACCCCCACCGCCTTGCTAACCAAACAGGCCATGGCAGTGACATGGCAGAAAGTGAAGTTGGAAGAACTCCTAGGAATGGGGAAGCTTGAAGGAATTTGAAAAGTGAAGCGGGGCCATCTTACATACTTTCCCAACAAAGCTTTATATTCTCTAATTCACAGTTCACATAAGTGTCGACTGTTAGCTCTGATGGTCAAATTTCTGCAGCTTTTAAATATTTAATGTGTTTTACGTTTTTATTTTTTAAGAACTATTCTAACATTATCAGCTGCCCTGAAAGTCTTTCACTAAAGAGTGTGAGAAAGAAATATCTGTAACAAAACAAACAAATCAACATACCACTCTGAACCCAGGGGCCCTATTGCACACTATATATGATGATAAACCTGATTTTTAAAAAATGCTTGAACTGGACAGTTTTCAAGAAGGAAAAAACAGCTGGCGGGCCCCAATCCAGGATGTGTTCTCTGGCTAGATTGGAGCCCTATGCTAGTTACCTACTACAGTTCATCCCTCCCTATCTGCTATTGGTTATTGTTTACCAGCAACAGCTAACAGGCAGGGAGGGGTGATTTTTTGGAAGAAAACTGGTGTGGGGCTCAATCTGGACGTGGTGCACATTCCAGATTGGGGTCCCAAAGCTACTTTTCCCCCTCTTCGGAAAAAAAGTGACCAACTTAAGCACTTTTAAAAGTGCACTTATCACCCTGTATAGTTTGGTCCTTAGCCATAATAGCACAGTCAGGCCTCCGTGTGAGGGCTGCGTGGTGATTTACTTGTTTTAATACAAGTATTTGTATCCCACACCTTTTCTGCAAGACTCTCAGAGCAACTGACAATGCTAAAATAGTTCTAAAAATAAGCACAAAACACAACAAATATTTAAAAGCAGCAGAAGTATAAACAAGTTTGAAAAACCTCACATCCCTATGATTTAAAAGACTTAAAAATGGCACTGAAAGGGGGTCTTCACTTGGCACCAAAATGACCACAGAGCTGATGCCTGCCAGGCCGCTCTCCCACGAGGCCACCACAGAAAGGCCCTTGACCCTGCCCCCCCTCACTTCAGCAGCTGGAAGGACACAAAAGAGAGCATCTGATGACAACCATAGTACTCAGACAGGTCCACCTGAGAGATGGCAACCCCCCATATGTCCACCTCCTGCCATTTAGGGCTCTACCCGTGAGCACCAGCTCTCTCAATTTTGCTTAGAAATTGACTGGCAGCCAGTGATCTATTTGGCCCATTTACAGATCTTGTCATTGTTTTTGGTGTGAACTAAAATTTCTAAGGAAGCTTCAAGGGCAGCCCCATGTATAACACATTTCAAAATGTTACCAGAGCATGGATAACTTTGTCCAGGCCATCAGTGTCCAGGAGGGGTTGCAGCTGGTGCACCAACTGTAGCTGGAGAAAGGTCTCCATGGGCCACTTGGGCCTCCAAAGGTAAGACTAGGTCTAACAGCATCCCTAGACTGCAAACCTGATCCTGAACACCACCTCTCATGTCAGACAAATCTCACACCAACAGGACATCCGTCTTGTCTGGATACCCCACGTGCTGGGGACAATACAGAATACAGGGCAAGGCTGCCTCTGTCAGGCCCCATTAAGGGTGGACGAAAGTCACTCACCTGTCCTCGAAGCTTGTTCGTGGTGGGGGGGAGGCGCTTCACTGCTCCCCCCGCGAAGTTCAGGCCAGGGGGGGGAGGCTTCCCGCCTCGCCCGGCTGAAATTCAGGCCGGGGGGGGAGGCTTCCCGCCTCGCCTAGCCGAAATTCAGGCCGGGGAGGAGGCTTCCCGCCTCGCCCGGCCGCGAACTCCAAAGTGTTTTTTTTAAAAAAAAAAACGCCCCCATGATAGGCTACGTGACGATTAACGTAGCCTATCACGGCTAGATCTGCAAAGTCAGCCGTGATAGGCTACGTTAATCGTCACGTAGCCTATCACGGGGGCGTGTTTTTTTTTTTTTATTGCAATGGCGGCGGCAGCCGGTCAAAAGACCAGCTGCCGCTCCCGCCCCGCACGAACACCCGCCGAACCGCCGGCCGGACCCGCCGCTGGGAGGGACATTCGGCAAAGGTAAGTCCCGTCCCGGGGGGGGGGCGGGCGGAGAATTTCTCCCCGAAACTTGTTCGGGGGGCCGAACACGTTGGTGCTCGGCCCCCCCGAACTTTCGGGGAGAAATTCTCCGCCATCCCTAGGCCCCATGTGTGGTGTGCAAGAGTAACTGGAGATGCGACTGAAGTCTTAGTCAGTGGTTGACTAGTCTAACTCTTCCAAGTGCTTGAGATCCCCAGCAACCTCTCCTGAGTCCATGCTCAGACCACCTTTCTGTCTCTAGTCCCATATTATTAAAGTTCCCTGCATAAGCATGCAGTGCTCTCTGTCTTCTTCACAGGGCTGTGCAGAATCAGCTCTCCTATTACAGTAATAAAAAAAAAAGTCTGAGATTAAAAAATGCCCTACCTGCAAACAGAACAAACAGACTCCTCTCTTCTCTTGGCTCACACACCTGTCGCACCAGTGCTTGGAAGGCCTCTGAATCTTGTTCCTGGGCTTCTTATACCTCCCTCATCATCCCTCCCCCAAGATTGGAGCTGTAAAGGGAGACTGCAGATAGAGTATTTTGAGGCTAGAATCCTATTAGACTATTAGTTGAGGGTACTCCTGTTGAGTAAGAGAGTGGGCTATAAATATTTCTTCTACAGGAGCCCTGAGAAAGGCGATTACAGAGACTGACAAAGCAGGCTCAAGAGGAGAGTAATTAGGAAGGCAGTTTTGCTCTGGTTCTCAAACCTTCTGTGTCGCTTCCACGATTGCTGTGGGTCACTGCCTACAACTGGAATGAAGTTGCAGGAGGAACTTTGGGGAAAACAGCCAGGCATCTAGTGACATAAATGCAAGCTGGTCATACATGGTCGTTTCTAGTCTTTGAGACGAGGTAAACTAGAGCTATGAACTTGAGCACACTCCAGGAGGGAGCGGAGGACAGGAAGGCCTGGCGTGCTATGGTCCATGGGGTCACGAAGAGTCAGACACGACTGAACGACTGAACAACAGCAAAAACAAGAGCTAGTCTGGTCCACCCATTTTCAACTGATCCACAACTGACTTATCTCCAGTCCCATGATAGGCTGCACCACTGTCTCCACAACCATTTTAAAGAGAAAGGGAGTCAGCATTTAATAACAATGCTAACCATGGGTTGATCCAGGGTTTGCCTCCAGTGGAATAAAGTCACCTTCATGAGAGGGAGAGCTCTGCTTGTGGAAGGTCCCTCTGCCTGATTTTGGGCAATCCCTCCTCCCTCATGCACCAGCTCACCCCTTTTGTCATGGTCTTCTGACTCTGTGTAGCATTTTCCAGGGGCTGAAGGGGATGCCATGGGCAGATGGGGAAGTTCACTTCTACCAACACAATTGATTGAGCTTAAATCTGGATCCAACCCATGCATTTGGCCAGGTTTTCTCATTTAAAGTGTATGCAAAGGTGGATATAAGTAGCTGAGGAAAGAAGGGAAGCGAAAAGCAAGGGAGAAAGGGGAAGATACATCCAACTGAATGCAGAGTTCCAGAGAATAGCAAGGAGAGACAAGAAGGCCTTCTTGAATGAACAATGCAAAGAAATCAAGGAAAATAACAGAATGGGAAAGACTAGAGATCTTTTCAAGAAAATCGGAGATATCAAGGGAACGTTTTGTGCAAAGTCGGGCATGATAAAGGACAAAGAAGGCAGGGACCTAACAGAAGCAGATGAGATTAAGAAGAGGTGGAAAGAATACACAGAAGAACTATATAGGAGAGATCTGAATGTCCCCGATAGCCATGATAGTGCGGTCACTGAACTTGAGCCGGACATCCTCGAGAGTGAAGTGGGCCTTAGGAAGCATTGCTAACAACAAAGCTAATGGAGATGACAGTATTCCAGCTGAGCTATTTAAAATCCTAAAAGATGATGCTGTTAAAGTGCTGCACTCAATATGCCAACAAATTTGGAACACTCAGCAGTGGCCACGAGACTGGAAAAGGTCAGTTTACATTCCAATTCCAAACAAGGGCAATGCCAAAGAGTGTTCAAACTACCGTACAATTGCGCTCATTTCACATGCCAGCAAGGTTATGCTCAAAATCCTACAACCTACGCTTCAGCAACATGTGAACCGAGAACTACCGGAAGTACAAGCTGGGTTTAGAAGAGGCAGAGGAACTAGAGATCAAAATGCCAACATTCGCTGGATCTTGGAGAAAGCAATAGAATTCCAGAAAAAGTCTATTTCTGCTTCATTGACTACGCTAAAGCCTTGGATGGTGTGGATCATAACAAACTGTGGCAAATTCTTAAAGAGATGGGAGTACCAGACCACCTTACCTGTCTCCTGAGAAACCTGTATGAGGGTCAAGAAGCAACAGTAAGAACCAGACACGGAACAACCAATTGGTTCAAAATTGGGAAAGGAGTACGAAAGGCTGTATATTCTCACCCTGCTTATTTAATTTATATGCAGAGTACATCATGAGAAATGCCGGGTTGGATGAATCACAGGTCGGAATTAAGATTGCTGGGAGAATTATCAACAACCTCAGATACGCAGACGATACCATCCTCATGGCAGAAAGCAAAGAGGATCTAAAGAACCTCTTGTTGAGGGTTAAAGTGGAGAGTGCAAAAGCTGGTTTGAAACACAACATTAAAAAAACTAAGATCATTGCATCTGGCCCCATCACTTCCTGGCATATGGAAGGGGAAGAAATGGAAGCAGTGACAGATTTTACTTTCTTGGGCTCAAAGATCACCGCAGACGATGACTGTAGCCATGAAATTAAAAGACGCTTGCTCTTTGGGAGGAAAGCTATGGCACACCTGGACAGCACAGTAAGAAGCAGAGACATCACCTTTCCAACAAAGGTTTGTATAATCGAAGCTATGGTTTTCCCAGTAGTAATGTATGGCTGTGAGAGCTGGACTATAAGGAAGGCTGAGCGCCGAAGAATTGATGCTTTCGAACTGTGGTGCTGGAGAAGACTCTTACGAGTCCCCTGGACTGCAATGAATATGAACTTGAGCACACTCCGGGAGAGAGCGGAGGACAGGAAGGCCCGGTGTGCTATGGTCCACGGGGTCATGAAGCGTCGGACACAACTTAACGACTGAACAACAACAATATGTTGCTTTGTTCTCTGTGTGTGTATATATTTTATGCAAAGGCTATTGGCCAAAATAAATAAGATTGGAATGGAATGGTAAAGCCATCAGGACTAGTAGCCATTGATCGCCTTCTCCTCCATGGGAAGACTGAATGGCAATACCTGCCATTGCAACATTGGTTAGTATCCAGGTTTGGCCCTGCTGCTTTACAGCCTCAGTATCTCCCTTGCTATTGGAGGCACTTATTGAGGCTGATCAGGCAAACTGACCTACAATCCATGTCTACAAACACTTATTATTGGTAAATGAATATGATATGCAGAGCCTTAAGCAGGAATGGAATAAGGAACTGGATTGTCCCATTTTGCCTAATCAATGGATCGCCACCTTGGCATCTGTATCTGATGCATCTATGGATCTTAGGTTCCATCTTATTCAGCAAAAACGTCTGTGTCTACTGGATGCAGCAACATATTTTTAATAAGGGTTTGTCTAAGTTGGCTAATTGTAGGAGGTGTAACACAGTGACTCTTCTTTGAAGCATATGTTTTGACAATTCCCAGTAGTTGCCGCTTTTGAGGAGGAGGTCATTATATGGATAAATATTTACTGATGTACATGTTCTTCTAAATTACCTACTTGCTTCCTGGAAGTTAACGCAAGGTCAGCGCAACCCTTCTGACAACTAAAGGACTGATATTACAAAACTGGAAGGATAAAAGTTCCCCTCCGATAATGCAATGGATTGAAGACATTGCAACACTTTCAACATTTGAATGGGTGGTGCATAGACTCCACCTGTGAATGGATACCTATCTGGATATTTGGTCTGCTTATGTACCGTTCTTTAGAACCTATATTTTCACATATATATACATATACATATATACATACATACATATATAGTTATGCTCCTGCATCCCTGTCCTGAGAGGGGTGAATTTGCAGGGACTTGCAAGATTCAGCCTTCCCTGAGATTCACTTTCTCTACCCCCTCAGGCCTTGTAGGGCAAATGTTACCAGTTCAAGAGTCAGAGTTGTTGGGGGGAAATCTTCATTCTCTTTGTACTCAGCAGCACCGAATTGCTAGGGAACCCTGGAGGTAATTTAAACTGACCCCAAACACATTAATACCATACACACACGCATTTCACACGTATGCATTGAAACTGATATATTCAAATCTCTGTAGCCACATTTTTCTTCCTTTTTCTTTTCTTTTGTCAAAGTTTTATAATAAATAATGTTTAAAAATTATAAAGATTGCATAGATTTTGTGACTGAACAAACTATACAGTTTTCTGTTTTTCTGTATAATTTCCAATTTCTATTCCTCTTCTCTATTGCTCTGATTTATATTGCTAAAGGTTCTGATGCTAATAGTAAAAGTAATGTAGATAATGGGCATCCCTGCCTAGTGCCTTTAGTTAACTCAAAATACTGGTGATAACATCCCATTCGTACATACTCTTTCTTTAGCGTTTAAATAGTTAGCCTGTACTAACTGTACTAGCGTTTAAATAGTTAGCCTGTCATCACAGGGGAACCTGCATGAGAGTGAGCAAGAAGCTAAAGGTCAGTCAAACAGAGGCGATGAAACCCAGGCCTACAAGAAGAAGAAGAGAAGAGTGGTAGTAGTGGGAGACTCCTTGCTGCGTGGGATCGAGACCCAAGTATGTCGCGAAGACCCATGGGCTCGCCAGGTATGTTGTCTCCCGGGAGTACAGATTAGAGACGTGACTGAAAGGTTGCCTGCACTCATAAAGCCCACTGACAGGTCTCCCTTTCTTCTCATCCATGTGGGAACAAATGATACCGCCAAGCGGAGCTACAAAGAGATCACGTCAGACTTTGAAGCTTTGGGAAGGAAACTCAAGAACTTTGGGGCCCAGATAGTTTTCTCATCCATCCTTCCAGTAGTTAGAAGAGGGATAGAAAGGGAACGAAAAATACTCCGGGTGAATGACTGGCTACGAAGGTGGTGCCGACGAGAGAGATTTGGATTCTGGGACCACGGCCTATACTTCCTGGAAGATGGGCTGTTGGCTAGGGATGGGTTGCACCTCACAAAGGCTGGGAAGAATGTGTTTGGCCACAGCATGAAGAACTTCATCAGGAGGGCTTTAAACTGAATCCTATGGGGAAGGGAGATGTAATGTTGGGGGTAACGATGGACATAGGCGCATGCACTGCAATGGAGAGAACAGCTCTGATAGCGCCCAATAATAGTCTTCAGACATATGTAGGAAGAAAGCCAGACTATGAAGCACATGGTCTTCGATGTCTATATACTAATGCCCAGAGTATGGGAAACAAACAGAACGAACTTGAACTCTTAATACAGGAGGGAAATTATGACTTGATAGGTATAACTGAGACTTGGTGGGATGACTCTCATGACTGGAATACAGCAATTGAAGGATATAACTTGTTCAAAAAGAACAGGAGGAACAGAAAGGGAGGTGGGGTTGCACTGTATGTGAAAAATACATATCTCTGCACAGAAATACAGGAGGAGGAGCTTGGTAGCCCCATCGAGAGCATCTGGGTTGAAATAAATGGAGCAAAGAATAAAAGGAACCTGGTGGTCGGAGTCTACTACCAGCCACCCAATCAAGGAGAAGACAAGGATGAAACTTTTGAAAAGCAAACAGCCAATGTTTTAAGGAAGCATGATGTAGTAGTAATGGGGGACTTCAATTTCCCCGATATTTGTTGGGAGACAAATTCTGCAAAACAGGGCCCCTCCAGGAAATTCCTGACTTGTGTGGCGGATAACTTCCTCCTACAGAAAGTAGAGGAAGGAACTAGAGGATCGGCTATCCTTGACTTGATCCTAACCAACAGAGATGACTTAGTGGATAAAGTAGCAGTTACAGGAACTCTGGGGGAAAGCGACCATGTTGTACTTGAGTTCTTGGTTCTAAGGGAAGCAAAAGCCGAGTGTAGTCAAACGCGTACCCTGGATTTTAGGAAAGCTGATTTTAATAAACTCAGAACAATGATCAGTAAGGTCCCATGGCAAGCGACGCTAACGAGAAAAGGAGTCCAAGATGGGTGGGAACTTTTAAAAAAGGAAATTCTCAAAGCACAATCACAAACAATTCCAACAAGAAGAAAAGGTGGAAGACAACAGAAGAAGCCAATGTGGCTTCACAAAAAGCTTAGGGATGACCTGAAAACAAAAAAGGACACATATAGGAAGTGGAAAGAAGGCCAAGTAACAAAGGAAGAGTACAGGCAGATAGCACAGAATTGCAGGGATGGCGTCAGGAAGGCTAAAGCGGAGAACGAGCTGAGGTTAGCGAGGGATGCTAAAAACAACAAAAAGGCTTTCTTCAGCTAAGTGCATAGTAAAAGGCAGAGGAAAGAAATGGTTGTTCAGCTATTAAATAAGGATGGCCAAACGATAACAGATGACAAAGAAAAGGCAGAGGTGTTCAATTCCTACTTTGGCTCAGTCTTCTCCCAAAAGAGGGTCTATGACCCCCCTGGCAAAGGCGAAGTACAGGCTGAAGGGGCAGGATTGCAGCTTGAGATCGACAGGCATATGGTCAAGGAACACCTCATTACTTTGAATGAGTTCAAATCTCCAGGGCCAGATGAACTGCATCTTAGAGTCATAAAGGAACTGGCAGAAGAACTCTCAGAACCGCTGTCTATTCTCTTTGAGAAATCATGGAGGACGGGGGAAGTGCCAGATGACTGGAGGAGGGCTAACGTTGTCCCTATCTTCAAAAAGGGTAAAAAGGAGGAACCTGGGAACTACAGACCAGTCAGTCTGACATCAATCCCTGGGAAAATTCTGGAGAAGATCATAAAGCAATCCATCTGGAAGCACCTTGACAACAATGCCGTGATTACTCGAAGCCAACACGGATTTGTCAAAAACAAGTCCTGCCAGACAAATCTGATCTCATTTTTTGATCAAGTCACCTCCCTTGTAGACCGTGGGAATGCTGTAGACATCATATACCTCGACTTCAGCAAAGCTTTCGACAAAGTGCCCCATGATATCCTGATGAGCAAACTAGCTCGATGTGGGCTAGATGAAACAACGATCCGGTGGATCCACAGTTGGCTACAGAATCGGACTCAAAGAGTGCTTATCAATGGGACCTTCTCAAGCTGGGGAGAGGTAACGAGTGGGGTACCGCAGGGCTCAGTCCTGGACCCAGTGCTCTTCAACATTTTTATTAATGACTTGGAGGAGGAGGTGCAGGGAATGCTGATCAAATTTGCAGATGACACAAAATTGGGAGGGATAGCTAATACTTTGGAAGACAGAAACAAAATTCAAAGTGATCTGGATAGACTGGAGTGCTGGGCAGAAAACAACAGAATGGTATTTAATAGGGACAAATGCCAAGTTCTGCACCTAGGAAAAAGAAACCAAATGCACAGTTACAAGATGGGGGATACGTGGCTCAACCACACTACGAGCAAGAAGGATCTTGGAATTGTTGTCGGTCACAAGCTGAATATGAGCCAACAATGTGATGTGGCTGCAAAAAAGGCAAATGCTCTTTTGGGCTGCATTCATAGAAGCATCGCTTCCAAATCCCGGGAAGTACTAGTTCCCCTCTACTCAGCACTGGTTAGGCCTCATCTGGAGTACTGTGTCCAGTTCTGGGCACCACACTTTAAGGATGCAGACAAACTGGAGAGGGTTCAAAGGAGGGCAACAAAGATGATCAGGGGACTGGAAACAAAGCCCTATGAAGAGAGACTGAAAGAACTGGGCATGTTTAGCCTTGAGAAGAGAAGACTGAGGGGAGATATGATAGCACTCTTCAAGTACTTGAAAGGTTGTCACAGAGAAGAAGGCCAGGATCTCTTCTTGATCATCCCGGAGTGCAGGACACGGAATAATGGGCTCAAGTGACAGGAAGCCAGATTCCGGCTGAACATCAGGAAAAACTTCCTGAGTGTCAGAGCAATATGACAATGGAACCAATTACCTGGGGAGGTGGTGGGCTCCTCCACACTGGAGGCCTTCAAGGCGAGGTTGGACAGCCATCTGTCAGGGATGCTCTGACTTGGATTCCTGCATTGAGCAGGGGGTTGGACTCGATGGCCTTGTAGGCCCCTTCCAACCCTACTATTCTATGATTCTATGAAAATTGTCACATTCTTGAAATAGAGTTCTATCTATCTATCTATTGTCACTGAGCTCAAACATGTGATCGGTCTAATCATACCATGGAGACTGTAGTGCGAGTCATTATAAAACAAGAGCAATTTCTGGAAAGCCTGAGGATTGCAGGACAATGCTCTGCGTGGCTGTGGCACAGAGCACATACTGGTTTGGCTTGTGTCTCAGCCTCTCTTACTTCCTATCTTTGTTCTGAGCTCCACACTCTTCCATACCCACCCTTCTCAGTCTGGCGGCCGTCCTCAAGAATTCACAAAATGAATTGTGGCGCCTTTGCTGGCTGGCTTTCAACAGACACAGCACGTTGCTCACTGCTGGAACTTCTAATCCCATAATTGCTCGCTGCAGAGCTGCTTATGGTTGCCAGATTAGCAGTGACAATTTCTATCCAGGTCAAAGGGAGCAATGAACTTGGGGCGGGGTGTGTGTGTGTGTGTGTTTTTTTAAAGATCCAGCCAAACTGTCTAATCCTCATGGTAGATTAGATAGAAAATAGAGCAAAATAATTAAAACTGTTTCAGTAAAGTATTTCTTACATAAAACCATTGCAGCATCAGGCTGTGTACCTTCATTCAGACAAAGGCCCCAAGACCCTTCTGCGATAATTTTTTTTCCATGAGTCTCCGGAAGATCAAGAAAGAGCCAGTCATGTCTTCAGTGCCCATGACGCCACAAATGAAAGGCTACAGAAAAGTGGTGCACACTAGGGATGTACGAAAGTCACTTACCTGTTCCCTGGACGGGGGGGGAGGCGCTCCGTTCCTCCCCCCACCCGGAATCCTCCGTGGCCAGTTGTGCTCCGCGGCAGCTCCGTGGAGCAGCCGGCCAGCCCCAGCCAGGCCAGAGCCATCCACAGCCGGATTTCTGGCCGTGGAGGGCTCTGGGTAAACAAAAAACAAAAAACCCGCGTACGCAAATGGCGGCGGCTACGGCCGCCGCCATTTGTGTTCCTTATTTTTGCCCTCTTAATCTACGTAAATATTTACGTAGACTATGACGGCGAAAATAAAGGGGAACACAAATAGCATAGCGGGCACTATTTCCATCCCTTTTTGATTCCCCGTTTTAGCCTACGTATATTTACGTAGGCTAAAACGGGGAATCAAAAAGGGACGCAAATAGCGCCCGCTACAGTATTTGCGTTCCCCTTTATTTTTGCCGTCATAGCCTACGTAAATATTTACATAGACTAAGACAGGCAAAAATAAGGAACGCAAATGGCGGCGGCCGTAGCCGCCACCATTTGCATACGTGGGTTTGTTTTTTAACCCACCCAGCTGTGATAGGCTACGTAAAGATTTACGTAGCCTATCATCTCATGTGTGTTTTTTTTTTAAACCTAGCCATGATAGGCTACGTAAATCTTTACGTAGCCTATCACGTCTTTTTTTTTTACAAGAACAAGAGTGGAAATGGCAGCGGCGGCAGCCAGTCGGAAGACCAGCTGCCGCCGCCACCAGAGCCGCCGCCTGGAAGATCCGCCCCAGATGAGTCTCGTCCCGGGGGGGGGATCCGCAGGGGGGCGGCAGGCCATTCCGCCACAGATTTTGGGAGGCTGAATGCTCTGGCATTTGGCCTCACCGAGATCCGTGGTGGAATTCTCTGCCATCCCTATGCACAACTCAAATCACTTTGGGGACCTCTTCAGCATTTTTATGACTCTAAGAGCAATGAATCAAAACATTGGCATTTTTGGTTCAATTACAGTTATGGTTCAGCTGCAAATGACATGGGCATCTGCAAAAATGTATCGGGGGGCTGCACAGCAGTTTGTGGCTGTAATTCATACGCACAGTGTGCACCACTACAACACGTCTGTGCACTTTCCTGGTGTGTGTTCTTTGTTCCTCAGCGTCACATTCCATGACATTTAAAACCCTACACAGACTAGAAGATTCTAGGAATTGAACAGCACTAATGCAGAAGAGGGTTATGTTCCAGAAGTAGCATGAACGCCAACAAAACATCATTTGGGGTGAGTGAGGGATAAAAAAAAACCCCAAATACACAAACACAGTATAGCTGTCTTAAGAATATCATATCATATATTTTATGGCATCACTGCCCTTATCATAACAGTGATAATGACTCATCCTAGAATGATTTCCTTCATCTTGGAAACATTGGTGAATACTCTCTAGAACAGTCCTCCCCAACGTGGTGACCTCCAGCTGTTTTGGACAGCAACCCCAGCATTCCTGACCATTAGCCATGTTGACTGGGGCTGATTGGAGTTGTAGTCCAAAACATCTGGAGGGCACCAGGTTGGGGAAGGCAACTCCAGAGAGTAGCAGTTGAGTCTGTGGGGAGTGCTTTTAGCTGTGGAAGGACAAATGAGTATGTTTGATCAGGTTTTAGGATTCTAGAGGAGCCTGGACTACTTACTTTTACTCACAGTTGTTGTTGTTGTTCAGTCGTGTCCGACTCGTCGTGACCCCATGGACCATAGCACGCCAGGCTTTCCTGTCCTGCGCTCTCTCCCGGAGTGTGCTCAAGTTCATATTCATTGCATCGGTGATGCTATCTAGCCACTCACACTGGCTAGACTCACACTATTAGCAGCTACTTTTTACATCAGCTAACAATACAACTTTTGCATGGCTTGAATTTTGAACTACAGCAATGTTCTTTTGGAATTGCATATTTTTCCTTGAACTGTACACTTTGTGTATGGCTGCACATTTGAAAAAAAAGCCCTGATACAGAGAGGAAGGCCAGGATCTCTTCTTGATCATCCCAGAGTGCAGGACATGGAATAACGGGCTCAAGTTACAGGAAGCCAGATTCCGGCTGAACATCAGGAAAAACTTCCTGACTGTTAGAGCAACACGACAATGGAACCAATGACCTAGGGAGGTGGTGGGCTCTCCCACACTGGAGGCCTTCAAGACAAGGCTGGACAGCCATCTGTTGGGGATTCTCTGATTCGGATTCCTGCATCGAGCAGGGGTTGGACTCGATGGCTTTGTAGGCCCCGTCCAACCCTACTATTCCATGATTGTATTCTATGATTCTAAGCTGTAACTTATGACCCAAGTCTCCAATTTCAAATTTTAAAACTGCATTGGAAAGCTAATGAACTCTCCTACAAATAACTAATTATAATAATGACCTTATCTGTTACCATTTTCATGGTACATGCCATATATCAAGAAAAAATTTAAATTTTCCCTAATTTTTGTACAATTTACTGCATATGACATGTTACCTGAACCAGATATGCACCTAAAGGGTATTAGACAATTGTTTTCTTTTACCTTTCCAACATACTATAGCTTTACATTAATTCTAATATGCCACATCCACTTTTCATGTAATTTTATCCGATGTATGGATAACAGGTAACTTAGTATTATTGCAAAGGAACATCCAGTAGTTTTGTGAGTTCAGCAACTGTTCAATATGCATATGTTTTATTTACAAATGCTACAATATTATTTCACAAATGCTAACATTTAATCTTTTATATAGTTCTTCTGCATCCTCAAGTTCAACTGCAAAGTATACATCTGGTGTTTTTTTCTGGTTGCTACATATCATAGAATCATATCCTGATCTTCAGCCAGAATCCAGCTTCCTGTAACTTGAGCCCCTTATTCCGTGTCCTGCACTCTGGGACGATCGAGAAGAGATGCTGGCCTCCCTCCCTGTGACAACCTTTCAAGTGCTTGAAGAGCGCTATCCTATCTCCCCTCAGTCTTCTCTTCTCAAGGCTAAACATGACCAGTTCTTTCAGTCTCTCTTAATAGGGCTTTCTTTCCAATCCCCTGATCATCTTTGCTGCCCTCCTCTGAACCCTCTCCAGTATGCATCCTTCTTAAAGTGTGGTGCCCAGAACTGGACAGAGATGAGGCCTAGCCAGTCCTGAGTAGAGGGGAATTAGTACTTCCTGGGATTTGGAAGCTATACTTCTATTAATACAGCCCAAGGGAGGTTACCTGATCAAGAAATGAGATCAGATTAGTCTGGCAGGATTTGTTCTTGACAAATCCATGTTGGCTTCGAGTAATCACTGCATTGTTTTCAAGGTGCTTACAGATGGATTGCTTGATAATCTGCTCCAGAATTTTCCCAGGGATTGATGTCAGACTGACTGGTCTGTAGTTCTCAGGTTCCTCGATTTTACCCTTTTTGAAGATAGGGACAACATTAGCCCTCCTCCAGTCATCTGGCGCTTCACCCGTCCTCCATGATTTCTCAAAGATAATAGTGGTTCTGAGAGTTCTTCTGCCAGATCCTTTATTACTCTAGGTGCAGTTCATCTGGCCCTGGAGATTTGAACTCATTCAAAATAATTAGGTATTCCTTGACCATATGCCTATCGATCTCAAGCTGCAATCCTGCCCCTTCAGCCTGCACTTCACTTTGCCAGGGTGCTCGTAGACCCTCTTTTGGGAGAAGACTGAGCCAAAGTAGGAATTGAGCACTTCTGCTTTTTCCTTGTCAACTGTTATCATTTTGTCATCCCCTTTTCTTCTTGTTGGAATTGTTTGTGTTGAGAATTTTCTTTTTTAAAAGCTCCCACCCACCTTGGACTCCTTTTCTTGTTAGAGTCGCTTGCCATGGGACCTTACTGATCATTGTTCTGAGGGTATTAAAATCAGCTTTCCTAAAATCCAGCGTACGCGTTTGACTACACTCGGCTTTTGCTTCCCTTAGAACCAAGAACTCAAGTACAACATGGTCGCTTTCCTCCAGAGTTCCTGTAACTGCTACTTGATCCACTAAGTCATCTCTGTTGGTTAGGATCAAGTCAAGGATAGCCAATCCTTTAGTTCCTTCCTCCACTTTCTGTAGGAGGAAGTTATCAGCAACACAAGTCACGGATTTCCTGGAGGGGCCATGTTTTGCAGAATTTGTTTCCCAACAAATATCGGGGAAATTGAAGTCCCCCATTACTACTACATCATGCTTCCTTGAAACATTGGCTATTTGCTTTTCAAAAGTTTCATCCTCGTCTTCTCCTTGATTGGGTGGCTGGTAGTAGACTCCGACCACCATGTTCCTTTTATTCTTTGCTCCATTTATTTTGATCCAGATGCTCTTGATGGGGCTACCAAGCTCATCTTCCTGTATTTCTGTGCAGAGATATGTATTTTTCAGATACAGTGCAACCCCACCTCCCTTTCTGTTCGTCCTGTTCTTTTTGAACAAGTTATATCCTTCAATTGCTGTATTCCAGTCATAAAAGTGACCCCACCAAGTTTCAGTTACACCTATCAAGTCAAAATTTCCCTCCTGTCTTCAGAGTTCACGTTCGTTCTGTTTGCTTCCCATACTCGGCATTAGTATATAGACATCGAAGACCACGTGCTTCATAGTCTGGCTTTCTTCCTACATGTGTCTGAAGACTATTATTGGGCGCTATTAGAGCTGTTGCGAGTGGAAAGGGGGGGAGAAATGACAAGACGACACAAATTGATTTGGGATAAAACAGGGCCACATTTATTGATAGATTACAATTTGTGAAGAAAGCACCGGCAGGCACACTGCCAACAAGACCAACATGACAGGTGTAGAGTGAGGCATTCGTCATCTGAGGCGAGGCGTCCACCCTCGCCCATCAATCGGACATACCCAGTTCTGGGCTGGGAGATCTTCCCCTGTCACCCCTCCTCGAGCCACAGAACCCGAGTGGGTGAGGAGGGTTGGCCTCAGAGGTAAGCCTGGGGCCACAAAACCCTGAGCCGGAAGCCTCGGGCCTTACCAGTCACCTAAAACGGTGCCTATGAATGCTCACCTGTCCTCTCCCCCAGCAGAGTGCTCACCCAGAGCTGCTACAGGAGGGCGACAAGCCTCTGCTTACTCGCTCTCCCCCCACCTGTGCAGTAAACACTCCCAAATGCCCCTTCGCAGATAGGCCAAAAAGACATCATTGCCTAGTTCGGTGAGATGAACACCATCCGCCCTGTAGAGCATCCCTCGAGCAGGCGAAATGTCGGGGTGGATGATGGTCCGGTCGCCCTGTTTGACTAGAAAGTTCCCAGTCTCCCTGTTGACCTTTTTATGGGCCCTATCCATGGCATGAGGGTCCAAGCCATCCCTCCAGGCCACTCGAGGCAGCAGGTTGGACCAGATAATGGTGATTCCCGGCCAGCAATGCCGAATCAGCCGCAAGTCCTCCCGAGCTTGAAGAATCAGGGCCTTGCCTTTCAGCAGGCCGAGATTGTTCCCTCCTAAGTGCAAGCAAAGTGGCTGTCTGAGGAGGCTTTACAAGTAGCTGAGGAAAGAAGGGAAGCGAAAAGCAAGGGAGAAAGGGGAAGATATACCCAACTGAACGCAGAGTTCCAGAGAATAGCAAGGAGAGACAAGAAGGCCTTCTTAAATGAACAATGCAAAGAAATCGAGGAAAACAACAGAATGGGAAAGACTAGAGATCTCTTCAAGAAAATTGGAGATCTCAAGGGAACGTTTTGTGCAAAGACGGGCATGATCAAGGACAAAGAAGGCAGGGACCTAACAGAAGCAGATGAGATTAAGAAGAGGTGGAAAGAATACACAGAAGACCTGTACAGGAAAGATCTTAATGTCCCTGATAGCCATGATAGTGCGGTCACTGAACTTGAGCCGGACATCCTCGAGAGTGAAGTCAAGTGGGCCTTAGGAAGCATTAGGAACAACAAAGCTAGCGGAGATGACAGTATTCCAGCCGAGCTGTTTAAAATCCTAAAAGATGATGCTGTTAAAGTGCTGCATTCAATATGTCAACAAATCTGGAACACTCAACAGTGGCCACAAGACTGGAAAAGGTCAGTTTACATTCCAATTCCAAAGAAGGGCAACGCCAAAGAGTGTGCAAACTACCGCACAATTGCGCTCATTTCACATGCCAGCAAGGTGATGCTCAAAATCCTACAAGCTAGGCTTCAGCAGTATGCGAACCGAGAACTACCGGAAGTACAAGCTGAGTTTAGAAGAGGCAGAGGAACTAGAGATCAAATCGCCAACATTCGCTGCATCATGGAGAAAGCAAGAGAATTCCAGAAAAACGTCTATTTCTGCTTCATTGACTACGCTAAAGCCTTTGATTGTGTGGATCACAACAAACTGTGGCAAATTCTGAAAGTGATGGGAGTACCAGACCACCTTACCTGTCTCCTGAGAAACCTGTACGAGGGTCAAGAAGCAACAGTAAGAACCAGACATGGAACAACCGATTGGTTCAAAATTGAGAAAGGAGTACGACAAGGCTGCATATTGTCACCCTGCTTATTTAACTTATATGCAGAGTACATCATGAGAAATGCCGGGTTGGATGAATCAGAGGTTGGAATTAAGATTGCTGGGAGAATTATCAACAACCTCTGATATGCAGACGATACCACCCTAATGGCAGAAAGCGAAGAGGATCTAAAGAGCCTCTTGTTGAGGGTGAAAGAGGAGAGTGCAAAAGCTGGTTTGAAACTCAACATTAAAAAAACGAAGATCATGGCATCTGGCCCCATCACTTCCTGGCATATAGAAGGGGAAGAAATGGAAGCAGTGACAGATTTTACTTTCTTGGGCTCCAAGATCACCGCAGACAGTGACTGTAGCCATGAAATTAAAAGACGCTTGCTCCTTGGGAGGAAAGCTATGGCCAACCTAGACAGCATAGTAAGAAGCAGAGACATCACCTTGCCGACAAAGGTCCGTCTAATCAAAGCTATGGTTTTCCCAGTAGTAATGTATGGCTGTGAGAGCTGGACTATAAGGAAGGCTGAGCGCCGAAGAATTGATGCTTTCGAACTGTGGTGCTGGAGAAGACTCTTACGAGTCCCCTGGACTGCAAGGAGGTCAAATCAGTCCATCCTAAAGGAAATCAACCCTGAGTGCTCATTGGAAGGACAGATAATGAAACTGAAGCTCCAATATTTTGGCCACCTAATGCGAAGAGAAAACTCTCTGGAAAAGACCCTGATGCTGGGAAAGACTGAAGGCAAAAGGAGAAGGGGACGGCAGAGGATGAGATGGCTAGATAGCATCACGGATGCAATGAATATGAACTTGAGCACGCTCCGGGAGAGAGCGCAGGACAGGAAGGCCTGGCGTGCTATGGTCCATGGGGTCACGAAGAGTCGGACACGACTGAACGACTGAACAACAACAACAACAAAGTGCAGCACTAGAATCTGTGGGGGAACCTTCACCAGCCCTTGCTGGAATAACATGGGCAGGAGGCGCTCCCAGCGCATCCCGCGTCTGCCCATCCACTGAATGGTGGCATAGCAGCTGAGCCCTAGCTGGGATCCGCAGCTGGAGGAGGCCCTCCAACTGGCTCAGAAAACCATACTGTGCCTGCAGATGAGCACCTTCAGTGGTTCACTCGCACTCCAGCCATCTATAAGAACAAGCAAAAGCAATGAACAGAAATGTCCTCCCAGGCTAAAGGCCCGGCAGTGGCCTCACATATGCCCGATACGTCTTGGCATGCCACCTACTGACCGACTGCACTTTGTCTGATGTGAACCCTAGAGACGCAGCGGTGAAGGTGGCCCCAATCCGGAAGGAATGTGTGCCGAAGCGAAGTGCACCCAAACCCAATGCCTTTAATGCTCGCTGTGTGACTGCCCAAAATTGATATTTGGTTAAAGGAGAGGAGTTGCTATGGCAAAAAAGGGGGCCGGGAAGATTTCCCCGAACTTTGAGGAAGTCCTTCAATGCAGTTACTGGACAGAGGTCCGGTACAGGGGCTGGAAACAGCGACACACAGACACCCATCCCCGCCTTGTCAGTCCTGGACTTCCTAAGCCGAATAAGGACCCCTGCTGAGAAAACTGTAAGTCACTAAACCGCAAGGCTCGTCCCGACAGGTCGCCCCTAGCTGACACCACCAACTCTGAGATCCTGAATGCTCCAAAGAATGCTGTAAGAGCCGCAGCATGAAACAAGGTGGCTTCATGTGTAGATTTGCACAATGAAGGCCACAGATCCCGCAAACCCAGCAATATGTCTGGCGACAGAGGGCGTCTAGGGTCAGGA
Source organism: Heloderma suspectum (assembly GCF_057233095.1). NCBI lineage: Eukaryota > Metazoa > Chordata > Lepidosauria > Squamata > Helodermatidae > Heloderma > Heloderma suspectum. The sequence goes on along the minus strand of NC_139466.1, from coordinate 47,711,383 downwards.
GGCACCAGGGACCCCCTGGACAAACACTGAAGCATCCGCCAGACACGGAAGTCCACAGTGTTGTCTGCCACACTCCTCATTTTAGACCAGAAGGCGAGCACAGCAAGGCTCTCCCTGATGGTCCGGGCCAACAGACCCCGCCTGTGGGCATCCATGCAAAACTGCAGTAGGTGATCAACTGGTATTGGCCAGCACTGTGGAAGATGTACCGCCGCCCAGAATGAAAAGAACTCCCTACCTGACCTGGCGTAAGTCGCTCTCATGCTAGGGGCTAAGGACTGCAGGATGGCCTGTTCTGCCTCTTCCAGCCAACTTCCCACAGAGCGGCTGGCATGGTGTCCGGAATAGCACGCACCCAAGGGGCCAGTTCTCGGAAACGTTGCACCTGGTTACGTGACAATGAGTCAGCCAAGGCACTATCCATGCCAGGAATGTGCCGTGCATGGAATAAAATATTAAAATGGAGGCACTGCAGAGTGAAAGCCCGAAGCAAGGCCATGACCCTATTGTTGCGCGATGACAAAGAACTAATGACCTGGATGGTGGCTTGGTTGTCGTACCAGAAATGCACGACAGAATTAGCAAGCTGGGCCACCCACAGGTGCGTGGCAACATATATCGGAAAGAACTCTAAGAAGGTAAGGTCTTTTCCCAATCCCAGCGCTAACCACTCCGCTGGCCAATGTGCATGGCATCGTCGATCCTGAAACACAACCCCAAAGCCTAGGGCCCCAGATGAATCGGAACGTATCTGTAGTTCTGCTTCCAAAAGTAACTCCTTCCCCCAGAAGGAAACGCCATGGAACATGTTAAGGAAATGCAGCCACACAAAAAGATCCTCTCTCATGGCTGATGGTACCCGAATGCGGTGGTGCGGCAAGTGCAGGCCCCGCATGGCGTTACAAAGGCGTCTAAGGAAGGCCCTGCCAGGGACAACTACCCGACAGGCAAAATTAAGATGCCCGACTACTTCCTGCAATGCCAACAGCGTGACTTTCTTGGAATGAAGCATGGGCAGAATCCTGTCCTTTAGGGCCTGTAATCTGTCGGCCGGGAGCCTACACAGCTGATGCACAGAGTCTAGTTCTATGCCCAAAAACTTAATAGTGGGGGAAGGGCCCTCGGTCTTTTCCTCCGCCAAACATACACCCAGCTCATTTGCAAGGGCGGAAAATTCCCGCATTAGCCAGGCACACTGTGGGGTGCCGGGGGAACCCGCAAATAGGAAGTCGTCAAGGTAGTGCACGACGCTATGGGACCCGGTTTTATCAATCAGAGCCCATTCCAAGAAGGAACTGAACTTCTCAAACATAGCACAGGACACCAAACTTCCCATGGGTAGGGCCCTGTCGACGTAAAACCGTCCAGAAAAACATAATCCCAAAAGGTTGAAGTCATCAGGGCAGATAGGCAAGAGGCGGAATGCAGATTTAATGTTGCATTTCCCCATAAGGGCACCAGGGCCCAGGGCCTTCACCATGGATACCGCCGTGTCAAATGGCGTGTAGTGAACAGAGCATAGGTGCTAAGGAGTGGCATCGTTCACCGACCCCCCCTTGGGGAAAGACAGGTTGTGGATCATCCGGTATTCACCTGCGACCTTTTTAGGCACAATGCCCAAAGGGGAGACCCTGAGGTTGGGTAAAGGGGGGGAGTCAAATGGACCAATGACCCGCCCTGCGGCCACCTCCTTATTGATTTTATCTAAGACTACCTGTTCGAAACCTGCAATAGATTTCTGATTCCGGGAAATTTGGGCCTGGTATTGGCCCAGGAACGGAATCCTGAAACCCAGGGAAAATCCTTCATCTAAGTAGCAGGCATCATCCCGGAGCGCGGAGCGTTTCAAAAGGTGCCATAGCGGCCCCAACTTAATTGGACTGGGCCCCTTTAGGCGGAGGTTGTGGGCCACCACCGGACTTCTTACTGCCCTGCCATTCCCGATTTGGGCCCCGCTGACCTTTGGCCTTTGGGCAGCCAGTGAAGGCATGTTGACCCCCACAAATGGAGCATGCATGGCGAAATCGGCATGGGTTCTTGAAGCAAATGCCCTTGGAGCCAAACTCCCACCAGACAGCGTGGTGTTGAACTGCCTTCCCGCCCCAGCCTTAGGGGCTGAGGTGGGCGTTGGCTTAGATGCCCATTATCGGATCAATCGCCGAAACCCGGCCTGGCAGGGGTCATAAACTGCCGCCAAAGATACTGATCCTTGGTGCCCCAGCGCAATGTGGGGTCAAATGCCACCCGCATATGAAAAGATTCGTCATAGGCCAGCCAAGCTCCACCCTCATATTCAGTATATGCCCTATATATGATATCCAAATACTTAGTGAGGACCCAACCATGCTCTGAGTGCTTTTGCTGAATGACACCCATATATATTAAGAAGCCGGGCAGCCAGTTTGCCCAAGTGCGTGACACCTTCCTATGCCCGACCCTCTCCTGATACTTATCACTAGATTTCTCTCCCTCCTTTGTTTCTGTCTCTCAGAATAACAGGGAAAAGATGTCAACGAATTCTCCCTGAAGTATTTTCTCTCTTGTTGCAGACAATAGGTGATATCCCAGGGGGGTAGATGACCCCCTGTCGGGATTGCCCCTTTCTCTATGGGAGCATAAGGGTCCTTGCCGCTCGCCCCAAGCTCCTCAGAGCTCTTGCCTACAGAGCCACGCCACACAGCTGCACAAGCTGCATTGGCGGATGGGTATGCTGGGGAGCCCCCCCGTCGCCGGCCATAAGAGGCTCAGCAGCCGGAGGAGCCATGGGCGTGTCCCCCCCCCATCAACCCCACCAGCGGGGTTTGGAGCAAGGACAGGGGCCCCGTGTGGTCGGGAAGATGCAGGGATGCCAACCGCAAGGTCGGCCCCACCCGGTGCGGCATGGCTTTGAGCCGGGAGTGTGTAACCTGGGCCGAAACAGTGGGGCGGTACACCTGGTGAAGGGAACCCCGGGATACCCCCTGCCAGTGTGTGAAAAGGCCAACTCATCCCTGCCATAAAGGGGAACCACCCATATGGCAGGAACTGGTTCCAGTCGGTCGGTGGCACTAACCCCCCGGATCCCGAAACCTCACCTGAACCAAGGCTGTTTGCAGTGTCAGGGATCTGGCTGCGGTCCAATACTGCTGGAGCTGGTGAGACGAGTGCTAGCAACCCTTGCACCAGCAGGGGCTGCTCCAAAAGCGAGCATACAGGCGCTGAGGCTGGTGCAGATGCTGTTTGCCCAGTGACGGCCTCTCTGGAAGCCTCGATTGCTTCCAGCCTCTCTGAAATAGATAGCAATAGATCTTTGTGAGCTTGAATGAGGGCCTTCGGATGAGGAAGAGTCGGCCCTACGGAAGTGGCGCTTAGCTGGGGGACGGGGGCTTTAGCCGGGGGACGGGGGCTTTAGCCGGGGGACGGGGGCTTTAGCCGGGGGACAGGGGGCTTTGCCCTTGCCTTTTTTTCCCTCCCAAACCCTTCTTGGGCAGCATCACTGTGTATTCGGAAATGCGCTAACCAACTTTGGAAGGGAACCCTGGGATAGAAATGCAATAACCCTACTTTATTGTAAATTTGATTGATTTAATTATTATCTTTAATATATTGTTGTTATTTATTTATTATATATTTCATTACACCTTATCAACCCACAAGGCAATGTTGTGTGCCTTTCAGTAGCTCCTCTCACACACCCCTCTTGTCTGTTTGTTTTCCCCTTCTTTTTCTTTTTCCCCCTTCCTCTCCCCCTTTCCTTATAGGCACAATGGCACAATGGGCCACCAGGGGGCGTCGGAGCACTCAAGAGCGCAGGAAAATCCGCGGCGCCCTCCTGGAGGAAAAGCAGAGAGCAGCTGGTGGCCTGCTGCGGGTAGCAGCAAATGGACGGCCGACGGGGGTTGGCAAGCCCAGGCACGGGAGGCAAACGGGGGAGGCAAACGGGGGAGGCAAACGGGGGAGGCAAGCCCAGGGGACGGGGAGACTTTCCCCTCCCTCCCTTTACTAATGGCTACCCGGAAGTGCCGGGAAGCCACATGGGGACCCCCCCCCCCAAAACTGGCCCAGCTATGCTGCCGGCAAATGCTGCTCCTCAGGACACCCAGCGCTGGCAGGGTAAAACCCTCTCGGAAGGAAGGGAAGCGCAAAGGGGGCAGGCAGGGAACAAAAGACTCCCCCCCCCCCCGAATCAGCCGAGGGGGCCTGGAGCACTGCAGAAAACAGTGGGTCAAGAGAAAGTGCAGGAGGCGAGGGAGAAGCCTCGCGCTTGTGCCATGCGGGAGAGGGGAACAAACCACGCTGCTGAGGACGCTGCCGCCGAGAGGAGCTGCCTCGTCCCTTGGATGCTGCCGCCGCCCGCCCCCACCGCCGAGTGTTGGTCCGGTATGTCGAGCACCGAGGACGCTGCCTCTGCTGCCACTGCCACCGCAGAAGAAGGCGCGAAAATTCCAGCTCAGATGGCTGGAATGAAGAGGCGGCTAGGGCGGCACGGCCTAAATAGCGGCCGGCTCGACCCGCCCCCTGATGACGCCAGGGGCGAAGGCCAATGGCCTTCACCCTTGTCCCATCCTTCCCCCCCACCTGCAACAGTGCCCCCCCCCGCAGGCAAGCCAGGCGCGGGTTGAGGGCACTTCTCTCCGTTGCGGTGCATGCGCCTATGTCCATTGTTACCCCCAACTTTACGTCTCCCTTCCCCGTAGGATTCAGTTTAAAGCCCTCCTGATGAAGTTCTTCATGCAGTGGCCAAACACATTCTTCCCAGTCCTTGTGAGGTGCAACCCGTCCCTTGCCAACAGCCCGTCTTCCAGGAAATGTAGCCCGTGGTCCCAGAATCCAAATCTCTCTCGTCGGCACCACCTTCGTAGCCAGTCATTCACCTGGAGTATTTTTCATTCCCTTTCTGTCCCTCTTCTAACTACTGGAAGGATGGATGAGAAAACTATCCGGGCCCCAAAGTTCTCGAGTTTCCTTCCCAAAGCTTCAAAGTCCAACGTGATTTCTTCGTAGCTCCGCTTGGCGGTATTGTTTGTTCCCACATGGATGAGAAGAAAGGGATACCTGTCGGTGGGCTTTATGAGTGCAGGCAACCTTTCAGTCACGTCTCTAATCCATCCTCCCGGGAGACAACATACCTGGCGAGTCCACGGATCTTCGTGACATACTTGGGTCTCGGTCCCACGCAGCAAGGAGTCTCCCACTACTACCACTCTTCTCTTCTTGTTGTTGTTGTAGGCCTGGGTTTCATCACCTCTGTTTGACTGACCTTCAGCCTCTTGCTCGCTCTCGCTCTCTCGTTCCCCTGTGATTCTTCCTCTGCAGGCTGTCCTCCAGTCTCCTCCTCAAGTACCTGGAAAAGGTTCCACAGCTCCGGAATCGGTTCCACAGCTCCAGTTCCACAGCTTCCACAGCTTATGTGAGTTATGTCAGCACTACCAATTAGCCCAGTGTTGTTGGGTGGGGAGGCTGAGAAAGAGCACCCTTCAGTGTAGTCCAGTGTTGATATACAGTTTCCTGGTGTGTTGTTTGTGGTTTTTTATTGTTTTTTAGGGAAATGCAGTAGGAATGGGCTGTGAAGTTCTCAAGGAATGCATTGCTTTCCTACCCATGGAGTAAAACTAAGGGAATATGTGTATGTTGGTCACAAGAACATCCTGAGGCTGCTCCTGCAGTCAACTTCACAGCCCTCCCCCTGCCTGCATTTCCCTTAACAACAACTATATGTAGTCTGAGACTCAGCTTTGTTAAGCAGTGCTTTAAAATGCTGCAAGAAGTTAATATAACCACTGCTCTACCCCATCTCCCAATAGTTGGTTTGGTTTTCCAGCCAAAAATGTCCTGTACAAAACACATCGACTGCAAAGGTCCATTAATTCAGGGATCAGCAGAGATCTATTTAGTTTTGGGGCCAGTTGAGTTTTGGGGCACATTTGGAATCTTGAGAGTGTTGTGGGCATTCTCACAAAATGACTGATATGGTGGGTACGGCCATTCCCAAAACACTCATGTCTCAGAAGGCAAACTGGTGATGCTCAAAGAGACCCAGGCAAAAGAACACACTACACCAAAAGCAAACAAATAAACCAAATACATAAAGCACACGCGCCACACCAAATGACAACAAAATACACACATATGCATGTATAGCACAACGAAACACCCCCTCACTCCCCTAGCCCCCTAGGATGCTTTCCACCACCCCTCTAGCCCTCCAGGAAACTCTCCACCCAATCCCAGTTCACTCTTTCCTTTCTTCTGGGCAGTCGGGTGCACTTCAAAATGAAGTTCTAAACTACCATGTTTACTATATAAGAATGCCTCTGGGCCCACCTGAGCAGCACACCAGCATCCCAGTTTTAAAAATTACTTTAAAAATTAAATCAGGAGGGCTATGGAACCTGGCTAGGAAGGTGTCCACAGGCACCATGTTGGGGGCCCCAAGTTTAGTTCAATTTCCCCCTCTCAGAGACCCGAAATCCCCTACCCTTTCGTTCAATTGCCCCCTCTCAGAAGTGCTCAGTTGCATATGGAGGTCTCTATGCTCCCCTGGACTGCATGCAACCACATATACATGAGACATTTATCCCAGCAAAGCATTACATGACCATACAATGTCAACCCTTAAACTGAGCAGTGTCTCACTCACCTTTTTCCTATTTATATGATGATAGTTTGCTTTAAAAAACACACAATATTTTTATTATGTTTTAGACATAATTCATTAAACATTATGAACAAGGTTCTTTGTATAAAATTATAATTAGATATTCAGGTCATATATCACAAAGGACAGCAATTTTTGTATTTCATAGGAACAAAAGAAGCTGCCTTATACGCAGTCAGACCATTGCCTCATGCAGCTGCTCAGCCACTTAGGCTGTTGTGCACATTCCCCAGTCAATGTAATGCTCTTCAACCGGCATCATCAAGTGGCATTGTCTCCAAGAAACATGGCTATCGTTTCTTTTCAACATGCCCTTGAATCGTCCTCGGCCAGCTCTGCTCCGCGGCGACTACGCAGATTCAGGGAGGGATTAAGGTTTGGTCTGGGTTTGAGTTCAGGTTCCCTGCCTTTGGCTATATTTTGGCAGATGCCACTTTTCTTATCAACAACATTGATAAGAACAACTTTTCTTATCTCCAGGGCCAGATGAACTGCATCCTGGAGTAATAATGGAACTGGCAGAAGAACTCTCAGAACCACTGCCTATTCTCTTTGAGAAATCATGGAGGACGGGGGAAGTGCCAGATGACTGGAGGAGGGCTAACGTTGTCCCTATCTTCAAAAAGGGTAAAGAGGAGGAACCTGGGAACTACAGACCAGTCAGTCTGACATCAATCCCTGGGAAAATTCTGGAGCAGATCATAAAGCAATCCATCTGGAAGCACCTTGACAACAATGCCGTGATTACTCGAAGCCAACATGGATTTGTCAAAAACAAGTCCTGCCAGACAAATCTGATCTCATTTTTTGATCAAGTCACCTCCCTTGTAGACCGTGGGAATGCTGTAGACATCATATACCTCGACTTCAGCAAAGCTTTCGACAAAGTGCCCCATGATCTCCTGATGAGCAAACTAGCTCAAAGTGGGCTAGATGAAACAACGATCCGGTGGATCCACAGTTGGCTACAGAATCGGACTCAGAGAGTGCTTATCAATGGGACCTTCTCAAGCTGGGGAGAGGTAACGAGTGGGGTACCGCAGGGATCAGTCCTGGACCCAGTGCTCTTCAACATTTTTATTAATGACTTGGAGGAGGAGGTGCAGGGAATGCTGATCAAATTTGCAGATGACACAAAATTGGGAGGGATAGCTAATACTCTGGAAGACAGAAACAAAATTCTAAGTGATCTGGATAGACTGGAGTGCTGGGCAGAAAACAACAGAATGGCATTTAATAGGGACAAATGCCAAGTTCTGCACCTAGGAAAAAGAAACCAAATGCACAGTTACAAGATGGGGGATACGTGGCTCAACCACACTACGAGCAAGAAGGATCTTGGAATTGTTGTCGGTCACAAGCTGAATATGAGCCAACAATGTGATGTGGCTGCAAAAAAGGCAAATGCTATTTTGGGCTGCATTCATAGAAGCATCGCTTCCAAATCCCGGGAAGTACTAGTTCCCCTCTACTCAGCACTGGCTAGGCCTCATCTGGAGTACTGTGTCCAGTTCTGGCCACCACACTTTAAGAAGGATGCAGACAAACTGGAGAGGGTTCAGAGGAGGGCAACAAAGATGATCAGGGGACTGGAAACAAAGCCCTGTGAAGAGAGACTGAAAGAACTGGGCATGTTTAGCCTTGAGAAGAGAAGACTGAGGGGAAATAGCATAGCGCTCTTCAAGTACTTGAAAGGCTGTCACAGAGAGGAAGGCCAGGATCTCTTCTCAGTCATCCCAGAGTGCAGGACACGGAATCATGGGCTCAAGTGACAGGAAGCCAGATTCCGGCTGAACATCAGGAGAAACTTCCTGACTGTAAGAGCAATACGACAATGGAACCCATGACCTAGGGAGGCGGCTGGCTGTCCCACACTGGAGGCCTTCAAGGCGAGGCTGGACAGCCATCTGTCAGGGATGCTCTGACTTGGATTCCTGCCTTGAGCAGGGGGTTGGACTCGATGTCCTCGTAGGCCCCTTCCAACCCTACTATTCTATGATTCTATTGGTCCCAATACAGATTTCTGTGGGACCCCAGTATTTACATTCCTCCATTGGGAGAATTTACCATTTATTCCTACTCTGTTTTCACTTCTTTAACCTGTTACTGATCCATAAGAGGACCAGTCCTCTTATTCCATGACTGCTAAGATAATGCCTATCTCTGAGAGGCCTTATCTTTAATAGTTTACCACAGAATCTTTATAAGGAGTACTTTATTTCACCCTAACTGGTTCTATGTGCAAATAACACAGCTCAGCGTTTTATTATGTCAAGACAGTCATATCTCCTGGCCCAAGTCAAATACTAGAAGGGAGGGACTAAAATCCTGTCTTAATTCTAATTCCTTTCATTGGGTCTGCCCATGAAGCTGACTGGTGGGAGGCTCAGCTAGGCTGGATTGGATTATTTGGGCCTCAAGGGTGATCAATGCTTCCTTGAGAGATGGTGTGGTCTGTACGATCTTAAAGAAAGCCTTTGCTGAAGAAACCAAGCCTAGATTCAGTGGTTTTAGACAACTTCTAGTCAGTAATTAGCTCAGTAAGTAATTAGCTATTCTTGGGGAAGGTCCTGGCATGCATGGTGGCTTTTCAATACCAGGCAGTATGGGATGGTGCTGATTTAGATTAATTCCAACTGGCTTTCTGGCCTGGCTTTGGGATGGAAGCAGCTTTTTTTCACCGTTGTAGATGGAGAATGCATGGGGAATAGATGGGGTGGAGTGCAACTGTATATAGAGAGCCAGCGTGGTGTAGTGGCGAGAGTGTTGGACTGGGAGCCGGGAGAGCAGGGTTCTAGTCCCCACTCAGCCATGGAAGCTCACTGGGTGACTTTGGGCCAGCCACAGACTCTCAGCCCAACCCACCTCACAGGGTTGTTGTTTGGAGGATAAAATGGAGAGGAGGAGGATAATGTAAGCTGCCTTGGGTTCCTTGCAAGAGGAAAAAAGGCGGGATATAAATGCAATAAAATAAAAAAATTAAAATATTGGCTTTCCGGGAAGCCTTAGCATCTTTCATTATCATCAGACATGATGACCTAACACCACATCTCTGCTTTCAGTTACTTCTCTCCCGCCCTTCTCATTCGCAACCTGTCACTAATTCTACTCATTGGCGTTCTTCACAAAGAACTTTGATTGAGGCAGCTCCTTCGCGCAAGTTTGCTGGCTCTTTACACGACGCCGTGAGCCTCCAGGGCTCCTGCACTAAATGCCCTTTGTTCCATTTTTAAATAGATTGCAGATAACAAGCTGCCAAATTACCCCGTTGTGTTCCGCTTCAGTTTCCTTCATGAACAGAGGAAAAGCAGCAAGACAAGGAGTGAGATCAATGAAAGAGAATGGACGACTCAGATACGGGGAGGAGAGGGGAAGGGATGCAGGTGAAAAAGAGAGTCGTTGTGATCCTGCATTTAAAACAGAAGCAGAAATTCCCATTTTAAATGAAGGATTTTAGGCTGGTGTAGAGATGCCCACTAACTCACTCAGCTGATTAACTCTGGCCTCTAATTATCCCTCTCTATCTTAACCGAGCTCCCTCTCTCCCTGACCTCTCCCCAACTCCCTGTCTTCCTTCTAACTGACTTCCTCCAACTGCCATTAACTCCACCCACCACTCTATTCTGGCCTCAGCTGTCAACAATTTCTCCACTCATCCTTCTGTTACACTGAGGCTTAATCCAGATGGGGCTCCGACCCATTTTATCCTCTTGCCTCTGAAGGGCAAGGGGCACAGTTCAGAGCTCTGTCTGTGACCTCGGAGGGCCCCAGGGATCCAAGCTCACAGAAAAAGTAAATGTAGCCATGTTGGCCTAGAAGAACAATTTCAAAATAAAAATGCTAAAATTATATTACTGTTATGCCCTTATTAGGCCAACTATCTAAATATACATATTGGAAACTGGCTAGAAATCATCCATCATCATATAGGAAATCATCCAACTGGATTTAGAGATGTTAAAAAAATACAGGTCTTACTACTGTTTTAAACTTGTTGGAACAAACCTTCTCTCAAGAAGGTATTTACCCATTCAGCCAGTCAACCTCTAGCAGCTTTTCCTTTTTATCAGTGAGAAAGTGTAAAGGTTGCAATCCTCCAAGGGGCCTGTCCATAGCACAAACTTAAAAGTATCAGTAATTGCTGAAGATCCATCCATGGAATCTGCACTAGCTATATAATCCAGTCCCCACACTACACCCCCATAAAAATTTTGAGGCCCAGAGATTTTCTGTGCTGATATTGTCTTGAGGTATTGGATTAACATAATAACTTGGGTAGACATTCTGATTCTTGCACAAAACTTTTTTAGGTGCTATTTTCAAAATGGCAGAAGATTTTGTTTAGGTTATTAGTTTTCATTAACCACCAAACTATCTTGTGTTTGGTATCAAATTATAGGTTTTCAGGGTCAAGGAGTTCAAAGAATACATTAATTATTGGAGTACTCCATCTGCCAATTTGCAAGAGGGTGATGAAAGGACTCATTTTCTGACTTTCTTGACAAATCAACATACAAACATGATCTTGGCTTTAAAATGTAGATTTTTTTAGGTCAAGGAGGTCCACAATGGCATTAATTTTGGTGGAAATACAGTCCTTCTGCCATTTTTAAAAATGGTGCCCGAACTTTATTGATATATGCAATCCTATTTAATGGGTTTTTTCTCTTTTCAGAGTTGGTGAAATTTTTTTTTTAAACGGAACTATGACTGAAATGGCTGGAACTTGTGCAGTGCCCTGCAGTGTTCTGTAGCAACAAACATCTGAGGACTACTTCAACAAGAGAAAGTGCATTATATGTCAAAAAGATTCCAAAGATAATGTAACTTCTACCAAAACTGGACAAAAGAGTTTGGGATGCAGCCAAAATGTGTGAAGACATAGTGCTAAAACATTTGAAAATGATGAATGCACTGTGTACCACTGCAACAATAAGTGGTATAAGAGGTCCACCATGGAAAAATCACTTAGAAAAATTGCAGATAGCAAACCAGAAGTTACTGAAATGAGTAAGGTAAAGGTAAAGGTAAAGGTGTCCCCAACCAGTCGTGTCCGACTCTAGGGTGCGGTGCTCATCCCCGTTTCTAAGCCGAAGAGCCAGCGCTGTCCGAAGACGCTTCCATGGTCATGTGGCCGGCATGACTGAACACCGAGGTGCACGGAACGCTGTTACCTTTCCCGCCGAGGCGGTACCTATTTATCTACTTGCAATTTCTTGCTTTCAAACTGCTAGGTTGGCAGAAGCTGGGACTGAAGACGGGAGCTCACTCCGTCACGCAGCACTCGGGTCTCGAACTGCTGACCTGCCGACCTTCCAGTCTGCAGTTCAGCGTCTTAACCACTAAGCCACTGCGGCCCCTTCACTGAAATGAGTACCGAGGAAGAATAATCTCAATTGTCATCCAGTACTGGTCCAAGAAGGTCAATGTCAAATCCTCATCCACCACCAAGCCAGGAGACACCACACAATCTCAACTGCGTTATATGTGGCTTTGTTAGAGCAAACAACAAAAAAACAAAATACAGAATCAATACCTCTGATCAAGCAGATATGTTTCTGGAAGCTGCAAGTTTTTTTTAAGGATGACGTTTTTGACCGAATAGCGGATCTTAATAGTGACATCCATGTATTTGCAGCAGATTTATATGCTCATCCTAGCGTATACATAAGAAGGTATGAGAAAAGTTTGAAGGAGTAAAATGACTTCCAGCCATCGACCAAGTATCAGTTCTTCCAGAAGGCAAGTTTAGAGCCCCTTCTAAATGCTGGGTATGGTTTTACCCTAACAGAAATAAAAGAACTGATGATGAATATTGACCTTGATTTACAACAATGAAGTTAACATTTTTCCCGTGAGGACATATGCTAACTGGATTTGATTCTGTCACACATAATGACTAAATGAATGGTCTTTTTGAGTAAAATTACTCCTGAAGTTCTGGCTGCCAAAATAAGATCGCAAGAGGCTGTTAGGACTGCAGAACTGATATTACGGAAAGCATCGCAAGATGTGGATTTTAAATTGCAAGACAGACTCTGTAATGCTTCCGAGCTCGAGGAGTCATGGGAATCAACAACAATGCCAGATGTCTTTCTCACATTTTTAATCTGTCCTTAGTATTAGCAAACATTAAATATTAGCAAATCAAAATTATTACAATGTAAATATTTCTCAAAAGAAAATGAATCAGATGATAATTTCAATAACGTTTCAGAGCAAGATGAAACCACTCTCATGGATCTTAAGTCATTGCAAATGTTTTGTCTTTTCCAAATAATGTTTTATGAACTGCATAATAGTCAGGAAACCCCTCCCCACCACTACACTTGATGACAGGTCACACAATATACGATAAATACAAAAGTAAAGAGTTCATAATATCTATGAACAAATTGGTGTTTCATCTAGCTACAATGATGTGATAAAGTGCAGGCACTTGTTATCAGCATATGCTGTAGAATCATGTGCAGCAAATAAACCACCACTTCCTAATCACTTTACCAGAGACAGCTTCACCATAGCAGCTCTTAATAATTTTGATTTCCAAGATAACTCTTCATTATCAGGGACACATGGCACTCATGATTAGGGATGGACGGACCCACCTTGATCCGGGGCGGGAGGAGCGCAATGAGTTGCCCCCCCCCCCGCTCACAAGGCCCAAACCTGTTCAGTGAGCCACCCCGCCTGTAAATTCGGTGCTGTTTAACCTCAGAACCTGCACCAAATGGGTCTGAAGCACCCTGGTGGGTAACCAAGCTAATTCCAACAGATAAACATCACTCCAGACAAAATTGTAAATTGAAATCTATTTAAGGCTTTATTTCAGAAAAATACAAAATATAAAGAAAGTGGCATGGTGGCTATATGAACGTTAGAAATTTCTCTATAACGACAGGGAAAGAGAATGCAACAGAAACAGAAGATTAATTAAAAGAACTGCAATTGCCAACGTTAGTATTATGAATTTGGCTAATAGGATAACAGCTTGAGCTTCTAATGTTGTTATGACTCCTCCTTCCAACTTTCTCCTGTTTAGTACTTGTGGTTTAAAGCTAAACTAAAACAAAATTTAACTTAACTAAAACATAACTGTTAACTCTCCCATTACATCCTCCTGCACTTTACTTGAATATAAAACCTATGCTAAAGCATTACTAAGTTCCTCTAAGCATGTGAAGAATAGAGGTAGAAGTTAGAGTAAAAGGAAAAACCCAAGACTTGGAAACAATTCCAAATCCCAAACTCAGAAATAACTCCAAGCTCTAAACTCAGAAATAATTCCAAGTTCTACTTTCAGAAAATACTCTCAGGTCCTAACTTCAGAAAATATTCTAAGTTCCAAAGTCTAAGATTCTAAAGAGGTCCATAGTTACACAAATCCTTGGGTCTGGTGGCGAGGCAGAAGGAGCGAAATGAAGCAGCGGCAGCAGCAGCAGAAATGAGCTCTCACAACCTGTGCTTTATACACTCGCCCTGGTCAAAGATGGGGGGCCCCAATGAGCAATGAGACAACCGTCTTCCAATCAAGATGGGGTGCATGTGTGTGGTTAGACCACTTGCTCACCAATCGGAAGTCAGGTGTCTTGTCTATCCCCCACAATCTCACGTGTTTGGGGAACATCTCTGGCACCACTACGAAGGGGTTACTTTGAAATGTCCAAAAATGTGGCCCGAAGTCTGCCATCTGGGCATGTTACCCTGACTGAAATATTTCTCCCTGGTACATCTTCTTTGAACTCATGGCCATCTTTGGCCATATCCGCCCGTACACCTCCTCCCAGTTGTCACTCAGGGCTACAGCTTCCCCTACCCAACTAGTGTCGCGTAAGGACATTCTTTTGTCAGCAGGTGTACACCACGAGATGTCAAAACAGTACTTTTCCTCCTCTTAGTAGGCATCTGAGCATGCTCAGTTCTTCTGTTCATCTCACTCATACACTCTGCCAGCACACCCTGGCCTTGAACAAGCTCTGTGAAGCTGCTTGTAAAGACAGCTACGTTTTTTTCCCTTTCTTCAAAGACAGTCCTGCAAAATCTTAGGGGTGCCACAGTGCTCCCAGTCGCTCCGGATTGCATCAGGAACGAAGCAGGGGTGTCTGCTCTCACCATTATTTTTTGTTATGGCAATAGAATTTTTGGCTGATAGATTAAGAAATAATGTGCAAATAAAAGGAGTAAAAATAGAGGGACAAGAACAGCTTATTAGCCTATAGGAAGATGACATGATTTTAAAGTTAACAGATCCACGAACTGCATCAGGTGAATTACAAGCTGAGTTACAACAGTTTTATTTAGTATCTGGACTGAGGGTCAGCTTTGATAAATCAGACCTCCTCTGTTTAAATCTAGAATCTAATGATCAGCTACATATATCTAAAAAGTTAGGAATTCCCTTAGTGTGATGTTCTTTCAGGATTGCAGGTGTTCCAAGTTACAAGAAAATTTTCCAAATCCTTTAGGTAAAGGTCTTCTGATTTCCTGGCTGCAGTCAGCATCTGCAGTAATCTTTGTGCCTAGAAAGACAAAGTCTGTCACTGCCTCCATGTTTTCTCCCTCTATTTGCCAGTTGTCAGTCAAGCTGGTTGCCATAATCTTGGTTTCTTTGAGGTTTAACTGCAACTGGCTTTTGCACTTTCTTCTTCCACCTTCGTCATGAGGTTCCTCAGCTCCTCCTCGCTTTCAGCCATCGAAGTGGTATCATCTGCATATCTGAGATTGTTGTTTCTCCCAGCGATTTTACCTCCAGCCTTGGCTTCATCAAGCCCAGCACGTTGCATGATGTGTTCTGCGTACAGGCTGAACAGGTAGGGTGAGAGCATACAACCCTGCCATACTCCTTCCCCAATCTTAAACCAGTCCGTTGTTCTGTGGTCTGTTCTTACCGTTGCTACTTGGTCGTTACACAGATTCCTCAGGAGGCAGACAAGATGACTTGGTATCCCCATCCCACCAAGAACTGGCCACAATTTGTTATGATCCACACAGACAAAGGCTTTATAGTAGTCAATAAAACAGAAATAGATGTTTTTCTGAAACTCCCTGGCTTTCTCCATTATCCAGCGGATATTGGCAATTTGGTCTAGTTCCTCTGCCTTTTCTAAACCCAGTTGTCAGTCCTTGTACCTCTGGCAATTCTCGTTCCATGAAGTGCTGGAGTCTACCTTGCAAGATCTTGAGCATTGCCTTACTGGCATGTGAAATAAGTGCCACTGTTCGATAGTTTGAACATTCTTTAGTGTTTCCCTTTTTTGGTATGGGGATATAAATTGATTTTTTCCAATCTGGTGGCCATTCTTGTGTTTCCCAAATTTGCTGGCATATGGCATGCATCACCTTGACAGCATCATCGTGCAAGATTTTAAACAGTTCAGCTGGGATACCGTCGTCTCCTGCTGCCTTGTTATTAGCAATGCTTCTTAAGGCCCATTCAACCTCACTCTTTAGGATGTCTGGCTCTAACTCAATGACCACACGGTCAAATCTATCCCCGATATTATCCTTCCTATACAGATCTTCCGTATATTCTTGCCACTTTTTCTTGATCTCTTCTGCTTCTGTTAGGTCCTTGCCATCTTTGTTTTTGATCATACCCACAAAGTGGATAAAGGAAGGAAGGAAGGATTCCTTTGGTTAGAGAGAGAGAGAAAAAGGAGCTGGCAGGGAAAAGATATACAAAGTGGTTAAAAGGAGGAAGGAAGGATTGTTGGAAAGAGAGACTGGGGCCATCATGTCATGGACAGATATGGAGAGATGTATTACAACTGCACCTTAAACCTCTGAAGAACTTCTGTGGATAAATACAAGGCTGTTAATATATTGAAACTCCTGTGATCCCAGTTAACAGTAACTGGATTGCCTATGTAATGTTTACGGTTTGTTTGAATAAAAAAATAAAAACAAAAAACAAAAAAGGCTCGTATTTTAACTAGGGATGTCAGAGAATTCCGTCACAGATCTCGGTGAGGCCGAATGCCAGTGCATTCGGCCCCCCGAAATCTGTGGCAGAATGGCCTGCCACCCCCCGCCACCCCCCGCGGATCCCCCCCCAGGACGAGACTTACCTGGGGCTGATGTTCCGGGCAGCGGCGGCTCCGGCGGCTCGTGTTCCGACCAGCTGCCGCTGCCGCCATTTGCAGTCTGGTCGCCTGGGGGTTGTTTTTTTTTTTTTACTGAGACGTGATAGGCTAAGTAAAGACTTACGTAGCCTATCACATCCCGGTTTTTTAAAAAAAAGTGTACGCAAATGGTGGCGGCTACGGCCGCCGCCATTTGTGTTCCTTATTTTTCGCCATCTTAGTCTACGTAAATATTTACGTAGACTATTACGGCAAAAATAAAGGGGAACGCAAATAGCGTAGCGGGCACTATTTGCGTCCCTTTTTGATTCGCCGTTTTAGCCTATGTAAATATTTACATAGGCTAAAATGGTGAATCAAAAAGGGATGCAGATAGCATCCACTACGCTATTTGCGTTCCCATTTCTTTTCTTCGTCTTCGTCTACGTAAATATTGACGTAGACTAAGACAGCGAAAAATAATGAACGCAAATGGCGGTGGCCGTAGGCGCCGCCATTTGCGTACACTTTTTTGGGTTTTTTTACCCAGAGCCCTCCGCAGCCAGAAATCCAGCTGCAGACAGCCCTGGCCTGGGCCTGGGCAGCTGCTCCGCAGAACTGCTACGGAGCACAGCAGGCCGTCGAGGATTCCGGGGGGGAGGACTGGATTGCCTCCCCTCCGTTGAGGATTCCGGGGGAAGGGACAGAATGCCTTCCCCCCCACCATGAACAGAATCCGCGGAAAGGCAAGTGACTTTCGTACATCCCTAATTTTAACAGGAGATGATGAAATAAGCAAAATCGGGATGAAAGCTGGAGCTCTAAGTGTCAAACTAACAAAATATCTTACTGAATTTGGGGAAACACCTGGTGATTGCCATTTGGAGGACGTGAAGTGCCTTGTATGCATCTGGAAACCTTGCGTTTCCCTCCTGCGCACCCCTCCCCCCACTTTCGCTCTTGAGCACAACGTGACCTGCTCCTTCAGCACAATGCCCACCATGGTTTTGGGGGTGGCCTCAATAGGACATCTCCAAGATTGCCAGATGGACGTGGGGGTGCTCGCATGTGACACGGAGAAAGTAAATCACCCCTCCCCTCCCCCTGTGACCAGCTGTTGCTGCAGAGGCCATCGGAGGAGGAGGAAGCAGAAGCAGCAGTGGAGGCCTGTGGGCAAGCTAAGTGGTGGCATGGAAAAGGGAATCACTGGAGGTGGAGCCAAGAAGATCGCCGGAGGCGGAGCCAAGGACACCTATTTGGCTACACAAGCCCATTGCTAACACTTCAACCCGCCAAGCCCCCTCCCAGACATTTCTCCAGAGTGACAACACAGACAAAGCAGTTTGTGGCAGACCCCACTTATGGAAAGCAAAGGCAGGGGGAGCGGGAGGGGGGGAAGAAACCCATTTCACACACAGGCAAACTGTGGCAGCAAGCAATTACAGTCAATGTCTGCGAGAGAGAGAGAGAGAGAGAGAGAGAGTGCGCGAGAGCAAGCTTGGGTTGCGTAATCACAGTGTACTAAGTTCACAGAACCAACACAGAGCAGGCTTTTTTTAGAAGTGGCTTAAAAAACACCCTGATTTATCCAGAGTATTTAACAACACAGAGAAAGCCATTTGTAGAAGAGCCCACTTCTCTAAGATTTAAATTAAAGGGAGGTGGGAGCCCAAGAAACGCATTTCGCACTCAGGCAAGCTGAAGCAGCAGGCAATTGGAGTCAATGTCTGCAAGGAGAGTGTCTTGGTTACGTAATCACAGTGTGTGTGCGTGTGTGTGTGTGTGTGTGTGTGTTTAAAGTGCGGCCCAGCAAGCATTAAACAGGAGGACCACCAAAAGGAAAAGAAAAAAAAAATTTAGAACCACATGTTCACAATGTGACTAAGATGCATTATTCAGCAAAACAAAATGGATTCCACGCCCAAGCGTACAAACAGCTCAACCCACCGACCCCTCACACACTCAGCCCCAAACGTATCCAGAACAACAACACAGCGAACGCAATTTCGAGCAGAGCTGGCTTCTCCAGCATGGAAAGCGGGGGGAAGGCGTGGAAGAGGGGAAAATAAGCACCGTTTCCCACACACACATGCATGCTTACATGAGAGTAAGTCCCACTGAACTCTGTGAGATTTACTTCTGAGTAGACTTACATAGGATTGCTGTACATAGCTCATCATCATTCAAAAGTACAGGGAGCACTTGGCACATGTGGCCAAAGAATCAAGCCAATGTGTATTCTATCGCGGAAGAAGACGACGGCGAAGAAATCTTGTTACTGCAGCATCATAAACTGGGAAAGATTTGTATCGAGGATAGGATCCACGCACACCAAGCACTATGTATATAAGAGAAAGACACGCGCGCGCGCGCAGGCCACGCGTAAGAACCCCTCAAGCTGCAAGTCCCACGAGCACACACCGCGCCCGAACGCGTTTTCACACAACGCGGCAGCACGCACTTGAACACACGCCTCCAGGCCCTGTCTGTTCAGCCCCGACCCCATGAAAGTTCCTCGGATGAATGAATCGGCCTCTGGGGGGAACCGGGCTTTTAAAACTGAGCGGCTGGGTGACCAGCCAGACGGGCGATTAATGAATTTAATAATACATAATACGTGAGTGACTGGATGGCGATTACTGGTGCTGAGAGAAACGGCCGCCGCCGCCAGCAGGACGTGCTCGAGCACAGCAGCGGGACCCGCGGCACGAGGGCGGCCAGGGCGGCCCCGAGGCCCCCGCCTCCCCGGCGCCTCCCGCCTCGCCTCGCCAGCCCGGGCCGCCGCCGCCCGGGCCCGCTGGGCGCCCCCGCCCTCCTCTCGCGCCTCGCGCTGGGCAGCCCGGCGGCGGCGCCGCCTCCTCGCCTGCGCGCAGCTGCTGGAACGGCCCTGCCGGGCGGGCCTCGGGCGGGGCGCCTCCGCGCCGGGCAAGACCCCGCGCCCTCCCGGCGCCGCCCGCTTCGGCTTCTCCGCGGGCGGAGGGCGCCTTGCAGCGCAGCCGTGGCTGACCCGCGGCCCCCGCGTGTGCGCAGAGGAGCGGGGGGCCGCCCTAGCTCGGCGTCCGCTGCGCTGTTTTCCGCAGCCCCGGGAAACCTCCGCCTTGCTTCCGAGCAGGCAGGCGCACAAGGCACGCTTGTGCCGCACGTCCGCCACCCTTGGCACGCTTACATGGGAGGAGCCCGCACTGAACTCAGTGGGACTGGCTTCCGAGCAGACACGCGATCGCCCCGGAAGTCTGCAGCCCTGGCACGCCTGCTCGGGAGTAAGCCCCGCCGAGCTCGACGGGGTGCTCCGAAGCAACGGAGGAGGCTGCTCCTGAGCCTGGTGGGGGATCGGGCGCGTCCCCCTCGCTGCAGGGGGCATTTCCCCCTCTTCTCCCCCAGCGGAGGACCGCGGAGGCGGGCGGCGCAGGCAGCAGGCGCTCCCGGCCCGCGCCGCCGCGTCTGCCGGGCTCCCTCCGCGGAGCCCCGCTCCCGCCCGCAGCGCCTCGCCACCCTGACCGCGCCCTCAGCGACTGAAAGCAGGCGCCCGCGGCGGGCAGACGCAGCGGTAGGGATGTACAAAAGTCACCTTTTCAAAGGGTGACATTTGTGGTGGGGGGGAGGCGCTCTGTCCCTTCCCCCAAAATTCTCTCCAGCCGGCTCCGCTCCACAGAGATTCTGCGGAGCCGCCGGCCAGGGCCACCCGCAGCCGGACATCCGGCCGCTAGGCAGCCTGCAGGGACGCAAATGGCAGCTGCCATAGCCACCGCCATTTGCGTCCCTGTATTTTGCCGTGATAGGCTACGAAAATATTTACGTAGCCTATCACAGCAAAAAAACCCCAAAAAACAGCAAATGCAAATGGCGGCAGCTACGGCGGCCGCCATTTGCATTCCCTTTTTTTTTTTGCCGTGATAGGTTACGTAAATATTTACGTGGCCTATTACGGCAAAACAAAAAAATGGAACGCAACTGGCAGCCACTACGCCATTTCCGCCCCTCTATTTTGCCGTAATAGCCTACGTAAATATTTACGTAGGGTAACACGGCCAAAAAAAAGGGAACGCAAATGGCAGCCACCGTAGCCGCCACCATTTGCATTCCCTTTTTTTTGCCGTGATAGGCTACGTAAATACTTATGCAGCCTATCATGGCTTCCGCAGGGATGCAAATGGCGTTCCTGCGTTAGCCGTGATAGGCTATGTACGTTTTTACGTAGTCTATCACGGCTATAGTGATGAAGCGAATGGCGGCCGTGGATGCGGCCACCATTTGCAAGTCAGCGCGAACAGCAGCAGGTAGGTGTCCCATTTTGCACGCCTTTCATGGGGTGGGGGGCAGGGGGGGCTTCATTCCGCCATGGATTTCGGGGGGCTGAATGCACTGGCATTCAGCCTCACTGAGATCCGTGGCGGAATTCTCTGACATCCCTATACAGCAGTTTCTTCCACTATGGGAGAATTTCACAGGGAGGTCATGGCGCTCCTGTTCCGTGGGCCAGAAAAAATACCACATTTTGTGTTTGGGGAAAACATGCGATAGGCTGGGGGAAATGGCGGGAGACATCCTGGAGGGTAACAGCCTCATGTAAAGAGCCCACAAACTTCCGAGAGAGCCATCTCAATGGCAGGAAAAAAGTTCCGTGCAATGAACCCCAGGGAAGGGAAGGGTGGAGCCCAGCCCTGCTGAGAAGCAGCAGCCTTTCTACTGTGAACTTGTTACAGAAATTTCAGCTCTAATATGTCTGTTCTACCTCTGTGTGAGATTGCCATGCTAAACAAAGACACAGTGCCTCATCAGAGACTCAGGAATGCCAAGAACGTAGTTACGTTAGAGTGCGTGACCCTCTCTCTGCTGCCTCTCTGCGCATGCCTGAGGGTGTGAAAGGTGTCGCCTGTCTCCTTCTCAGCTAGACAAAGAGATTAACAGAGCACAAGCGTAAGACAGCCCCCAAAGGCTTTGTGTATATAAGCCTCTGGATCACATTACTTGGTTGCAGCCTTTGCTGGTGCATTAGCCCCAAAGGTTGCCTTATTCTGCAGAATAAAATGGTGTTGGACCAGATTTCTGCCTCTTCTCATTCTTGGTAAACAAACTGGATGAGTCTACCAGGGATAGAACACAATTTTTGTAACAAACTTTGTAACTAGTGCCCGATTTTGCTTTTTTCTTCCACCCAATCAATCCCCTTTCCTTTTGTGTTGTGTGTTTTAGATTGTAAGCCTGCATGCAGAGACTGTCTTATTTCTTATCTTTGTATTCCACCTTGAGAGACTTTTTGGCTAAAAGGTGGGATAAAAATGCTAATAAATAAATTGCACCCAGGCTTGTAAAGGCACTGATAGGCTATGCAGGATCCTGCCAGGGTCAACCCCAACCTCCCTGTGAGGCTGGACCCCTCAGGACCCAATCCTGGCTCTCCTTCCAGAAACAGGACTGGCCAAACCCAGCCTTCTAGTCCCCCAGAATACCCAGTAGCCTCCTTCCTAAGTCAAGAGGCACTGAAATTAGCACTGAGGTTACGCAGAGAAATCACACCAACTAAAGGCTGGATAACGGTTTATTAAGATAAAAATAAAGGGGTAGAGTGAAAGGGAAGAATGGAAGGAGCAAGTTACACAAGAGGGTACAAAGCCAAACCAATTAACTATAAACAGAGAGATCTATGACCGCGCCCCCAAGCAAAACAATAGATCTACCTGGCCTGGCCTTACATACCTAAGTAGGGGCCTCCCCTGATAGCAACCAGCCGCCCAGAACCACCAGGATGAAGGGAGATGCCGCGCTTCTGCCTCAGCCCACTTTTAAAGCCCAGCCCTGGCAACCCAGGGATTTCCCTCCCGCCAACCCCCAGCTCAGCCCTGGGCCGCCCTGGCCTCCAAGAGGCTGGAGCTCCCCACCCACTCCAGCTGTCAGGATAAAGTGGCAGGATAAAGAGAGGTCTCTCTCCCCACACCCCTCTGTAATATCTAGCTGGGTGTGAAAGAAACTGCTGGTCACTAGCGGTAGTATTGCAGTAAGTTGCAATACTAGCGGTAGTATTGCAGTAAACTCACTAAGTTGGGTGAGTTTGAGCTTTCAGTGGGTTTGGCAGGGGGTCAGCTGAGGCTTGTAATGTGTGGAGGAAATAGGGGCCACTATAGATGTAGTGTGAAATGGTGTTACCCAATGACACTGGGTGAGGGGAAGGTGATTGAGACATCTGCACACTTTATCTCCTTCCAGTCCACCTTCCAACTTCAGTAATTTTGGTAGCTTGCCTCTAGCCTGAAGGTGTTGATGATGAATGGAAAGTCAGCTAATAAGAAAGGTTGTACCATCTCTGACTTAGTAACTGAAGAAAATGCCAACCTGGCCTCTGTCACTGAAACCTGGCTGGATGAAGGCAGAAATGTGTCCACCAGGGTTTCTTGTGCAGCACCAAGCTTGGCTGGAGGGTTGGAGAGGGGTCTATATAGATTCCATCTCCCTGGTCAGATATCCCATCCAACAATCAGCCAGTTTTATTTATTTATTTGTACCCCACCTTTCTACCAGAAAAATGGCACTTAAATTTGAGTGTCTGTACCACTTGAGTGTCTGGTATTGGGTACCCGAGACAGGTTCGAAATTCTGTTGAGGAACTGTCTGCCCAGCTACTGTGAAAGAAACTTCATTAGCTGAAAGTGAAATTGCACATAGCCAAAAGTTCTGGATATTATTATGCATATTATATAAGCATTATTATTTAGATTGTGTGAGACAAGCTTGAACCTGATGAGTAGACAATGAATGATTTTCTCTGACCTTATGTTGGATTTTGTATCCAAGCTAATGTTGCCAAATGTGCCTTTGTCTGTATCCAAATATAAATACCCTGAGAATTATTTATTTATTAAGTGAATCCACGGATTCTCTTCCATACATGTCTGTCTGCCTTTTGTTCAGCTGAATAATAAAAGTGAATGCTTGGAAATAAAGAGAAGAAAAGTTTTTCTTTGACACTACCCAACAATCTCCCTGCCTGAGCTGATTGAGATGGTCTCAAATGTAGTATAGAGGACCCCAAGCTTGTGGTCTTGGGGGACTTTAATATTCATGCCAAGACTACCTTGTCAGGAGGGGCTCAGGATTTCATGGCCAACATGTCCAACGCGGTCCTGTCTCAAATAATATCTGGCCCAAGTTGTAGCCGGGCACAGTTTGGTCCTGGTTTTCTGTGAAGGATTGGGAAAAAATTATCTGTGGGTGGGGGAGCCAGTGGTGGCTCCACTGGCATGGACAGATGATTATCTGATCAGTTTTGACCTTCAGGCCACCTGTAACCTCTGCACATGTGGGGGACCAAGTTTGATTGTCCACCCCCAGAGGCTGATGAAGCCAGATAGATTTCTGAGGTCTCATGGGGATTTTCCTGCAGGCTTAGTTGTTGAGGTCCTGGTCAAGACTTGAAATGAGGAGATGACCCAGGATATCGATAATATTGCTCCCAAACATCCTTGACAAGTTGTAGAGCCGCTGCCCAAGCCCCGCTGCCACCGGAGGAACTGGAGTGGTGGCACGCGGAGCGCCAATGCTCTCGGTGTGGAAAGCTGGGACATTTCACCAAAACCTGCCACACTACACCCGCAGCCCCACTGCCTCCCCCTCCTCTCCTTCCTCCTCCTCTTCATCCCCAGGCCTGACTAGGCTGCCCCCCAAGCCTGTTGGGGGTCTCCAGTGTGGGGGTCGGTTCCCCACCAGGTGGGTGCCTTCCGCAACCCCCCCACCCTCCCATCTGCTATTGCATGTTCACCTCCACTCCTCCCAGTGTGATGGGGTGGAGGCCCTAGCTTTAGTGGACTCTGGGCCTACGACCAGTTTCATGGATGAAACGTTCGCTCTCTTCCACAAGATTCCTACCCTGCCTCTTCCTGCCTCCTTGGCAGTGGAGACCATCAATGGGCATCCTCTTTCTTTGGGCATGGTGACCTGGATTACAGCTTCGCTCACTCTGCGCGCCCAGTCCCACATTGAGCAGATTCAGTTTCACTTGGCCAAGGTTCCCCAATACCCAATCATGCTGGGTGTTTCCTGGCTCTCTAAGCATAATCCTCAGCTTTCTTGGGGGCTTCAGCAAGTGGAGTTTGCGTCTCCCTACTGCCGGGAGCATTGCCTCCCGACCCAGGCACCAGTCCCAGTCCAGGCCTTAACCCTTTCCTCCCCCTCCTCATCTGCTTCTGGCAGTTCTTCAGTTACTGTGATCCTCCCAGAGAAGTATGCGGCTTTTCGGGATGTTTTTGACAAGAAGGAGGCTGACCACTTCCCCCCCTCCCCCTGTGCCATTAACCCCATTCCTGGGGCGACCATCCCCGCCAGCTGGCTGTATTCAATGTCAGAGCCGGAACTTCGAGCTCTGCGGGAGTTTTTGGACACAAACCTCAGACGTGGCTTCATGCGCCCCCTCCTCCTCCCCCGTCTGCGCCCCTACCATGTTTGTGCACAAAAATCGGGAGAACTCCGCCCGGTGCACGATTTCAGAGCATTGAATTCGGTCTCGATCCCCGACAAGTACCCCCTCCCCCTCTTACCGGAGATGCTGGAGTGCCTGGGGCGAGCCAAGATTTTCACAAAGTTGGACCTGCGTGGCGCCTACAATCTGATTCGCATCCGGGAGGGGGATGAGTGGAAGACTTGTTTCGGCACCCGGTACGGAGCGTATGAATACCTAGTGATGCCGTTTGGGCTCGCCTGCGGCCCCCCCCCCCCACGTTTTCACGTTTTATGAATGCCATCTTCCAGGACTATTTGGACACTTTCCTCATTGTGTATCTTGATGATTTACTTATATTTTCTGAGGACCCCCACACCCATCAGCACCATGTCTCCGCTGTCCTCCAGTGCCTCCGCGAGCACCATCTTTATGCCAAGCTGGAAAAATGTGCATTTGACCTAACCTCTTTGGACTATCTTGGCTACATTATCTCAGCTGATGATATCAGGATGGACCCTGCAAAGGTCCAGGCTGTCCTCTCCTGGCAGGATCCATCCACCAAGAAGGACTTGCAACTGTTGCAGAACTCAGAGTCAGAGAGACCATGGAGTGAAGGAAAAAGAGTTCTTCTTTATTTAACACGTGGGCTTTATGGCTGGAATCACTTCCAAAGAGCCAAAAGCCCCGATTTACATCAGCACATTGTTTTTATATTGTGACACATAGGAAACGGCTCCTCCTCTCCCTCCCGTGTGGGGTTGCAGTCCTCAACATTTCTTCTCCTAGCACCAGTGTTTATAATACAAGAAATGGGTTATAGGGTAGCCATGATAAGCAGACAACAGCAGAGAACATGATATACATATCACTATGACCTTAGCCTTTGTTGACATGATAAGAAATTCCTGTGTCTCGTCAGCTTACAAACATGTATTTCAGAGAGCAAGAGCTCAGCAAGAACATGAAGCATGAGACTGCATGAGGCTACTTAGTCTGACCCCCAATATGACTGCTACATTCCCCCCTTAAATGCATAATTTTATTACAATTATAGCATTTCTGATAAGCGAATGCTCATAATAGTCTGCAAAGCACAATACAAAACTTTTTATAACATATATATCACTTAACCTCCTGTTGAGCTATTAGAGCGTAGCGGGCGGCTAGGGGTGGACGAAAGTCTCCTTTCCTCGAAGGACGTTCGCGGTGGGGGGGAGGCGCTTCGCTGGTCCCCCCGCGAAGTTCCGTCTGGGGGGGGAGGCTTCCCGCCTCGGCCCAGCCGAAATTCAGGCCGGGGAGGAGGCTTCCCGCCTCGCCCGGCCGCGAACGCGAAAGTTAAAAAAACAAAACAAAAACGCCCCCTGATAGGCTACGTGACGATTCACGTAGCCTATCACGGCTACATCTGCAAAGTCAGCCGTGATAGGCTATGTCAATCGTCACGTAGCCTATCACGGGTGACTTAAAAAAAAAAAAAAAGCGCGTATGCGAATGGCGGCCCCCATAGGGAGCCGCCATTCGCGTTCCTTATTTAGTCGCTGTAGTCTATGTAAATGTGTACGTATACTACGGCGAAAATAAGGGCAACGCAAATAGCGTGCCCTTATTTTCGCCGTAGTCTACGTAAATCTTTACGTAGACTAGACATGCTAAAATAAGGAACGCAAATGGCGGTGCCCATGGGCCACCGCCATTTGCATACGCGCTTTTTTTTTTTCGAAGTCACCCGTGATAGGCTACGTGACGATTTACGTAGCCTATCACGGCTGTCTTTGGAAATCTAGCCGTGATAGGCTACGTAAATCGTTACGTAGCCTATCACGGGTGTGTTTGTTTGTTTTTACTTTAGTTTCTTTTTTTTTGCAATGGCGATGGCGGCAGCCGGTAGGGAGACCGGCCGCCGCCCCCGCCCGCGACGAACCGCCGCCGAACCACCGCCGGGACCCGCCGCCAGGAGGGACATTCGCCAAAGGAAAGTCCCGTCCCGGGGGGGGGGGCGGAGAATTTCACCGCCAATTTCGGGGGGCCGAATGCGTTGGCGCTCAGCCCCCTGAAGATTCGGGGAGAAATTCTCTGCCATCCCTACTTGTGAGGTGGCATTTGTTCTAGCTACGATGGGAGTACGTAGAGTGAACTCTGTAGGGGGTAAGATTTTCGTAACTATGCCCCAGTCAGAATTTTGGGAATAAGTTTATATTAAAATTGCTTAACATAGTCTCATTTTGAATTCTTTCAGGATGCTTACAGACAGGTATTAGGCAAGAGCTAATAAGCCTGTTTGCAGGTATGTGTTTTGGTAAACAAAAATGCTTTACTCCAGTGATGTTAGCTAAGTGAAGCCAGTAATTATCAGCGAATCGCTGGGACAGACTTCCCCCTCCAGGGGCAGACCCCCCTTTTTCACACCTTATTAAGGAACTATAATACAACACCACTAACACTACAACATGCATATTTGATCTTCTTTGGGATCTGACCGTACGCTGGGCAGCTATTCACCTGGCTAGCTGCAGTAGGGTCTAGTCCCCTTTTTCAATTTTCTCCAGTGGCAGGTCTGACCGTACGCAGGGTCGACAGTCTCCCGGTGTGCCCACAGTAAGGTCTAGCCTGAGTCTTCTTACTGCTTTTTCAGAATGATTTTTAAAGGATTTTTAGGATTTCTGGTCACAGTCCACTCTCCCCCTCTCACTTTCTTCACTCGTGTCCAATGTATCTAGGGTTTAACTCCAGCTACTTTCACAGCTGTGGGGGTGGAAAGTATAACAGTTTTTGGTCCTCTCCATCTGGGAGTCAAAGGGTCATTTTTCCACTCTTTCACCCATACTTCATCTCTTGGTTGGAAAGGATGAACTTCTGTGATGGGAATTGGGGGCTTATTTTCTAAGACAAAGCGACGCTAGGCTTGAAGAACTTTGCCCAGTGTTTGGACTTCTTGTTTAAGGCTAACATTTGCTTGCTCTTGATGCCGCTCCAGTGTCAATCATGAAGTCAATGTCACGGCCCCTCACAGTCAATGTCACGGCCCCTCTCAAGCTGTCTTCTCTTTCGCCCGTTCTGGCTCCTTTGGTTTTCTCCTTTGTGTATTTGATTTATTTTATTTGGGCATTCATGCCATCAATGTCTATCTTGTCCACACTGGGCACACTGTGCCTCTGCCTCTGCTGGATCCTCTTCTATTTTCTTGTCCATGTCTTCTTGGGCCTCTGGGTCGAGCGGGGTATATTGGCGATAGGCATCTAAAAGACGCTCCAAGTACGCTCTGGGGCCTCGGTGGCACCTTGCAGCACTTTAGACACCTTGGTCATATTAAGTGACTTCTTCATACCTGCCTTCATGGCTTCTAACAGCAGGGTGAGGCGCTCTAGCCCCGCTTGTGTTTTGGGATTCCAGCGGGGGTGGGGGTTGACTTACAAGGAGACTTTATTGGGTAACTTACAGCACACAGGCATACCTAATGGTTGGATCAGACAGCTTCTCTGAACCACGAGCTATTGGGCTAAATGGGTTTTATACCATACATGTTACCCATGAGGCAGCACAACACTAGCAAGCATTTTTAGCATAGGCTAGAAGTGTTTGGTTCTCAGGTATAGCCTCCTGTAAACAAACTTCGCTTCCCAGGCAAAGTGCTTGATAACACTTTCACTCATTAGTATGGGAAGAGAAATCTCTCTTTCTTTTGCTTTCTTTTTCTTGCTGATCTGCCTGTATTGTAGATCATGTTTCAAACTTTCTACATAAAACTTTCCGCTCCATGCACCAGCCTTGTCTCTTCATTTGTCTTTTTCAAGTTAAACTCACTTACTTAAACCTTTCTGCCCTACACTAGTCCCAATGACACACATTTGGGATAGGCTCTTCTCCTTCTAGTTACATTTTTTCATTTTAAAGAACTATTACATTATTGTGGCTACTTTACCCCCAGGTAATAAGCTCCAGGCACAATCAGCTGCTTCTAATTCACCCTGGGGGCAACTATGGCCATGCTTCTTTTCTACAAATATTCTTTCTCTTTGCCTCTTGCCTTCTCTTTCTTCTGTTCCCCCCCCCTTTCTCTATCTGTCTGCCACTTTCTCTATTTCTCTGTCTTTTCTACTTGCCTCTGTCTTTCTCTACTTGTCTTTGTCTTTTCTTTTGTCATCCATTGGGAACCACACTCAGTATCACTTGGAGTTGCAACTAACACTAATCTGCAAATATCACATATATTTTATGATATCTAAGAAATCATAAAATATACACAACAAACTTTTTTTACAATTTAACACAATGAATGGAAAACACTTTTTGCATGGTAAGGCATGATGGAGCAGATCCAGCAATTATACTGCTCCTCTGACTGCATGCTCAGGGCTCATCAAAATCAAGGGACGGGCATACCCACACATGCAAAGAGTTCTAGGTCACCATTTTTGCATCGGCAATTCTATGCTGCATGAGTTCTAGCAGAAGGAAATCTAAAAGTCGTAGATCAAACTTAGCCTGTTGTGCACTGAGCTGACTACAACACAGACACACAGTCTACAGCAATGAGAGTTCAAGTTTATGAAAAGCCTCACAGCACTGTGAAAATGGGGGGGGGGGGTTCTCGGGGCTATCTATCACTAGACAAGCTAGCCAGGGATTTACAATATCACACACACACACACACACACACTCTCTTTTCTTCTCTTCCCCTTCAACTTGGTACACGAAAGCAAAGTGCCGAAACTCAGGACGCTGGGGGGTGATGGGCATCGCCTTATACTTGCATTTTTCAGGCAGCCATTAATCTTCGGGGAGGCGGTGGAGTGATTTGCAGGACTTCAAAGGCAAGCTTCTCAGTTTGTTTGTATTTGTAAATCCCAAGCTTAAAGCAGGACACGATGAGGTACAGGGCGGCCAAATCTTTGCTTTGGCACGGGCAACAAATAACTCAGGTCAGCTTTCTTCGCTGGGGTCTCAAACAGGAAAACAGTCTTAATTTGAAGTTGTAACATTACTGACAGCGTCAGCCAGCCAGCTACACAGATCTCACTGTTTTTTAAGGCAGTTACTCCAATATCTTCTTTTCTTCTCAATCAGGTTGGGTCTCCCAGCTTACACAGTTTATTGCAGCTTCCAGGAGCATGGTAGTAGCGTGATTTTGGCTTGGCCAGGAACATGCTGTCTGGTTTCTCGGTCTCTTCAGCACACACACTCAGGCAGTCTAACACTGGACACTCAAATCAGTGAGATTTCTTCATTGCAGGGAATCCCACGGCAAAAGCTTAACGGTTACGCTCTTCAGAAATCATATAGCTGATGGTCTACAGGCTCTATGAAATTCTAGGACAGTTCAAAGCTAAACACGGCTACCTTGACAGAGATCTTCAACATGGTCTCTCCGCTTCATTCTGCTTTGGGACAGTCTTATGGCACACTTTCTACTCGAAGAGGGGTCTAGCCTGTGCCCTGGGGGCTGATTCTTCACTTTTATTCTCCATTTTGCTCCTTCATCTTCTGGGTCTTCATTTTCAGTTTCTATTTCTTAGGGATTTTATTTCAATTAGGCGAGGTGATGACGTTGCACAACTCAGAACGCTGTGGGCAATTTTCCTGCCCCCCCTCTCTCGGCGCGCTAGGCTAACAGCTACTTCTTCAGCCTCACACTCTCACGCTCCCACGCTTCGTTAAAAGCCAGGCTGTCCTGCAACATTTTTCTAATTAACAGCCTCAGATCTTGTTCTTTTTTTCCTCTCAGCTCGGCCTTGAGCTTTTTGCTGTTTCCTGTCTCTATTCTGAATCCTTTTTTAAAAAAATCTTTTTCCTTCTTTTTTTAATATACATCTCAAGGGGGTGCAAGTCTTGCTTCCCCCACCTCCCATAGCCTCCCTCTTAAGATGAAGACAGACACAAAGAGGGAAGGGGATTGGTCAGCGAGTAAGGGGTCTCACTGACCGACACAAGAGGAATTTCACACCACGCACTTTGCTACTGGCCCGGACGGTCGACGGTATGCAACAGAAACCGCAGTAGCCACTCACACAATCATCAATTTCACCACTTCATTCATATGTCCCTGCCACCCACTTTCCCAGTTTTCCACTAGAGCAAAGCAGTTTCCTCAGCGCCTTGCTGAGTATTAGTGCCTGCTCGGGGGAGTGATCAAGTCCCCCTTCTACCCTCAAGGGGTAGGTTCTTTTGTATATGTATACCAACACTGACCTTACTTCCGAAGGCGGGGCCCTCTTTTTTTCTGCCCAGTGGCCTTACTCCCGAAGGCGGGGCCCTCTTTTACTCCATACTTGCCTTTCTCCTGAAGGCTTCCAATGTGGGTTTCAACTCAACTGCAGCTGCAGTACAGGCAGGGCTCAAGTTCCTTCCTCCACTTCCCGAGGTTCTCTTGCCGCTCGCTGCCGTTAGGGCGATCCCGGCGCAGGCTTTCTCCCGTTCACCCGACAAAAAGGTCGGTGGCGCCAAGAAAGGGAGGCGTGCGCCAAGCTCTCCCTCCCGCTGCGGCGATCAAGAGCAGGCAACTGCCACCTCTCTGTCTCAGAGCCTGCCACATCCGAGTCACGGCACCATTTATGTTGCAGAACTCGGAGTCAGAGAGACCACGGAGTGAAGGAAAAAGAGTTTTTCTTTATTTAACACACGAGCTTAAGGCTGGAATACATCAGCACATTGTTTTTATAGACATTATGACACATATGAAACAGCTCCTCCTCTCCCTCCCATGTGGGGTTGCAGTCCTCAACATTTCTTCTCCTAGCACCATTGTTTATAATACAAGAAATGGGTTATAGGGTAGCCATGATAAGCAGAGAACAGCAGAGAACATGATATACATATCACTATGACCTTAGCCTTTGTTGACAAGATAAGAGACTCCTGTGTCTCGTCAGCTTACAAACATATATTTCAGAGAGCAAGAGCTCAGCAAGAACATGAAGCATGAGACTGCATGAGGCTACTTAGTCTGACCCCCGATATGGCTGCTACACAACATTTTCTGGGGTTTGCTAATTTTTACAGAAAGTTCCTGCCCAGCTTTGCTCGGCTGACATCTCCTCTCACGGACCTCCTTAAGGGCAGGAAATCTCCTTTTCATTGGACGGCATCTGCCCAACAGGCTTTCAAGGAACTTAAGAAGCATTTTAGTTCTGAGCCGATCCTGTTACATCCCGACCCGAGGAAGCCTTTTGTAGTGCAAACTGATGCCTCTGACTTTGCGGTGGGGGCGGTGCTTTTTCAGCCAGATCGGGCGGGCGGCGGGTTGCAACCCTGCGCCTACCACTCCAGGAAGCTGAACATGTCTGAGAGGAATTATACCATCTGGGAGAAGGAACTGTTGGCCATCAAGTCTGCTTTGGAGACCTGGCATCATCTTCTGGAGGGGGTACAGCACCCAGTCGAAGTTAGAACCGACCATCGCAACCTGGAACATTTTCAGACAGCCCATGCCTTAAACCAACGACAGATTAGGTGGTTGCCAGTGGGCAAAGGCCCCCTCAGGCAAGCCCACAGGCTTGCTTCACCCCCTTCCTACCCCCTCAGGACTTTGGAAACTGCTCTCCCTTGACTTCATCACTGACTTGCCTTGCTCACACAGTAAGACGACTATTCTGGTGGTGGTGGATTTGTTTTCTAAGATGGCCCATTTCATCCCCTGCTCTGGGTTGCCCACAGCCAGGGAGATGGCGGAGCTTTTTTTGGCGCACGTTTTCTGGCTCCACGGATGGCCCGAGGGTCTCATTTCGGATAGGGGGGCCCAATTCACTGCCCATTTCTGGAGGGAGCTACTTGGGCTTCTCCATGTGATGCTCCGTCTTTCCTCCGCCCACCATCCACAGACGGACAGTCGGACCGAGTGCACCAATGTGACTCTGGAGCAATATTTGCACTGTTATGTCAATTACCAGCAAGATGACTGGTTTTCCTTGCTGCCTCTCGCAGAATTTGCTTATAACAATGCCTGCCATGCTTCCACCCGCCAAACTCCATTTTTTGCCAGTTTTGGTTACCACCCCAAGTCTTTCCCATCCACCCTAGCTCCCTCTTCGGTGCCGGCGGACCATGACTTTTTAGAGGAGTTGCGAGCGGTACACCACTTCTTACAGGACTCCTTCAAGCAAGCCAAGGCAGCTTACAAGGCATCTGCGGGCTAAGTCCCATCCCAGGGGGGGCGGGGGGGCGGACCGTTTCTCCACCAATTTGGGGGGGCCGAATGCATTGGCATTCGGCCTCCCGGAGATTCGTGGAGAAATTCTCCGACATCCCTACTTCTGATGCCTTCTGAACAGCCCAGACATGCTGACTCCAAAATGTATCAACATGTGAAGGATTAGGGAAGAGGAGGAGGGGGAGGGGGAGGAGGGACGGGGAGGGAAAGGTGAGAGGAGAAGGAGGAGGAAGGAGTGAGCTTGGATGAATGGCCAAATTAGGGCTGAACTTAACCCAGCAGTGTCCAGTCAGTGACAGTGGTGGAAGGGTGGGGGGGGATATATATAATATATAGAAAACCATATATTTTGACAAAAGACTGCATTTGTTCATTTCCCCAAGAGTGAGGGGATTGGTTGTGTTACAGCTGCATTTGTTTCTTAAGTTTGGTTAGATCTGTTGGATGTGTGTGTGTGTGTGTGTGTGTGTAGCTTGTTCTTATACTTTTCTACCCGGTCCTTCTCCATTCAACTCTTCTTCCTTTTCTAGATTATTGATTGAAAAACAAACATTTCCTGCATTTGTTAGCTTCTTCTTGGCTTGTTCTTTCGCTCCCCCTTCCCCTTCTTAATTATTTTCAAGACTAATACGTCCTGGTGGTTTAGGCACTGTCCTCTTTCAAGAATGATATGTCATCCACTGCTGTGCAAGCAGTGAAAAATTGCAGTTCTTTGCTTTGAGAGTTTTTGTGGAATAAATCAGATTTCACCTGCACGTAGCACAAAAACTACTGGGCCAAATTGCCTGAAATTTGGCAGGTGGACACCCCTCCAGAGGGGCTAAGAGTTCGAGTTCTCCAAATTTCATGTATATGTCATAAAAGTGAAAAAGTTATGGCCATTTGTGTTTTCCCATACAAGACAATGGGAAAATGTTAAAAACGAGTGATTCAGATATCCGAAGCTCGACTCAGATCCAAGTCAAAGCAGAAAGGGTCCAAATTGGTCCAAAGCAAGCGGGGCTGCTTTGGGAGGTCCAAAGCGGCATCCCAAGCGAAGTGGGGGGTCCGTGCCCAGCCCTACCACAAACACCTTAGCCACTGTTTGAGCCTCCGGATCCAGAGGGGCATTCACTTCGGCCCCTTTTGAGGAGTAGTCAGCTACTACAGAAACATAGTCATATCCTTGAGGAGTAACAGGCAATGGACCTAAAATATCCATAGCTATCCTTTCTAAAGGCCAACCAGCTGTGACAGAGATAATCGGGGCCCAAGGTCTATGTGCTAGCTCCGTTCATAAGCCATAAATTTTGCAGGACTCAAACCAGTCTTTTGCGGAGCTCCTCCATCCCAGTACAAAACAAAAGGAAACAGCACCATGTGAAGGCACAAAGAGAGAGACAAGCTCTGGTGCTTCAATCGACATGTTTCGATTTATGTCACTTTTTCCACAATATCAAATTGAAACATTATTTTCAGAGTCAAGGCACTACATCTACAGGGTTTCAATCTAAATTCAGAACCCCTTCTAATTTCATGCCACTAGTGCCCATAGATCCAGCTATCCAGTTGTATGAACTATGGGATTATGAGGCAGAGATTCTACGTGAACTACAAGATAAAACATCATACAAGCCAATTGCACATAACCCCACATCTGAAATCCTTTCTCAGATCAAAACTGTGTTAGAAGAGGGAGGGGCCATAGGGCTGATTAGCCTTTCAAAGTATAGTTTTTTGCTTAAGAAAAATCCTAGAACCCCCTTAATTTATATTTTACAAAAAATTCACAAGGGTATTATCCTACCCCTGGGTCATTCCACTGTTTCAGGTAAAAAGGTAAAGGTAAAGGTGTCCCCAACCAGTCGTGTCCGACTCTAGGGTGCGGTGCTCATCCCCATTTCTAAGCCGAAGAGCCAGCGCTGTCCGAAGACGCTTCCGTGGTCATGTGGCCGGCATGACTGAACACCGAGGTGCACGGAACGCTGTTACCTTTCCCGCCGAGGCGGTACCTATTTATCTACTTGCAATTTCTTGCTTTCAAACTGCTAGGTTGGCAGAAGCTGGGACTGAAGACGGGAGCTCACTCCGTCATGCAGCACTCGGGTCTCGAACTGCTGACCTGCCGACCTTCCAGTTTGCAGTTCAGCGTTTTAACCACTAAGCCACCGCGGCCCAATCACTGTTTCAGGTATGGACTCTATTTTAGAACTATTATCACAACTTGTTGATTATTTTTAATGCATTTTTTAGTAGCCTTGGCAGATGCAGCACTACGGAAAAAATATTTTTCATTCAATAAAAGCTACTTTTGGCAGATCAAAACAGTAGCCATGGGGTGCCCCATCACACCGGAAATTGCTAATTTATACATGCAAGATTTCGAGCAGCAGTATATATTTTTTAATAATGGCTATGACTGTAAATTGATTGCATGGTTGAGATATATAGATGTTGTTTTTTTAATCTAGAGGTACACAAAATGGGTTAAAATAATTTGTTCAATGGGTCAACACCAGAGATCCAATTCTCAGTTTCAAGCCCACCTGTAGTACTCAACAGGTTAACTTTCTATTGCAGTGAAAAACCATTCTCAAGGCCTCAGCACTACCCTATTTTAAAAACCCACAGATAGGAACACTTTCTCAAATACCTTAAAAATAACACTTTCTCAAAAATAACACTTTCTCAAATACCTTAAAAATAATTTACCATATAGTCATTTTTTACGGATCAAACGTAATTGTTCTAAAAATCAAGATTACATTCAAGAGTCACTACTCTAGCAGAACACTTTCAGAACAGAGGCTACCCTAGTAGGATCATAGAACCGGCCATGCTTAGGGCTAATAATTGTAAAAGTGAAGTTTTTTGTATCCTCAAAAAAGAACAACGGACAATAGCATTTCATGTGTTTTGCCTTTCAATACCATCACCAAAAAATTACAAATGCACATATGTTCCAATTGGCATTTGGTACAAGATCTGCCAGGTCTGACAACAAGACCCGTGGTAACATTTTATTTTAAAGAACTAAAAATCTAAATGATTGGTTGGTACATACAGAACATAACAAGGCACAGGAAGACCATCTCTCAGCCTCCTGCGCTGAATATGCCACAGCCCCAAGGACAGCACCCATGTAGCCACTGTGCATACTGTAAATTCACATGGAGGACTCATTCGTTTGTCAATCCCAGCAATGGTAAACATTACTGATTTTCTCATTTGAAATACTGCAGGGGTTATCTATGCCATTTCCTGTCCCTGCAGTAAGATCTATGTAGGGAAAACATCTCGACCTCTAAAAATAAGGATAGGCGAACATCTCTTTGAGACATCGAAAAGCAGAGGCTCCTTTGGTAAAACTTTTTTTGAAAAGTAACGTGGACAAGAGTCCATATTATTCTGGGCTATTGAGAAGGTGAATGGGGATGAGACAGTACTTAGCAAGAGAGGACTATTCTGGATTGTGTCTTTAAAATGCTTGGCACCCAAGGGATAGAAGGATTATCTGGATTTTTCTAGTATGAAACATGGTGTATCTCAATGGATACAATATTTACATTCAGAGAAAGAGTAACGTGTCATGTAGTGGGTCAATAGTATGCTACAACACCATGAACAGCCATCTGGAAGTGTAAGCAGGAGCTTTTGAACTTAACACCAACACAGCTGTGGTTTGCTTTTAAATCAGTTCCAAGAGCTCATGAAACTGTATCAACTTGGTAGTCAAAGTAGGAGTGTTACCTTGCTGTTTTCTGCAAGGATGCCTACAAAAGAAAAAGCTGTCGACGTCTCATTTTTATTTTCACTTTTTCCCCATGCATTTCAGTAATTTGTGTTTGACTTCCAGCTAGTAGGTAATTGGGGAGGGGGGGAGGGTGTTTCTTCAGGAATGTTTATGCATATGGCCATAAATTGTTTAAATTCATGTTCAGCCTCTCATGTGGAAATAGAGAAATAGATTGTTGTGCTTTACAGCCATGATTCCATAAGAAGGCCTGTTCTTTGAAGAATGTGGTCACCATGGAGCAATGCAGGTCTTATTACAGGAAGTCTGTTTTTAGATGTTTCATATTTTTAATGTGATAAAATGCATATAGAGCATTTTTCTAGTTTACTCTGCTTTCTTTCAGGTCTTTGTAATATGGTTATTTATCTTGTCTCCTAATTAGTATTCGTGTTGTATTTATAGCTCCTGAAGAGGGAACATGGGAACATGGGGAGCTGCCTTATACCAAGTCAGACCCTTGGTCCATCTAGCCCAATACTGTCGACACTGACTGGCAGCTGCTCTCCAGAGTTTCAGATGGGATTCTTTTCCTTGCCCTGCCTGGAGAAGCTGGGGATCGAACCTGGGGCCTTCTGCATGGAAACCACACTGAGCTATGGCCCCTCAGGATTATCTCTAAAACACGATGAGCTTATTTAAAAAGGGCTCATTAAAGAATAATTTTTATAAACACCAGAGCTTGTCTCTGTCTTTGTGTCTCCTCCATCCCATCCAGAAATAAGGAGACTTTACTTTATGTGTGATCTTCTCCACCCCTAAATGACCTCCTGTTTTGAAATCATGCAAAGCTTCCAGAACCTGGAATGACCTGGGGAGGTGGTGGGCTCTCCCACACTGGAGGCCTTCAAGACGAGGCTGGACAGCCATTTGTCAGGGATGCTCTGACTTGGATTCCTGCATTGAGCAGGGGGTTGGACTCGATGGCCTTGTAGGCCCCTTCCAACCCTACTATTCTATGATTCTATGATTCTAACCCTAGAAACCTCCTTTGCTGGGACTACCACTTGAAATTGTTCAGGCTTTTCCCCAGTACTTGGTAGTCTACGCACTAGTATCCCTTCCTTTAAGGTTATATCAGGCAAAGAAGTCCAAGATGAGGATGATGTTGGCCTTCCTCAGGAAATTCCTCACAACCTTCTGTCTTCCAACTGATCAGTTTTCTAATTCATGGATCAACCTGCTGGTTTTGATCTTAACATACTCCACATGCTTCAGATTATCTTGGCCACCATTGGGTAACTCTAATTTCCATGAATTAGGTTGACGTGACAAAGCATCAGCATTCTGGTGCTATTTTCTCAGTTGATATGCTATTTTATAGTCAAACTGGGCCAGCTCTTCTAGCACCTGGGCAACTGACTTCCAGGTTGGTGGAAATTATGCAACCACCAAAGAGAACTATGATCTGTCCTGAGTGTCAAACATCTTCCCAAAAGAAAATGTCTGACGTACTTGGTGAAGGTCACTATAGGCAATAATTCCTTTCGAGTAGCTGAATATTTGCATTTCACTTTACTCAAGGTTCGATTTGCAAAACCTTTTCTCTGCCATTTTCCAGTTGTGACAAAACAGCTCCAAAGCCCCAGTCGTTGGCATCTGTATCTAACAAATACGGCAGTTGTGGATAAGACAAAACAGGAGCTGATATCAAATGTTGTTTCTGTTTCTGAAAAGCCTTCTGACACTCTTCCACCCAGAGGAATCTTGGCTTATTTGACAATGCACGCAAAGAACTAGCAACAATAGCAAATGCAACCACAAATCTGCGATAAGAAGCAGCCCTTCAGGAAACACCACACTTCCATCAAATGTCAACGTATTGGCCAATCTTGCACAGCCTCTATTTTTTCAGGATCTGAGAAAAGGGGCTGCAGGGGTATATGAGCTCCTTCCACAGAGCCACCGCAAAGCCTTTGTTTCTGTGAAGCCTGTAAAAACACCACCCCATCAATGCGGATGGAGCTTTTTGACAAGCCACTGGCAGTAAGATATAGGCCTTTCAGAAGGTGCCGTTTTTGCAAGGCAGTTGATGGTAATGGACGGTGGCTAGGAGGCTCTTTAGTCCTACTAAAGAAGAACAACCATGCGACATCACCACAGTGGACATTGAGATGGATGGTTGTTTCTAAGCCGCCCTTTACCCAAGTTGCTCAATGCACAGATGTATTTTGGACTGGCAGGGTCAGAATTTGCATGCTTGTATGTATTAGGAATATAGTTTTACTTATTCTACTATTTTAATCTGCATGGAAAGGTTTATCTATATTCTGAGTTTAGCTATGATTGGCTTGAAATGTATGTCTCTCCAGGTCTGTCACACAGAGAATGCTGTCCGTTTACAACAATTCGTGTTGAATGCGGAAAATGCCAAAATTGTATTAAATAGCATGATTAAACCTGGAGAATATTCATGCTGGATGTCTATCATTTTAACCCTATGAACTTTATCTGAATGCCTGTGATGCATGTGATCATTTATCTGTGTAAAAATGAAAATATTTATTCAAATCTGTAAAAATAAAATGGCTTTTTTGAACAGATGCCATGACTCCTTGTAGCAGCCTAGAAAATCATTTTGTCAGAGACTCGTAGAATCATAGAATAGGAGGGTTGGAAGGGGCCTATAAGACCATCGAGTCCAGCCCCCTGCTCAAGGCAGGAATCTAAGCCAGAGCATCCCTGACAGATGGCTGTCCAGCCACATCCTGAATGCCTCCAGTGTGGGAGAGCCCACCACCTCCCTAGGGAATTCGTTCCATTGTCATATTGCTCTAACAGTCAGGAAGTTTCTCCTGATGTTCAGCCAGAATCCGGCTTCCTGTAACTTGAGCCCATTATTCTGTGTCCTGCACTCTAGGATGATTGAGAAGAGATGCTGGCCTTCCTGTCTGTGACAGCCTTTCAAGTACTTGAAGAGTGCTATGCTATTTCCCCTCAATCTTCTCTTCTCCAGGCTAAACATGCCCAGTTAGGTGTTCCTTGACCATATGCCGGGCCTGTCCACAGCTGGAATTCCGTCCACAGCCGGGCTGCAGCCTCAAATGGTGTCCGGTGTAGGGGGCACCATTTGTGTCTCTGCTCTTTTCGGTGATAGGCTACGTAAATATTTATCTATCACACCAAAGAGCAGGGATGCAAATGGCATCCCCTATGCCGGATGCCATTTGCGTCCGCAGTCCAGGGCAGTGGAGGGACGGCAGCAGTGGATAGACCCAGACCAGCCAGCAGCAGGTAGGGTCTGTCCAAGGAGGATTTGGGGGGTGGAGGGGGTGGGAATACTCCGTTCTGCCATGGACCAGCAGGCTGGATTAATCCGGCCTCACTGGAGTCCATGGTGGATTTCTCCACCATCCCTACTGACAAATCCATGTTGGCTTCAAGTTATCACTGCATTGTTTTCAAGGTGCTTTCAGATGGATTGCTTTACCATCTGCTTCAAAATTTTCCCAGGGATTTATGTCAGACTGACTGGTCTGTAGTTCCCAGGTTCCTCCTTTTTACCCTTTTTGAAGATAGGGACAACATTAGCCCTCCAGTCATCTGGCACTTCACCTGTCCTCCATGATTTCTCAAAGAGGACAGTGGTTCTGAGAGTTCTTCTGCCAGTTCCTTTATGACTCTAGGATGCAGTTCATCTGGCACTGGAGATTTGAACTTATTCAAAGTAATTAAGTGTTCCTTGACCATATGCCTATCGATCTCAAGCTGCAATCCTGCCCCTTCAGCCTGTACTTCGCCTTTGCCAGAGAGGCTCATAGACCCTCTTTTGGGAGAAGACTGAGCCAAAGTAGGAACTGAGCACTTCTGCCTTTTCTTTGACATCTGTTATCATTTTGCCATCCTTATTTAATAGCTGAACCACCATTTCTTTCCATGTCTTTTACTATGCACTTAGCTGAAGAAAGCCCTTTTGTTGCTCTTAGCATCCCTCGCTAACCTCAGCTCGTTCTCAGCTTTAGCCTTCCTGACGCCATCCCTGCAATTCTGTGCTACTTGCCTGTACTATTCCTTTGTTGCTTGGCCTTCTTTCCACTTCCTATATGTGTACTTATTTGTTTTCAGGTCATCTCTAAGCTTTTTGTGAAGCCACATTGGCTTCTTCTGTTGTCTTCCACCTTTTCTTCTTGTTGGAATTGTTTGTAATTTTGCCTTGAGAATATCCTTTTTTAAAAACTCCCACCCATCTTGGACTCCCTTTATTGTTAGAGTCGCTTGCCATGGGACCTCACTTACCATTGTTCTGAGTGTATTAAAATCAGCTTTCCTAAAATCCAGGGTATGCGTTTGGCTACACTCGGCATTTGGTTCCTTTAGAACCAAGAACTCAAGAATAACATGGTCGCTTTCCCCCAGAGTTCCTGTAACTGCTACTTTACCCACTAAGTCATCTCCATTGGTTAGGATCAAGTCAAGGATAGCCGATCCTCTAGTTCCTTCCTCTACTTTCTGTAGGAGGAAGTTATCCGCCACACAAGTCAGGAATTTCCTGGAGGGGCCCTGTTTTGCAGAATTTGTCTCCCAACAAATATCGGGGAAATTGAAGTCCCCCATTATTAATACATCATGCTTCCTCGAAACCTTGGCAATTTGCTTTTCAAAAGTTTCATCCTCACCTTCTCCTTGACTGGGTGGCTGGTAGTAGACTCCAACCACCATGTTCCTTTTATTCTTTACTCCATTTATTTTAACCCAGATGCTCTCAATGGGGCCACCAAGCTCATCCTCCTGTATTTCTGTGCAGAGATAAGTATTTTTCACATACAGTGCAACCCCACCTCCCTTTCTGTTCCTCCTGTTCTTTTTGAACAAGTGATATCCTTCAATTGCTGTCCCACCAAGTCTCCATTATACCTATCAGGTCATAATTTCCCTCCTGTATTAAGAGTTCAAGTTCGTTCTGTTTGTTTCCCATACTCTGGGCATTAGTATATAGACATCGAAGACCATGTGCTTCATGGTCTGGCTTTCTTCCTACATGTTTGTGAAGACTATTATTGGGCGCTATTAAAGCTGTTCTCTCCTTTGCGGTGCATGAGCCTTCGTCCATTGTTATCCCCAACTTTACATCTCCCTCCCCCATAGGATTCAGTTTAAAGCCCTCCTGATGAAGTTCTTCATGCTGTGGCCAAACACATTCTTCCCAGCCTTTGTGAGGTGCAACCCATCCCTTGCCAACAGTCCATCTTCCAGGAAGTACAGGAAGTACAGTTCCCAGGAAGTACCATGGTCCCAGAATCCAAATCTCTCATGTCAGCACCACCTTCATAGCCAGTCATTAACCCAGAGTATTTTTCGTTCCCTTTCTATCCCTCTTCTAACTACTGGAAGGATGGATGAGAAAACTCTCTGGGCCCCAAAGTTCTTGAGTTTCCTTCCCAAAGCTTCAAAGTCTGACGTGATTTCCTTGTAGCTCTGCTTGGCGGAATCATTTGTTCCCACATGGATGAGAAGAAAGGGAGACCTGTCAGTGGGCTTTATGAGTGCAGGCAACCTTTCAGTCACATCTCTAATCCATCCTCCTGGGAGACAGCATACCTGGCAAGTCCACAGGTCTTCGCAACATACTTGGGTTTTGATCCCATGCAGCAAAGAGTCTCCCACTACTACTACTCTTCTCTTCTTGTAGCTGTAGGCCTTGGTTTCATCGCCTCTGCTTGGCTGACCTTCAGCCTCTTGCTTGCTCTCCTGCAGGTTCCCCTGTAATTCTTCCTTTGCAGGCTGTCCTCCATTCTCATCCTCAAGCACCTGAAAACAGTTCCATAGTTCCACTGCCTCCACTGGTGCCGAGTGTCTTCTAGTTCTTCTGCTCCTGTCACCGAGGAGTATCCTCTACTTCATTTTTCCTCACTTCAGCAGTTTCCTCTTCTGCCTCAGCTTGCTGTTGCTCTTCCAGCTTCTATTCTTTGCTTTGCTGCTGTAGTTCTACCGTTCTGTCCAAGAACTCTTCGTGTTGTCTTATTCCCTGGTGGGTCGACACTTCCTGGTCCAGTCCTCCAACAGCGTTATCAACTTGCACTTGTTGCAGGTGTAGGCCATGTTGTTCTCAGGCAAGAAAACAAACATTGCACACACCTTGCAGGTCACCACCACTGGAGAGTCTTGTCCTTCCATACTCTTTTTTCCGTTTTTGTGTCTAGCTTCCTGGTTGTTCTAGAGTAGCCTGTGCCTGGTGCTCTCCTCACTCTTTGCCGTGCTCCCCCTCCCCCACCATTCCTGTGTTTGTTTATCTCGATTTTGGACTCTGGAAAAGGCTGCATTTGTTGTGTAACATTGTTGTGTAACATTACTTCTGTTTTCTCCGTTCTATTTTCTTGCCATTTTTGTCAGTCAACTGTGTCTCTGTTAGATTTTTAATAACCCACTCTTATTTTGAATTTTAAAAATGAGCATTGACTTCTGGGCATGTTCCTCCCCCCACCCTTTTAAGTCATATTCAAGCATTCAGTTTTTTCTTTCTTTCTAAATCCTTAAAGAAGAAGGGCTTTTTTAAATTAGGGTTTGATTTAGCTGTTATCTAATTGCCTGCACTATCACCCTGTATTTCTTGAAGTTACCCTGCCTTCTATAAAAGAGCATGAAATATAAAACAATAAATTAAAGACACCCGTCATTTGCTTAGGTAGTTCTTCTTTTCTTTAGCTCTTGTGTGTCTGTGTCCGTGTATGTGTGCATGCTAGGTTGTAGTTCCACCAGCACTATACATCCAAATTTCAAGACAGTGTTGAAAAAGCATGAGATACATAGTATTTGTATTAATTATCTTCTTATTCCAATAACAGTCCACTGTGTAACAAAGCAACTCAGCAAAATATGAGGCATCTTTAGGGTGTTTGCAGGGGCAGAGGTGGAGAGAAGTTACAGCTATTGGCTTTGGGAGTTTTCCTGGAGAACATCAAAT
Source organism: Heloderma suspectum (assembly GCF_057233095.1). Lineage (NCBI taxonomy): Eukaryota > Metazoa > Chordata > Lepidosauria > Squamata > Helodermatidae > Heloderma > Heloderma suspectum. Next base: position 47,667,438 of record NC_139466.1, on the reverse strand, counting down.
TTCACCAGCGCCTAGCACACAAGCCAGTGGGCCAAACTGCCTGGGCTTTTGGGGGTGCAATACCCTGGATGGGGGCTGGGAGAGGCCCAGGTGTCACGTGCGTGTGTGGAAACACGGAGAAGTTACAGCTCTTTGCTTTGAGAGTTTCTGTGGAAAACATCAGATTTCCAATCTGCCTAGCACAAAAACCGCTGGGCTAAACTGTCTGAAATTTTGCAGGTGGCCTCCTCTCCGAGGGCATGGAGAGGTCCCCAAATTTCATGTCTGTATCATAAAAACTAAAAATGTTATGACCATTTGTGTTTTCCCATGCAAGTCAATGGGGAAACGCCCAAAATGCACGATCCAGATAACTGAATCTCACTTCAGATCCGAGTCGGATCGGAAGGGGTCCGAATCAGTCCGAGGAGGATCAGGGTTGCTTTGGATGATCCGAAGCGGCATCTGAAGCAGATCGGGGGGTCCATGCACAGTCCTACTAAACATGACAAACTGTCCTATTGAACTGCGTAAGCGTTAAGAGACCATGCCCTCTGGAGTGACATCTAGCTACTCAGACCATAGTCTTTTTCCTTTACTGGTGTGCCACTTTTCCTTCAAGACGTTCTGAGTGGTATTTTATCAACAGTGGTGGTACTGTTGGTTAGTCCCAAGCACAGGGAGAGCCAGGCCAGGCCAGCCCTAACAGCAGGTAAGGTGAGACAGAAGAGATGGGAAAGCCCAAAGGGCACCTAGAGAGAGGACAGCTGTTCCTCTGGTGGAAAATGAGCTCCTAGGTCTGAAAAAAATAGCAAAGGTGCCTGTGGGCTCAAAAGGGTCATCTACCCTGATCTACTTGAAAAGCATAGTTATTTACTAGTAGGAGGTGGGGAAGGGTCAGCTTGGCCTCCTTGCGCTGTTGCTAAGCTTGCTTAACTCATGTGGGTGCTTCTCTGATTTTTACCTTGATGCTTTGTCACTGGGTGGGGCTCCTCCTCACACTTCCTTTCTGCTCTGAGGACCCAGTTTATAACAAAGAGCAAATGTTGCCTAATTTTGGAAATCTGAGCTCTGCTGTGGTTGAACCACACTGAAGTATCTTCTGTCACCACCACCATTACCATTACCATCATTATCATCACCATCATCTCCTGTCTCTCTCTGAGCTTTGAGGTTGTTGAACTACATCACCCGTTATAGGCCATGCTGGCTAGGGATGATGGGAATTGTTCAACTACATTTGGAGATCCTAGGTTGGGAAAGAGTAGGGATGGTGGAGAAATCCAGTCGGATGGACCCTACCCGGAGCCCGCCAGTCCGGGTCCGTCCGTTGCCGGCTTCAGACCCCCTGAGAGTGTTTCTGACAACTTGAGGCTGTACCCAAGTTCTAGCTAACACCAGCTAAAACTCTCTGCTAGTTCTCCTCTCTCTCTCTTTCTCTCTGTCTGTCTCTGAATTCAAATGTCAAAACTATTTCCAAATTATTTTACCCTTCCTCTAGCGGGAGTGTTTCACCTTGGTGAACTCTGAGGGGTGGCCTGCGGAAGGTCCCAGGCTCAGTCCCCAGCAGCTCCAGGGAGGGCTGGGAAGACCCTTGCCTGGAAACCTGCTGCCGCCAGTCAGTGTCAACAAAACGGGGCTAGATGGACCCAGGGTTTCTGACTCAGTGTCGGGCAGATTCCAATGTTCCTGTGAAGGGAGGGAGGGAGATAGGCTGACCCTGGAGAGCAGCAACTCCGCCCTCCCACCTCACGGAATGCTATCGCTCCCTCCTGTCCCAATGGAGAGATGGATCATCCCCCTCCCAAGCTTCTGAAGATCTTATCTGCATAATGTATACTGTAGCATAATTTTACAGTGACGGATTATCTTGCACAGTTCAGTGCTTTGGCACACAGGCAGCTAGATGTCAGCCTGTGCAGTCTCTGTAACATCTATCAGTCCCATATAGACAGGCACAGCTGAAATGCGGAAAATGCACCTGCTGGGATGGGGGCACTTTGTCAGCTCACCTGCACCCCCAAACTAAGCACCAGGTGGCCACACCAATGGAGCTCCAGAATTCAAAGTATCAAAACACTATACGTTTAATCCAGTTTTAACCATGTTGCATTTTTATGGCTCCTAAGAATGGAATCATAGGATTTTGACTCTGATGAAGGGGCTGAGTACCTCTAATAAACAATCAATCACAGGATTACCACCATCACAGAAGTACAATTCCTGATGGTTCTGCCTTCACAGAACCTTCAGGAATTGTTGCTCTGTGACAATACTGAAAAAAATTGTTTTTTGTTAGAGATACCTAGAATCCAGGACACCCTTTTAAGTTGTTTTCCATTTTTAATGTAGATATGCCCCAGACTCCCTTTCTCACATGAACATCTTCCTCCTAAGATTTCCTCTGGCAGTTCCCCAAGGATTTGTGCAGACCACAAAGTGCTTTTGAGAGATGATTCCCTCCTGAGTGACCCAGCTTTGGGTGACACCAATTAAGACCAAATTAATTTTCAGGGGAGCCAACTTGTACAGAACCCAAGGCTGCTCACAAGACCGCTGTTGTCAGCACAGTTGGTTTATCCAAGAAGCAGCTTGAATGAAGAGGGAGTTAGAGGGGAAACAAGCATCTCCATTCATGCAGGTTTCCCAGAAAGCTTCACTTGCTTGTTTCCTGACACTCTGCCTTGAATATTCTAGCTGGAGGAAGGAAGGAAGGATGGAGCTGTTGGATCCTTCCTGATCAGAGGGTGAGTAGAAAAAAAATCTTGCACACATACCATTGGTCTTAATCTCCTCCTCCTTTACAGCACCATCCTATACATGTCTATTCAGAAGTAAGCCCTACTGAGTTCAGTGGGACTTATTCTGAGGTAATTATGTATAGGATTGCAGCCTTAATTGCATCCTACCATTTCTGACTATGCGGAGTCTTTAAATGTGAATATCATTTGTATTGTTTTTATCTTGTACACTGCCTTGACAGGGCTCTACCATTCAAGATGGTCTAAAAATAATTTAAATAAATAATAAAATAGATCATTATTTCATTCATTTATTCATAGATATAGATATATAGATATATATCAACTAAAACGGCTCTGAGCATGTATTAAGGGTCTTTCTCTCACCAGTGAGCAACTGCAGCCAGTCCCCATACACTATGAAGGAGTGTGGCTTCCTTCAGGGCTATATGGCATGTCTCCCACGCATCTTCCTTTTGGAGAATTAAGCATTGCTCACTTCCGATGGCTGCTTTCTGAGCACACAATCAAAACAATTCTTGAAATGTTTAAATGTGCAGCTCATCACAGCAAACCCAGTGACAACTACTAACCCTACTAACTACCAAATACTACTAGAACTGCAGAGTCTGGTCGCCATGTCCCTTGCAGCGCCTCAGTAATGACCTTTCCCTCTGGCATTCCATTCTCGCGTTGGCCTGATGCCAATACACTGTGACGCAGACCGTGGTGAGAGTGAGCAGCTATGTGAAGCATTTTTGTGACGTTTCTGATATCCAGGTGCTGGACGGCTTGATGATGACTCACCCGCTAACACTTCCACCATAACATCCAGTTTCCAGCTGAGCTGACAGTAAATGCTTCTGGCAGCACAGCAGATGAGAAGTGCATATTCAATGAGGAGTTTAAGTTTGTCCTTCTGCCCCTCTTGTATGGAGCTGTCTGTGTGGTGGGGCTCTCCCTCAATGCCTGTTCCCTGTGGATGTCTGGCTTCAGGATGAGGCCTTGGAATGCCACCACGACGCACATGTTCCACTTAGCCATCTCAGGCGCCCCTTATGTCCTCTCCCTTCCCATCCTGGTCTCCTACTACGCAGCGCTGACCGCAACAACTGGCCTTTTGGTGGATGGCTGCACAAGATTGTGCACTTCCTTTTCGACACAAATCTCTGCAGCAGCATCCTCCTCACCTGCATCAGCGTTCACCATAATGTGGGAATCTGTCATCCCATCCGGTCCCTCAAGTGGGTCAAAACCAGGCATGCATGTCTGGTTTGTGTGGGAGTGTGGCTAGTTGTCATCATCTGCCTTGTTCCCAACTTGGTCTTCGTCACCCTCAGTGCCAGGGGCAATGAGACCCTCTGCCATGACACTACAAAACCTGAGCAGTTTCACCACTACATCTATTACAAGTCCTCAGTGATGACATTCTCTTTGGCATTCCATTCCTGGTTATCATCATGTGCTACTGCCAGATGGCCAAGAGGCTGTGGAAACCTCACTATCTTAGCTCCAGTCAAACCATCCCTTCCTACAAGAAACACTCCATCAAGATGATCATCGTTGTGCCATTGGTGTTTGCCATTAGCTTCTTGCCATTCCACATCACATGGACTCTCTACTACATCTCTCGGCTTCTGAAAGCAAATTGCTACACACTCAATGTCATTAAGACTCCCTACAAAATAACTTGGCCCTCAGCCAGTGCCAATAGCTGCACAGATCCCATCCTATGCTTCTTGGCTGGGGATACCTACAGGAGACGGCTGCGTCATGCCTTGGTAAATATTCCCAAATCCAAGCATGTGTCCACTTTGGCTCTTGTTTCCCAGTACAAGGAGAATAAGCTGACTACTCACAGAGACAACAGCATATGCCTGAGAGAAGACAGTGGCCAAGCTAGATAAGCAGAAAGGGGCACAGAGCAGGCTTGTCAGGGTTGTCTGTTTTTATTTATTTATTTATTTATTTATTAAATTTATTAATCGCCCATCTGGCTGGTCACCCAGCCAGACTGTGTTCCCAGACTATGGTAAAACTACATCCTGTGTGGAACAAAAGCCTGTCCGAAATGGGCAATTTGAACTGGAAAAGGCACTGAGGTGGTGGCAGCAGAAGATACAGAGAATTTGGAGTGAAATACTCTGCCCCTTATTGGCTGGAGTACAGGAACCTTGTTTTTGTCTCCTGCCGAAACTGAATTTTTCAGGATAGAGGCTTGGATTGGGACCTATGAGGTAGATTTAAAGTCCTTGTTCAGGATGAGCAAGCTCAGGAAGGGGCTGTAGCTCACTGCTTTCCTCTGAAGTTACTCATCTCATGAGCTTGTTAGCATGAAAAATGGGATATGCCCGTTTCCCAAAAGGGTTGTATCCCAGAGGGGGTCAGATGGTGTTCCCATTAGGGCAAATAGCAGCCTGGTGGGGTGCATTTTCAGCCTGGGTGGAAAGGGTCACCCCCTGTCCCTGTGCCATGGTCCAAATCTGGACTAGGGTTTCCTGTGGCTGATTTTTGGAAAAGAAAAAGGTGTTGGGAATTCTATGGTCATGCCTAGTTTGTTCCCAATTTTTTAAAATACAGCAGTGATGGCAGGAGGGGCCATGGGAACATAATAATCTGCTTTAGGAAGTCAGACTGGTGAAGTTTTGTACTGATGACTCAGAATCCTAGTCTTCTAAGGGCTCATTCACATGGGGCTTTTATCCTGCTATGGAGATTGCTTACTCACAGAAGTTTGCGGGTCCTGTACACGACGCAGCCCTCCTCCAGAGAACCTCCTGCTCTTTGTGAGCTCTACTGCGTTGTTTTCCATGAGGACAAAAGTCCGGCATTTTCCCTCCTCCCACCATGGAGTCGATGTAAATGAGGGTATACTGTTTAAAGATGCTTTTATTGCAACAAACAACAGCGTCACCTAGTGGCTTTGTAATGAAACACAAAGACCTTATTGAGAAGTTTAGTGTTTTTTTTAAAGCCACATGGAAAGGACCCGATCTAATCCCACAAAGATTCCAGAAGCAGAAGCGCCAGCAAACTGCAGGATTTTAGCCTTGCGTGATGAAGCCCTTAGTGCCTGCAGGGTGCAGCAGAGCTGATGTGGCTCAGCAGTTAAAAGACAGGAAAGGCAGCCCCCCCCACCTTTTGCAGTGGTCCCCTCAGCTATTGTTTTAGAAGGCTACAAATTTACCACACACACAGGCCCTTTATTCAAGGGCTCAGCCAGCCCCTTCCCTGGCTCTGCATTGCTTTGCGTGCTCAGGCTATCCAGCCCTACTGGCGCTCCCCAGCTAGCTAACAAATCTGAACCCCTCCTCCTTGCACCACCATCTCACCCACACATTGAGACTCCTCAGCTTCACCTGTCTAGCTGGCCTTGCATGTGAAACAAGTCGCATTTCAGAGAAAGCCACCTTGGTGGTCCTGGATTTCAACCTCCTACCTAGCAACCTAAATTTGGCTTCCAGACCTCATGACTACATTTCCCACATCACTGGTACCAACCACTGACTCCACCCCAGCACTGTCTACTAGTCTATCTAGACAGTGCATGATACCCACAGCCTTCATACCAGGCAGGCAATTTACCATTCAGTCTACACGATCATCACACAGATCCAGTTGTCTATGTGTCTAATTATCGAATCTCCCACTAACAGAAGCCCTGCTCCCCCTGGAGGCACATCCTTGGCATGGAAGGAAATTTACTCATCTTCTGAGGAATGGGTCCCTGAAGAATGCCCCTTTCCCCTGAGACTCCCATTCTCCATGACCACAGAGAAGCTGTCACCCAGGGAGTAGGACACCACTATTTGATCCCTGAAGGTCTCATCCACCAACCTCTGTTCCTCTCTTAGCTTCTCCAAGTCCACAACCTTGGCTTCAAGGGAACAAACTCATTCCTTGAGAACCAGGAGCTCATTACACTGAGCACACACCCACAGCGTCTGTCTAGCAGGCAGATAGTCATACATGTGTCACTCAGTGGAATACACTGGATAGCCCCGATGCCCCTGCTGGCTTTCTACCTTCATGACTTTTTAAAATTGCTATTATTGGGTTTGTTTACCTAGAAAAGTAAGTTGTTACTAGGAGAAGGTGGGGAATTTATAGATATTTATTTACAGTTACTTAATATGACTAGGGAGGGAAGCCCCTGGCTTCCTTGCCCTGTTGCTAAACTTGCACAGGTGCTTAACTCACTTATGTGCTGCCACTTTGTCACTGGGCTGAGATGCTTTGTCACTGGGGCTCCTCGCACTCGGAGAGTTAAAGAAAAATGAGGAAGAATTAGAGATAAGGGAACTCTGCTGACCATCTTCCTTCCAAAAATGAGCATTTCTGCTCTTTAAGGGGCTTCCTCTTGGAAGCGCTAAATCTCCCTTATGTAAGCAGTGGGTCCCACTTGTGCAGCGGAATCAGTGGGACCCACCACTCCCAGAAGGGAACTGGTGGGGTGGGAGGGAATCGGTGGGGGTGCAAACACCCCACTGGATTCTACCCTGTAATGTTATTTCATGATGCTGAGAAAGCATTTGGTAATCTTGAACGGAAATATCTTTTTGAAATGCTTAAAATATTTAATATTTGACTTAAATATGGAAATTGGGTACAAGCTGTTTATATGAATCTTCAGACTAAAATGGCATTATGACACCTAATGTAGTATTAAGTACAGAGGATGCTGTCTTTCAGAAGTGGTTTTTGTTTTAGCATTAGACCCCTTAGCTATAAAAATATGAGAAAATGAGTTACTGAAAAAAATAAGTTATATGCAGGTGATGTTGTTTTGATAATGACCAAACTGATTCAGCCACTAATAAAATATGAAAATCTGATAAAGGATTATTGGCAGGATATAAAACAAATAAAGATAAAAGAGAAATAATGGGCATTAATATTTTTAAAAAATATGAAAACAAGAATTAAGTGATAGATTACTTGGAAACAGAAACCTATGAGATGTTTAGAATCATAGAATAGTAGGGTTGGAAGGGGCCTATAAGACCATCAAGGTATAATGATAATGAACAAATTAGAAGAAATGTATAACTACAGATTATTATATAGAGAATGTGTGGGAGAGTGGCTACAACAAAAATGGTTATGTTACCAAAATCAAACTTTTTTATTTCAAGCACTCCCAATTAAAATATACAATTTAAGTGCCAAAATAGTCTGTTAAAATTTATTTGGTACAATAAAAAACCAAGACTCAAAATTGTTCTACAAGATGAGAAACACAACAGAGGTTTGTCAGTGCCAAATGTGATATTATATTATATAGCTAGCTGTGTTAATTCCTTAGCTGACTGGATATTAGAACTTTATTCTGAAAAAATGCAATACAAAAATATGCTGAAGAAGCCACTCCATAAAATGGGGCGGGGTGTGTGTAGGGGAATAACAGAAGTAAAACACACACATTTTTTTTTAGAATCCAACTGGCTGAAGATATGGGATCAGTACTAATGTCTGATAAGTCCAGCTGTCTCTCCCTTGCAAACAGAAATCAACTAAATTACAGATTTAAGATTTGGAAAGCAAATCTTTTTAAATATTTGAGAAGGGATGGAATTATAATTCAGTTTTCAGCTATTAAAAATGTGTTACGTTCTGAAGGACTGCAATGGTATGAATATTTTCATGTTAGAAATCTAATTAAAATATGTAAAGGAGACTGAAACACTAAGTTAAAACAGTTAAGAGAACTTGAAAATATAATAATAAAGAATCGACTACGTAAGATATATCACGTGTTGTTAAAATATGGCTGTGAACAGGAACAGTTGAAGGAATACATGATAAAGTCGGCACAAGTTATTGGAAGTAATATATCTATGGAGGTGTGGGAGAAATTATGGAAAAAAGCTCCTGAGTTTTTCTTAAATGTGAATATAATGGAGAACTGCTTTAGAATCATAGAATCATAGAATGGTAGAGTTGGAAGGGGCCTACAAGGCCATCGAGGCCAACCCCCTGCTCAATGCAGGAATCCAGGTCAGAGCATCCCTGACAAATGGCTGTCCAGCCTCGTCTTGAAGGCCTCCAGTGTGGGAGAGCCCACCACCTCCCCAGGTAATTGGTTCCATTGCCGTATTGCTCTAACAGGCAGGACGTTTTTCCTGATGTTCAGCCGGAATCTGGCTTCCTGGCACTTGAGCCCATTATTCCGTGTCCTGCACTCTGGGATGATCAAGAAGAGATCCTGGCCTTCCTCTCTGTGACAACCTTTCAAGTACTTGAAGAGCGCTATCATATCTCCCCTCAGTCTTCTCTTCTCAAGGCTAAACATGCCCAGTTCTTTCAGTCTCTCCTCACAGGGCTTTGTTTCCAGTCCCCTGATCATCTTTGTTGCCCTCCTCTGAACCCTCCTCAGTTTGTCTGCATCCTTTAAAGTGATGTCAAGATGGTATTTAACTCCTGCAATTATTGATGCCATGAACAAGACATATTCTAAAATCTTTTGGAGGTGCAGAAAGGGACACCTAACATATTTTCATATGTGGTAGTGGACATGTAGTTATGCACAAAAATACTGGAGAGAGATTATTAAAATACTAACTAGAATCCTGAAATATGATGTGCCGCTAGATCCTGTACTGATATTGTTGAACTATATATCACCTCCTATAAGGAACATTAAGAACTGATCGTGTATACGTTAACAGCTGCACAAATAGTATCTGCCCCAAAATGGAATGTCACAGTATTCCCTCACTGGAAAGAATGGTTTAACAAAGTCTGGGATTTTGCTATAATGGCAAAATTAATATCTTATTTAAGAGGAAGAGTATCAGGTGATAAGAACAAATTTTGGGGAAGTTAGTCCCCCTTTGTACAATTCTGTCAATAGAATTACCACCTCCCACAATCTCAAACTGGTCTGGATATTTTTAGTTATACTTTTTTATTATTTTATTTTTATGTTATTGAGCTATGTTGGGATAAATGGTTGAGTTAAATAATATTATGTGTCTGAAGTTGATTTCGAAGTCAGTTATGACGAATATTGTCAAAATTAACTTTAAATCATTAACTTAAAAAATTAATAAAATATATTTGAAAAAAGAAGTTGGCCATCCATCTGGCAGAGGGATTTCGAAAGACAAAACATTCCGCAAGTGCATTATAAGCCAGTTTAAGATTTTCCAGACTCGCAAGTGCATTATAAGCCAGTCCATGTTTTTTACAGACACACAAATCCGTTACAAACATGTTTATACATTTTTCTAGGCTCGCAAATATCCCGCCCCGTTGCAGGAGGGTCACGCAGCAGGACCGCGCTGGGCGGGCTGGGCTGGGCTGGGCTGGGCGGGCAAAAGCGCGCGGCGCGCCGCTCTCTCCTTCTCCGCCTCGGAGCGGGAGCGGCGGGCTCGGCTCGGCTCGGCTCGGCTCGGCTCGGCGCCGCGCCGCAGGGCAGGGCAGGGCAGGGCAGGGCAGGGCAGGCCGGCGCCGGCGCCGCTCGCGCGCTTCCTCCTTCGCGGCCGGGGGAGCGTCCTGCGGGGAGCGGCGCTGCGCGTGCGTCGGCGCGCGCCCGTGCGCGTGCAGCGTTCTGGGAACGAGGCTGGCGCGCCCGGCGTGCTCGGCCCCGGCGCAGCAGCGCGCCCCAGCGCTTCGAACGTGCGGGCGGGGGGCAGCGGCGGGGGCAGCTGGGGCCGCCCCGCGACTCGTAGCATCGGGCCGTGGAGGCGGGAGGCGGGCCGCCGAGTCCGCCTGCGCGCTCTGTGACCTTCTCGGCCCGGGCGCCGCGCGCAGCCAAGGGAGGCGCGCCTGGAAAGCATTTTGCTTCCGACTCCCCCCCAGCCGCACCGCCCGCGACTCTGCTGGAGAATCTTCTGCAGCTGTCATTTCATACAAGCAGATGTTGTCCCATACAGGATATATTCTGTGCAGAGCGTTAATGTCTACCGCAAACACCTCCTATTCGGAAAGATGGACTATTCAAAAAATTGCCCTACTACATTCGCTGAACTCTTCAACATCTACCACTGGATTACTGTGAATAAATGTCTCTGAATGTAGGAAATTACGATGTTTCAAGAAAGCCAACACAGAGCAAGTTTTATCCAGACTTAATCATGCACTGACTGAGCTCCGCCTGCCTGGGTCCTCTGCGCAGCACCAGCATAGGCGGGAGGGCCGGGGGGGGGGATAGTTCACAGGGCCTCCGTCTCTCTCGCCAGGAAGCCACCCCCCTGGGCGGGCCTTGCGGGGCTGCGCCTGGCGTCGGGCGTAGAGACAGACCGGGGTGCTGCTGGTGCGCTGGGACTGAGCTGGCAGAGGGGGTCTCCAATGTGGTGTTGGAGGTACCCAGGACGGTGGTTCTGGGTGGCTTTAACGTCCATGTCCTCCATGACAACGAGGGGGCTGTCTCAATTTGTCACTGGCCTTTTTAAACTCAGCGAAATGATAAGTCAGGTCCCCTGGCAAGCGACGCTAACAAGAAAAGGAGCCCAAGATGGGTGGGAGTTTTTGAAAAAGGGAATTCTCACGGCACAATTACAAACCATTCCAACAAGAAGAAAAGGTGGAAGACAACAGAAGCAGCCAATGTGGCTTCACAAAAAGCTTAGCGATGACCTGAAAACAAAAAAGCACACATATAGGAAGTGGGAGGAAGGCCAAGCTACAAAGGAAGAGTACAGCTCTTTATCCAGACTTAATCATGCTCATCTTAATCAGACTCATCTTTAATGACCTTCCGTCGTGCATTAAAAACGTGGTTGTTCAGGCAGGCATTTGGGGTGGGTTAGGGTATTTAGAAAACGTTTTTATTGTAGAATTTTATTGTTTTAAACTGTTTTATTATATGCTGTACATTGCCCAGAGTGGCTGGGTGACCAGCCAGATGGGCAATTAATGAATTTAATAATAAATAAATAAAAATACAGGCAGGTAGCACAGAATTGCAGGGATGGCGTCAGGAAGGCTAAAGCTGAGCTGAGGTTAGTGAGTGATGCTAAAAGCAACAGAAAGGCTTGCTTCAGACAGTAAAAGACAGAGAAAAGAAATGGTGATTCAACAACTAAATAAGGATGGCAAAATGACGACAAAGAAAAGGCAGAAGTGCTCAGTTTCTACTTCAGCTCAATCTTCTCCCGAAAGACGGTCTATGAGCCCCTTGGCAAAGCTGAAATACAGGCTGAAGGGGCAGGATTGCAGCTTGAGATCGATAGGCATATGGTCAAGGAGCACCTAATTACTTTGAATGAGTTCAAATCTCCAGGGCCAGAGGAACTGCATCCTAAAGTAATAAAGGAACTGGCAGAAGAACTCTCAGAACCACTGTCTATTATCTTTGAGAAATCATGGAGGGCGGGTGAAGTGCCAGATGACTGGAGGAGGGCTAACGTTGTCCCTATCTTCAAAAAGGGCCAAAAGGAGGAACCTCCTGGGAACTACAGACCAGTCAGTCTGACATCCATCCCTGGGAAAATTCTGGAGAAGATTCTAAAGCAATCCATCTGTAAGCACCTTGAAAACAATGCAGTGATTACTCAAAGCCAACATGGATTTGTCAAGAACAAATCCTGCCAGACTAATCTGACCTCATTTTTTGATCAGGTAATCTCCCTTGTGGACTGTGGGAATGCTATGGACATCATATACCTCGACTTCAGCAAAGCTTTTGACAGAGTGCCACATGATCTCCTGATGAGCAAACTAGCTCAAAGTGGGCTAGATGAAACAACGATCCGGTGGATCCACAGTTGGCTACAGAACTCAAAGAGTTCTATCGGACTCTTTGAGTCCGGAGTTCTATCTTTTGAGTTCTATCGGACTCAAAGAGTGCTTATCAATGGGATCTTCTCCAACTGGGGAGAGGCAACGAGTGGGGCACTGCAGGGCTCAGTCCTGGGCCCAGTGCTCTTCAACATTTGTATGAATGACTTGGAGGAGAAGGTGCAGGGAATGCTGATCAAATTTGCAGATGACACAAAATTGGGCGGGATAGCTAATACTTTGGAAGACAGAAAAAACATTCAAAGTGATCTTGATAGGCTGGATCGGTGGGCAGAAAACAACAGAATGAAATTTAATAGGGATAAATGCCAAGTTCTGCACCTAAGAAGGATGCAGACAAACTGGAGAGGGTTCAGAGGGGGGCAACAAAGATGATCAGGGGACTGGAAACAAAGCCCTATGAAGAGAGACCAAAAGAACTGGGCATGTTTATCCTGGAGAAGAGAAGACTGAGGGGAGATAGGATAGCGCTCTTCAAGTGCTTGAAAGGTTGTCCCAGAGAGGAAGGCCAGGATCTCTTCTCAGTCATCCCGGAATGCAGGACACGGAATCATGGGCTCAAGTGACAGGAAGCCAAATTCCAGCTGAACATCAGGACAAACCTCCTGACTGTTATGACTATGGAACCCATTACCTAGGGAGGTGGTGGGCTCTCCCGCACTGGAGGCGTTCAAGACGAGGCTAGACAGCCTTCTGTCAGGGATGCTTTGACTTAGATTCCTGCACTGAACAGGCGGTTGGACTGAATGGTCTTATAGGCTCCTTCCAACCCTACTATTCTATGATTCTGTAATTTTATGATTTTAGCCTAGGGGGTATGAGTGGGTAGGTCCAAGTGAATACTTCCCTATAGGAAGGAGTGGGGTTCTTCCTTAAGGAGTCCCTAAGGAGGCAACCACTCCCGAAGAAGCCCACTCTGGACCCAAAGGTATTATACAACTACCGCCCTGTTGCAAATACCCTTTTCTTAGGGAAAGTACTGGGGAGAGTCGCAGCAGAACAACTGCAGGCACTCTTGGAGGATAGTGATTATCTGGACCCATTCCCCTCTGGGCTTTGTCCTGGTTATGGGACTGAATCAGCCTTGGTCACCTTGATGGATGACCTTTATAGGGATGTACGAAAGTCACTTACCTTTTCGCAGCTTGGCTTCGCGGTGGGGGGGAGGCGTTTCGCTTCTCCCCCTGAAGTTCAGGCGAGGGGGGGGAGGCTTCCCCTCTCGCCCGGCTGAAATTCAGGCCGGGGGGGTAGGCTTCCCACCTCGCCCGGCCGAAATTCAGGCCGGGGAGAAGCGCCCCATCTCTCCGGCCGCGAAACAAAAAGTAAAAAAAAAAAAGACCCCGTGATAGGCTATGTGACGATTTACGTAGCCTATCACGGCTAGATTTCCAAAGTCAGCCGTGATAGGCTACGTAAATCGTCACGTAGCCTATCACGGGTGACTTTGGAAAAAAACAAAACAAAAGCGCATACGCAAATGGCGGCTCCCATGGGGACCACCATTTGCGTTCCTTATTTGGGCCCGGGTAGTCTACGTAAAGATTTACGTAGACTACGGCGAAAATAAGGGCATGCTATTTGCGTTGCCCTTATTTTCGCCGTAGTCTACGTAAATCTTTACGTAGACTAGACGTGCCAAAATAAGGAACACAAATGGCGGTCACCATGGGAGCCGCCATTTGCGTACGCGCTTTATTTTTCTTTTTCCCAAAGTCACCCGTGATAGGCTACGTGACGATTTACGTAGCCTATCACGGCTGACTTTGGAAATCTAGCCGTGATAGGCTACGTAAATCGTTACGTAGCCTATCACGGGTGGTTTTTTTTTTTTTACTTTAGGGTGTTTTTTTTTGCAATGGCGGCGGGGGCAGCCAGTCGGGAGACCGGCCGCCCCCACCCGCGACGAACCGCTGCCGAACCGCCGCCGGGACCTGCCGCTGGGAGGGACATTCGCCAAAGGTAAGTCCCGTCCCGGGTGGGGCGGGAGGGGCGGAGAATTTCACCACCGATTTCAGGGGGCCGAATGCGTTGGCGCTCAGCCCCCCGAAGATTCGGGGAAAATTCTCCGCCATCCCTAGACTTTTATCGAGAGGGGGACGGTGGAGTGCAACCCTGTTAATTCTGCTTGCTCTCTCATCTGTTTTTGATACCATCGACTGTGGTATCCTCCTGTATCGACTCTGTGGGATGGCATCAGAGGCACTGTTTTACATTGAGTGACCATTCCTCAGCCCCTTGGCAATTAAGCTATGGGGTTCCACAGGGTACCATCTTGTCCCCAGTGTAGTTTAACATCTATATGAAGCCGCTGAGAGTGGGCATTAGGGGATTTGGAGCCAAGTGCCATCAGTACAGTGATGACACACAGCTCTATCTCTCTGTGAAATCTGAATCAGGAGAGGCTGTGCAAGTCCTGACTCAGTGCCTAGACTCAGTAATGGGCTGGATGAGGGCCAAAAAACTGAAACTGAATCTTGGCAAGATGGAAGTCCTGTGGGTGAGTGGTTCCCAGGTTTGGGAGGTAGGCTAATTGCCTGTTCTGGATGGGGTTGCACTCTCTCTGAAAAATCAGGTCCGTAGTCTGGGGGTTGTCAGGAGCGCCCTAGCGGCCTCTTTCAGTCTACTCCAATAGCCAACTCAAGACACAGATGAAAGGATTCTTTTCAAGGTGTTATTCCTTTTACAACTTAATGACTCTTTCAGATGCTAATCACCAGCGACTAAGCAAGGAACAGCCCTGGGGAAAGATAGCAGAGTAGCCTGTGCTCCAGGTTAGGCAGTTGGTCCCCATTTGAAGGAGAATTACAGGAAGACCCTGAACTTATGGGCTAGGGAGAGATCCTCCCTCTTTCCCTTGGGTCCTCGGGATGTGACCATTGCTTGCGTGCCAAACGAGCGCTACGCCTCCTTTCCGTGCCCTCCATCTGTCGTCACTCTCTGCGCTGGCGCCAAGTGTCTAGCAAGCCCCCCTCCCGCACTCTCTCCCTACCAGGGTCACTATCTATCTCAGGAATGCTGGCAGGAGGAATCTCTGCCAGCTGCTGTGCCTGTGAGGGATGAGCTGGCTCCTCTCCCACGGATTGCTGTTCCTCCTCAGAATCAGAACTGCTCTGGGGTTCTTTTGGCTCAGTTTCCACCCTGACAGGGGTTCTCCTAGATCCATCACTGTTGCTAGAGGCCCAAGTGGCTATGGCAGCTCGGAGTGCCTTCTACCAGCTTCAGCTGGTTCACCAGCTACGGCCTCTCCTGGACAGGGACAGCTTGGCCACAGTGGTACAGGCGATAGTAACCTCAAGACTGGGTTACTGCAATGTGCTCTATGTGGGGCTGCCCTTAAGGCTGCTCCAGAAGCTGGAGCTATTGCAGAACGCAGCGGCTTGGCTGTTGTTGGGAGCTGCCCCTTTCAGCGTGCAACTCCTTTGCTGAGGGAACTACACTGGCTGCCTATTTGCTACCAGGCCAGGTTTAAGGTTTTGGTACCAGTGTACAAAGCCCTTAACAACTTGGGACCAGGATACCTGAGAGAACACCTTCTCCTTCACTGACCTGCCTCATCACTGAGGTCATCACAGGGCATGCTCCTGGTGGCTCCACATGGACCCATGGTCCAAATGGAGTCCACTAGGAGAAGAGTCTTCAGTGTGGTGGCTCCTGTTCTGTGGAACTCCCTGTCCCTGGAGGTCAGGCAGGGACCAACACTGTGTTGTTCCCAGTGCCTCCTGAAAACATTTCTATTCCAGGAAAAATTCCTTAACTGCCCTGCCATGGTTTATATTAGCATTCTGTTTTAAATAAGAATAATTTTAATATGATTTTTTAATCTATTCATCTTTTTAGTACTTTATCTCTTATGATCACTGCTCCAGAATCTCTTTTAGATGTGGGGTGGTATAAAAATGTTGTAAAAAAAAAAGAAAAAAGATTTAAAATCTTCCTCTAATAAAAGTCAGGAGCATGCCTGATATACCTTTCTCAAAAAAGCACCAGTGGTTATGAATGCTGAGAATGTCTAATAATACCAAGACAGTGATCACTCAAGTAACATTCAATGGAGTTTCCAAATTTCTTCTTGAATTTTTCAGGTTTTGTGATCAACTATGGCGTGTGTGTGTGTGTGGGGGGGAGATTAACAAAGTCACCTATTATTATAATTGAATCTGATTGTACACAATGAACTACATGGCCAAGTTTTTGTAGACTGAACATTTTCTCCATTTTGAGCAGTAATGCATGAGTTCATATAGATTTGATCCTCTAGTAAAGCTACTCGTTCAAAAAGAACAAGAGGAACAGAAAGGGAGGTGGGGTTGCACTGTATGTGAAAAATACATCTCTCTGCACAGAAATACAGGAGGAGGAGCTTGGTAGCCCCATCGAGAGCATCTGGATCAAACTAAATGGGGCAAAGAATAGAAGGAACCTGGTGGTCGGAGTCTACTACCGGCCACCCAATCAAGGAGAAGACGAGGATGAAACTTTTGAAAAGCAAATAGCCAATGTTTCAAGGAAGCATGATGTAGTAGTAATGGGGGACTTCAATTTCCCTGATATTTCGTGGGAGACAAACTCTGCAAAACATGGCCCCTCCAGGAAATTCCTGACTTGTGTGGCAGATAACTTCCTCCTACAGAAAGTAGAGGAAGGAACTAGAGGATTGGCTATCCTTGACTTGATCCTAACCAACAGAGATGACTTAGTGGATAAAGTAGCAGTTACAGGAACTCTGGGGGAAAGCGACCATGTTGTACTTGAGTTCTTGGTTCTAAGGGAAGCAAAAGCCGAGTGTAGTCAAACGCGTACCCTGGATTTTAGGAATGCTGATTTTAATAAACTCAGAACGATAATCAGTAAGGTCCCATGGCAAGCGACGCTAACGAGAAAAGGAGTCCAAGATGGGTGGGAGTTTTTAAAAAAGGAAATTCTCAAAGCACAATCACAAACAATTCCAACAAGAAGAAAAGGTGGAAGACAACAGAAGAAGCCAATGTGGCTTCATGAAAAGCTTAGGGATGACCTGAAAGCAGAAAAGGACACATATAGGAAGTGGAAGGAAGGCCAAGCTACAAAGGAAGAGTACAGGCAGGTAGCACAGAATTGCAGGGGTGGCGTCAGGAAGGCTAAAGCTGAGAACGAGCTGAGGTTAGCGAGGGATGCTAAGAGCAACAAAAGTCCCCTCCCCCCACGTCCGGCTTGCCTGGCCGTGGGGGGGGGGATGTTGCGGGGGGGGATGTTGCGGGTGGGGGGGAGGGCAGGATGAGATCGAAGGCCATTTGCCCTCGCTCTCAATGTCCAGGTGGGGCGGCGGCTGAGCCGGCCGATATTTAGGCCGCCCCGCCCCCTTTCCTCATTCATTCTGGGTTTTCTGGCTGGCCCAGCAGGAGCAGCAGCAGCGTGGAGGTGGCGGCGGCGGCACTCGGCAGCGGCGGCTCCAGCAAGCCATGGGAGGGTGCCGGCCACCGTTAGGGCGGGCCATTTTTTTCCTTCCCTGGACCTCGTGGGGCCATCACCCTTGAGTGGGGGGGCAGTATTTCCCTGCACCCCCCCGCTTGCCCCTGGGCCGCTGGCCGCAGGGGCTGACCCTGCAGGCCCTCGCCGTGGCTATCGAGGGGGGGAGCTTCCCACGCCCCGTACGGCCCGGATTCTGCTGCGCTTTGCAGCGGG
This sequence comes from Heloderma suspectum, assembly GCF_057233095.1. NCBI lineage: Eukaryota > Metazoa > Chordata > Lepidosauria > Squamata > Helodermatidae > Heloderma > Heloderma suspectum. The sequence goes on along the minus strand of NC_139466.1, from coordinate 47,649,313 downwards.
CGGCTGTGGCGCTACCTTGCCGGCCCAGCAGTGGGATTTTCTCCCAGCTCGCTCCCCCCGGGCTTCCTGCGCCTCCTGTGGGGCCCCATTTTGCCCAACGGGGGAGTTTTCCCTCGCCCTGAGCGGCCCGGAATTGCCACCTTCCTCGGTGGCGGCAGCAGCCCCCCACTCCAACTGGAAGAGGGGGGAGTTTTCTCACGCCCCACCTGAATTGCCGCCTTTTCACGGGCTTTTTCCTGTGCCTCAGAGCAGCCCATTTGGCTGCTGACTGAGGCCCCCGTATTGCTGCCTTTCTTGGGGGGATTTTTCCTGTGCCCCAGAGTGGCCCATTTGGCTGCCATTTGCGGTGCCTGAATTGCCTCTTCGCGGGCTTTTTCCTCCTCCCCAGAGCGGCCCGTTTGGCCTAGGATGGCGGCGGCGTGGCCTTGCTGTCTCAGGGAGGTGGGGGAGCGTTCCCGCACCCTGGAGTGGCTGCAGCCCATGGGGGCTCATTCCCTGGGCTCTCTCTGTGGCCCGGTCGTCTCATCTTGCGGGTAGTGTGGCCTGTTTGGCCAATATAGCAGGTCGGCCTCCCAGCTAGCGATCACCCGAGCAGCATGGCCTTGCTGCGCAACGGGCGCTTCCTGCACCTCCGGAGAGGCCCTTCAGCCGGGGATTTCAGCGGGCAGCGGCTAAGTGGCCTTGCCACCCCTGCAGAGGGGAGTTTTCAGTGCTACGAAGCAGCCTGAATTGCCTTTGCTGTGGGTGGCAGCAGAGCGGCCTTGCCAGCCCAGAGAGGGGTGGGGTTCGCCCCTGCCTCCTGAATGGCCTGTAGTGCAGTAATAATAGTAAGAAGAAGAAGAATGGGGCGGAGTTTTTTCCCCACACCTCCAAGCAATCAGTCAAAGGCCTGGATGCGCCCAATCTTGCCTGATCTCAAAAGCTAAGCAGGGTCAGCCCTGGTTAGTGCTTGGCTGGGTGACCGCCTGAGAATCAGGCTTCTTGCACTGACCAGGGGGTTGGTCCCAATGGTCTTGTAGGCCCCTTCCAACCCTATGATTCTATGATCTTTGGTGGCCTTGCTGGCCCAGTGTCTTTTGTATTTAGGTGGGAAGAGGAGGGGGGGAGACCAAAAAAAACGGGGGGGAAGGGGAAAAAGTGCCAAGTTGTATCTAGGATATTCAGCTATCATCTTCTGCATGGGAAGTGCACGTATTTTGTTTGCTATTAGTCTCTCCCTCTCTTCCAGAAGATCTCTGGAAGAAGAGATAAGGGCTTTCTTTTATTTGGCCAAATGAATACATAGCATCAGGGCTATGCATTGGGAGCAAATTTCTTCCTTTCTCACCCCCATAGGAAGGAATGGGGACTTGTGCATGTGGCCCCATTGCTGTGGGGGGAGTTGTGCTTGGGTGGGGAGGCGAAGACATAGATGCCCCTCTACAATTCAAAGGGTTGTTTCCATCCATTCCCACCCCACATAGAAGGTCTCCTTTCCGTGGGGAGGCAGCTTCGAATTATGGTCTTAATTTTCCAGGTCGGAGTGCAAGGTCCATAGACAGGGAGGAAAAGGGACAAAAGGAAATGAGAAAGAAAGAAAAGAAAAGTGGTGGGGGGGGAGGCCCTCCGCCTTGCCGAAGTTTCAGACTTGGGCCTTTGAACATCTCACAGAGCCCCCTTATTGTTAACAAAGTCTGGGGCTTGATACCCAGCTTCCCTGGGTGGGGCGTGGTGAGACTCTTGACTCATGCCCTGGTAGAGCCATTGCTAACCCCCGTGAGGGGAGACTGGTAGCTATGTGGGTTTGGGGTTCTCCTGTTTTCACACCTCCCCGGCAGCTTAGAGTACCAGCTCGGTGCAGTGGTTAAAGTGCCATAATGGAGATATGGGCTCTAGTCCCCACTTGGCCGTGAAGCTCACTGTGTGACTTTAGGCCAGTCCCTGGCTCTCTGCGTAACCCGCCTCACTGGGCTGATTGTAAGGGTTGTTCTTCACTCATGTTGCGAGGCAGCGGCTTCAGCATTCGCTCCGAGGGCATGCTCTGGAGGAACAGGTAGCTTCTGCTTTGCGGAAGCTAAACAAGGTTGCCCCCCCCCACCTTTTTTGCTTACTCCACATAGTCAGTGGCAGGAGTCTGTGCCAATTCAGCTAACTGGTTAAATTTATTAAGGTTACAACTGTGCAGTAACACGGGAGGTATGAAACACTACCCTGTTAGGGTCAGTGTATAGGATCATCTGGTGCGTAGTGCCATGCCTAGGGATGGGGGAGAATTTCTCCCCAAAACTTCGGGGGGCCGAGTGCCAACGTATTCGGCCCCCCGAAGTAGTTTTGGGGAGAAATTCTCCACCCCCCCGCCCCCCCCCCCAGGATGGGACTTACCTTTCCCGAATGTCGCTCCCGGTGGCGGGTCGCAGCGGCGGTTCAGCAGGGCTTCGACAGGGGCAGGGGCGGCAGCCGGTCTTTCGACCGGCTGCCACCGCCGCCATTCCAAGAAAAGTAAAAAAAAAACAAAACGCCCCCATGATAGGCTACGTGACGATTAACGTAGCCTATCACGGCTAGATTTGCAAAGTCAGCCGTGATAGGCTACGTTAATCGTCACGTAGCCTATCACGGGTGACTTTAAAAAAAATAAATAAAAAGCGCGTACGCTAATTGCGGCCCCCATAGGGAGCCGCCATTCGCGTTCTTTATTTGGTCGCTGTAGTCTACGTAAATCTTTAAGTAGACTACGGCGAAAATAAGGGCAACGAAAATAGCGTTGCCCTTATTTTCGCCGTAGTCTACGTAATCTTTACGTAGACTATAGCGACCAAATAAGGAACACGAATGGCGGCTCCCTATGGGGGCCGCAATTAGCGTACGCGCTTTTTTTTTTTTAAGTCACCCATGATAGGCTACGTGACGATTAACGTAGCCTATCACGGCTGACTTTGCAGATCTAGCCGTGATAGGCTACGTAAATCATCACGTAGCCTATCATGGGGGCGGGTTTTTTTACTTTTTATTTCGCGGCCGGGCGAGGCGCCTCCTCCCTGGCCTGAATTTCGGCCGGGCGAGGCAGGAAGACTCCCCCCCGGCCTGAATTTCGGCCGGGCGAGGAGGGAAGCCTCCCCCCCCGGCCTGAACTTCAGGGGGAGCAGCGAAGCGCCTCCCCCCCACCGCGAAGCAAGCTGCGAGACCAGGTAAGTGACTTTCGTGCACCCCTAGCCACGCCCCAGGGCTGCCCTATGATCTCTTGAAATCCCGTTTTTTCAAAATTCTCTTATACACAGCATTGCCTATGCAGGCTGATTCGAGGCTTTACGTCCATTCTTAAATTCCTTGTGTGTGAGGGGCAGGCCTCCATTCAGGTTATTAAACCACAGTCCTCCTGCAATCCAATCCTTATGGATCGGGTAGTAGTACTGAATTTGCAACACCTCCTGCGTAACACCTGTTTTCTCATGAGGCATACAAGTGGCAGGTTGAGCACCAGTGCCAACATTTCATCTAATACCCGGACGCCGGAAATTCCAGAAACCACACTAAGAGGCTGTCGTTGAGTGTTGTGTATGTAAGTAGTGTAGGCCACGCTGCACTTCATGTCTCACATGACAAGGCCCTTCTGTACCTGGGTTGATGGAGAGCCCTGGGGTGTTGCTCTCTCATTCAGCTGCAACAGTTGTCGCCCTCCCAGTAGTTTACAGTTATGGTCTTGTGTCCATTCCTAAAGTGTGGACTTTACCGCTCGGCATCTCTTTTCTTGTCCTTACAGTTATTTATTTATTTGTTTATTTATTTATTTTCTCTTTGATCAATGTATTGGATGTCAACCTGTTAGAGAAAAGTTCTTGCTTCTGGTTGAAAGAAAGGATGCCAGGCAGGCAGCAGTGGATCTAACACTATTTCATTGGTCGTTTTGCAAAACAGGTGCAGAGCAGTCTGGACCCCAAGATAAGCGTGCACTAGTCTTTTATACCCTTCCCCCTCCCCATAATCTTCCCGTTAGCCACAAGACATGTCAACTGACTGAGCCATTAGCTGATTCATTAGTCATGAGTGTGTCAGTGTGCTTCCTGCTGATTATGCCTTTCGTGACTGAGACGCCAGCCACTTATGGCATCCCTTTTTCTAACGAACCCGTGCGCACGCGTGCTCATGTCTGGACACAGCATGTTGTTATAAGCTGGTTGTAGCACATATAGGACAGGCTGCAGCTCCCAGAGCAGCCTGTTCCAGGGCGCATGTGTTCGCGGATTGACCGGCGCAGCTTGTCACGAGAGCGCTTTCTTCCCACTCCATTCCATTACGGGTTGGTGCGTGTTCCCCTGCAGGTTCCAGTGCTGCATCTAGGAGGGAACAACCTGTGGGTGAGAAAGGCAAGGACCTTTCCCAGGTCATGCAGCACAGTTTGCCAGCTGTAATGATCATTGGTCCGGCTTGCTTCCTCAACTTAACTGGAGGAATGCGCTTGGTTAGATGGCCGGAGTGTGTGTGAGCCAGTGCAGGTGCTCGTCTGTGAGCGCAGCACAGTTTTCTGTGCCAGTCGGAAGGCCTCCTCAAGCAGTGGATCCCAGCTCGGGCTTAGCCGGCATGCCACCATTCAGCGGTTGGCAGACGCGGCGTGCGTTTGGTGCATTTGGAGCCCAACTTATATCATTGCCAGCTTCGGAGGGTGTGGTTAGCAGAATGTGCCTCACCGGTCGCCGACCAGGGGCGATGGGTTGGAACCATCACAGGCCCCTCCGTCCACCTGCATGGTGGACAGGCCAGGGAAAGCTCAGAACACCAGCTTGGTGTGCCAGTGTTTGAAGCCAGGGCGGCATCACCTCGAGGGTGGCAAAAGCTGAAGTCTTCCAGTTTTAGCTGTACCCAGCAGCTAATTCCTGTTGTTAATTTTTTCCCCTGATCTTAGAATTGGATATTTATAAGCCCGTGTGTTACTCAGAAAATAAAAGTTAACCAGCTTCTTTTAAAAAAAACTTAAGAGGTTTGCTGTGCTATGCTTCAGCATTAACTAGCAGAATGGTCAACAAACATTTAGAGCGCTACACGCAGGTCCCAATATTCATTTTGTGTTTCATGGTGCGTCTTCTAACTTACCTCGCGTTGCTCCCCCTGGTGACTTTTGAATGAAGACAGTCTTGGAGAGTAGATGACAGATGGTTAAGATTTTATCTGTGGCAGTTGATGGGAGCTGTCTGGGCCTATATGTATAGCAGGAGTTTTCTTATTATTCAGCTTCCTTTACTATGCCCAGTGCTATCGCAGTGCAGGAGATGTGTCCAATCCTGGCCTTTAAGTAAGATCTAGTGTAGGCTGTTTTGCTCTTCTCTCACCCTACCCTGATAGGGTGTACAAAACCCCGCTTACCTGGCTCTGCTGGGTTCCGCAGGTGGGGTGAGGCACTCCATCCCTCCCCCCGGAATCCTGGCCGGCTGGCTCCGCTCTGCAGCCAAGCCGCAGAGCTGCCAGCCGGCTCCGGCCACCCGCAGCTGGACATCCGGCCACTGGGCAGCCCTGCAGGGACGCAAATGGCGGCTGTCGTAGCCGCCGTCATTTGCATCCCTGTAGTGAGCTGTAATAGGCTACATAAATATTTACGTAGCCTATCACGGAAGGGGGGGAAAAAACCCAGCGTACGCAAATGGCGGCGGCTACCACCATTTGCGTACGCTGGGGTTTCCCCCCCCTGCCGTGATAGGCTACGTAAATACTTACATAGCCTATCACGGCCTCCGCAGGGACGCAAATGGCATCTCTGCATTAGCCATGATAGGCTACGTAAGTATTTACCTAGCTTATCACGGCTGAAGAAGGAGGAAGCGAATGGCGGCCGCAGGACGGCCGCCATTCGCATAGCAGCGCGGACAGGAGCAAGTAAGTGCTCCATTTCACGCGCCTTTTGTGGGTTGGGGGGGCGGGGGCTTCGTTCTGCGACGGTTTTCAGGGGGCCGAATGCACTGGCATTCAGCCTCACCGAGATCCATCGCGGAATTCTCTGACATCCCTACCTACCCATAGGGTATCCTGCTAGAGTAACAATAGTTTTGGCTTCAGCTTCTTCCCAAGCAAAGGCCTCAGCATCCTGTTCAGCCAGAATTGATTCAGGACTACAGTCAATTTCAAAAGCCCATGAAAGGGACTGCCCAGACTATTGGGGCAGGCTTGCTGCACTGGCCTTCTGGGCTAAAGATGAAGGGTGTGGCCAACAACACTGCTGACTTCCTGGTCAGGCAGGTGCTCCAGGGTTGGTCTCGGGGATCCCTGGCGCCTCCAGACTCCAGAGCCCTTCTGCCGCCAGACATATTGCTGGGTTTACGGGCTCTGTGGCCTTTGGGTACCTCACACGAGGCTTGGCAGTTTAGTGATGTGCAATTTCCCCAGCGGGTGGTCTTTATTCCACTGAGGAAATCCAAAGCCGACCAGGTTGGGAGTGGGGTTAGCACTGTTCCCAGCCCTGGTGCTGGACCTTCGTCCGGTCACCACCCTGGGGGCCTTTTCTCTAGGTCTGGGGGAGTCTCCCTGGCCCTTTCTTCTGCCTTAGTGACTCCTCTCCCCTGACCAAACATCAATTCTGGGTAGTCACTCTGCGGCCTTGGAGATGTTGGCTTTGCGCCGCGTCTCTGGGGCTCACATCTAGGGATGTCAGAGAATTCTGCCACGGAAATCGGTGAGGCCGAATGCCAGTGGATTCGGCCCCCCGAACTCCATGATGGAACAGCCTGCCCCCCCACCCCCGTGGATCCCCCCCGGGACGAGACTTACCTGTGGCGGATCTTCTGGGCGGCGGCGGCTCCGGCGGTGGCTTCAGCAGCGGCGACAGCAGCAGCGGCTGGTCTTCCGACTGGCTGCCGCCACCGCCATTTCCAGGCTTGTAAAAAAAACCCAAAAAGACGTGATAAGCTACGTAAAGATTTACGTAGCCTATCATGGCTAGGTTAAAAAAAAAAACACGACGTGATAGGCTACGTAAATCTTTACGTAGCCTATCATGGTTGGGTGGGTTAAAAAAAACACGTACGCAAATGGCAGCGGCTACAGCTGCCGCCATTTGCGTTCCTTATTTTTGCCGTCTTAATCTACGTAAATATTTACGTAGACTATGATGGCGAAAATAAAGGGGAACGCAAATAGCGTAGCGGGCGCTATTTGCATCCCTTTTTGATTCGCCGTTTTAGCCTACGTAAAGGTTTACATAAAGGTTTACGTAGGCTAAAACGGCGAATCAAAAAGGGACACAAATAGCGCCTGCTACACTATTTCCGTTCCCCTTTATTTTTGCCGTCATAGTCTACGTAAATATTTACGTAGATTAAGAGGGCAAAAATAAGGAACGCAAATGGCGGCGGCTGTAGCCGCCACCATTTGCGTATGCAGGTTTGTTTGTTTTTTTACCCAGAGCCCTCCGCGGCCGGAAATCCGGCTGCGGACGGCTCTGGCCTGGCTGGGCCTGGCCGGCTGCTCTGCGGAGCTGCCGCGGAGCACAGCCAGCTGCGGAGGATTCCGGGGGGGAGGTACGGAGTGCCTCCCCCCCCGGCGAGGATTCCGGGGGGAGGGACGGAACGCCTCCACCCCCCATCAACATAATACGTGAAAGGTAAGTGACTTTTGTATATCCCTACTCACATCGGACAAAGAGCAGTCCATCGTCCGGTGGAGCTCCAAGGCGTATCGGGCCTCCGCAAGGCCACTGCTGGGCCTTTTCAGACATGAGGACACTGGTGTTCACATGTTTGTCTCTTGTTCTTTCAGATGTCTGGAGTGCGAGGGAACCGGTATGCGTGCTCATCTGGGGGCACAGCATGGTTCTCTGGGCTAGTCGGAGTGCCTCCTCAAGTGGTGGAGCCTAGCTGGGTCTGAGCCGGTGTGCCACCATCCAGTGGTTGTGCAGACGTGGCATGTGTTGGTACGCCTCCTGCCCACATTCTTCCAGCAAGGGCTGGTGAAGGTTCCCCCACAGATTCTGGTTCAGCACATAGGGGGGAATGATTTATGCCTGCTGAAGGGCAAGGCCCTGATTCTTCAAGCCTGAGATTTACAGCTGATTCGGTGTCACTGGCCCGGAATTGCCATCATTGGGTCCATCCTGCTGCCGAGAGGGGCATGGAATGATGGTTGGGATCCCTGAAGATGGTGGTCATCTCTGACCTAGGCAATGTTTTCTTGTTGGTGTATCTGCGAAGGGGCATCCTGGAGTGTTTTGCTGCGTAGGTTGGGGGGAGGGTGACTAAGCAGAGGCTTGTCGCCCTCCTGTGGCGGTTCCAGGCAGGCGCTCCAGTGGGGGAGAGGACAGGTGAGCATTCGTGGGCACCGTTTCAGGTGACTGGTAAGGCCCGAGGCTCTCGGCTCTGGGTTTTGTGGCCCCGAGTTGGGAGATACAGCTTACCTCTGAGGCTGACCCTCCTCACCCACTCGGGTTCCATGGCTCGAGGGGTGCTGACAGGTCACAGCCCAGAAATGGGTGGATCGATCTCCAGGGTGGCTACGGTAGACGCCATGCCTCAGATGACAAATGCTTCACTCGATACCTGTCATGATTACTTGTTTTCTATGTGCCCGCCAGTGCTTTCTTCGCAGATTGTAATATGTCAATAAATGTGGCCCAGTTTTATCCCAACTCTATTTGTGTCATCTCGTCATTCCCCCCCCCCCATGCACCCGCAAAGGCTTTCTTCAGCTACGTGCAAAGTAAAAGACAGAGGAAACAAATGGTGGTTCAGCTATTAAATAAGGATGGCAAAATGATAACAGATGACCAAGAAAAGGCAGAAGTGCTCAATTCCTACTTTGGCTCAGTCTTCTCCCAAAAGACAGTCTATGAGCCCCCTGGCAAAGGCGAAGTACAGGCTGAAGGGGCAGGATTGCAGCTTGAGATCAATAGGCATATGGTCAAGGAAGATCTAATTACTTTGAATGAGTTCAAATCTCCAGGGCCAGATGAACTGCACCCTAGAGTCATAAAGGAACTGGCAGAAGAACTCTCAGAACCGCTGTCTATTCTCTTTGAGAAATCATGGAGGACGGGGGAAGTGCCAGATGACTGGAGGAGGGCTAATGTTGTCCCTATCTTCAAAAAGGGTAAAAGGGAGGAACCTGGGAACTACAGACCAGTCAGTCTGACATCCATCCCTGGGAAAATTCTGGAGCAGATTCTAAAGCAATCCATCTGTAAGCACCTTGAAAACAATGCAGTGATTACTCAAAGCCAACATGGATTTGTCAAGAACAAATCCTGCCAGACGAATCTGATTTCATTCTTTGATCAAGTAACCTCCCTTGTGGACTGCAGGAATGCTGTGGACATCATATACCTCGACTTCAGCAAAGCTTTCGACAAAGTGCCCCATGATCTCCTGATGAGCAAACTAGCTCAAAGTGGGCTAGATGAAACAACGATCCGGTGGATCCACAGTTGGCTACAGCATTGGACTCAAAGAGTGCTTATCAATGGGACCTTCTCAAACTGGGGAGAGGTAACAAGCGGGGTACCGCAGGGCTCAGTCCTGGGCCCAGTGCTCTTCCACATTTTTATTAATAACTTGGAACAGGAGATGCAGGGAACGCTGATCAAATTTGCAGATGACACAACATTGGGCGGGATAGCTAATACTTTGGGAGACAGAAACAAAATTCAGAGTGATCTTGATATGTTGGAGCACTGGGCTGAAAACAATAGAATGAAATTGAATAGGGATAAATGCTAAGTTCTGCACCTAGGAAAAAGTAGGGATGGACGAAAGTCCCTTACCTGTCCTCGAAGCTTGCTTCATGGTGGGGGGGAGGCGCTTCGCTTCTCCCGCCGAAGTTCATGCGAGGGGTGGAGGCGCCCCGCCTCGCCCGGCCGAAATTCAGGCCAGGAAGGAGGCGCCCCATCCCTCGCTGGCGAAATTCAGGCCGGGTAGTAGCGCCCCGTCTACCCGGCCGCGAAAAGAAAAAAAAACAACCACCCCCGTGATAGGCTACGTAACGATTTACGTAGCCTATCACGGCTAGATTTCCAAAGTCAGCCGTGATAGTCTACGTAAATCGTCACGTAGCCTATCACGGGTGACTTTGAAAAAAAAAAAAGCGCGTACGCAAATGGCGGCCCCCATAGGGCGCCGCCATTTGCGTTCCTTATTTGGTCCCTGTAGTCTACGTAAAGATTTACGTAGACTACGGCGAAAATAAGGGCAATGCTATTTGCCCTTATAGCGCAAGATATAGTGAAATATAAAATAAGGCGAAAATAAGGGCAACGGTATTTGCCCGTATAGCGCAAGATATAGCGCAAGACCGGCTGCCGCCCCCGCCCCTGACGAAGACCCGACGAACTGCCGCCGGGACCCGCCGCCGGGAGGGGCATTCGTGAAAGGTAAGTCCCATCCCGGGGGGGGCGGAGAATTTCACCGCCAATTTCAGGGGGCCGAATGTGTTGGCACTCGGCCCCCCGAAGTTTCGGAGAGAAATTCTCCCCCATCCCTAGGAAAAAGAAACCAAATCCGCAGTTACAAGATGGGGAATATGGCTCAACAACACTACAAGCGAGAAGAATCTGGGAATTGTTGTCGATCACAAGCTGAAGATGAGCCAACAATGTGATGTGGCTGCAAAAAAGGCAAAAAATGGGCTGCCTTAATAGAAGCATAGCTTCCAAATCCTGGGAAGTACTAGTTCCCCTCTACTCAGCACTGGTTAGGCCTGATGTGGAATCCTGTGTCCAGTTCTGGGCACCACACTTTAAGAAGGATGCAGACAAACTGGAGAGGGTTCAGAGGAGGGCAACAAAGGTGATCAGGGGACTGGAAACAAAGCCCTGTGAGGAGAGACTGAAAGAACTGGGCGTGTTTAGCCTCGAGAAGAGAAGACTGAGGGGAGATAGGATAGCGCTCTTCAAGGACTTGAAAGGTTGTCACAGAGAGGAAGGCCAGGATCTCTTCTTGATCATCCCGGAGTGCAGGACATGGAAGAATGGGCTCAAGTGACAGGAAGCCAGATTCCGGCTGAACATCAGGAAAAACTTCCTGAATGTTAGAGCAATACAACAATGGAACCCATTCCCCAGGGAGGCGGTGGGCTCTCCCACACTGGAGGCATTCAAGATGAGGCTGGACAGCCACCTGTCAGGGATGCTTTGACCTGGATTTCTGCATTCAGCAGGGTGTTGGAGTCGATGGTCTTGTAGGCCCCTTCCAACCCTACTATTCTATGAAGTCACGGTGCTTAAGCTTAGAAGTTACAAATCAGTTAACTTGAAAGCTAACAGCCCAGTGGTTCAAAGCACGTAGGGATCCAGGTTCATGATTAAGATTCAAAAACAAGCTATGGCTCAGAATTCAAGAGGAGCCATGGCTAGAGCCCAGGCAGAAATGGAGACATTCTTAACAGTAGGATCTCCATGCTCCGGAGCCCTGAGCTGACTTGGGTTCAGAGTTAGGAAGATGCAGACTGTCTCTGCTCTTAGGATAGGATTGCTACATGGGCATGGTCCTAGCTAAGTGCAGGGATTCAAGAATAAACTAGGCTAAAGAGCCCTAGGCAATGGAAACAGTCCCAGATGCAGGATTTTTATGCACAGAAGCCTCTAGCTGACTCAGGTTCAAGGATCGGATATAGAATTATGTTATGACAAAGCAGAACCCCAAGTTGTTGGGAGATGTTCTGTATTTCAGAATCTTGCATTATTGGGTTCTAAGTCAAACTGGGTCTGGTGAAAGATTCGATTAGGACTTCTGGGGTTATTGGCAAGGAGCAGATTGGTTTCAAAGCCGGTTATTCCACCTGGACCATCATTTGACACTTACATTGCAGACAAATATTCCCAGCATAAAGAGTACAAATCATATTGATCTAAAACCAGCATTTGATTTGATACCATACACCCTCTGGAACATAGGAAGCTGGGCCAGACAACTGGTCCATGTAGCTCAGAATTGTCAACACTGAGTCTGGCAGCAATGGCTTTCTGGGGTTTCAGGTAGGGGCTTTGTCAGCTCTTTCTGGAGATGCTGGGGACTGAAGAACCTGGGACCGTCTGCGTGCAAAGCAGGTGCAGCCACTGAGCTGCAGTCCTTCCTGAAGGAAGCAAACTGGAGCACTTTTCTACTGATGCTCACCAATCATTTTTGATCCATTCTTTACATCATACTGCTACTGTCCAAGTGTGCTGCAGCTCTGAAAGTCTGCTCAAATCAACTCTTCTACTACAGGGACTGAAACAAAGACATGTGCTTGCTGCAATACTATTTAAGGTGCAATCCTATGGTCACTGGGAGTCCAATCCCTCACAAAGAGATAGGATGTGTCCCAGAGGGAGAGGGCAGGTGGACAATCTGGAGTGGCTACCATCATTTGCTTAGTCCTTCCTGCTGAGGAAAAGAAAAGATGGGAAATTGTCTGGGAGCTCCTGCAAGAAGCAGCCAGTGATTTTTCTGGGTCACCCGCCCCCCTCTCTCTGGATGGCCTGCCGCAGGGGGTAGCAGGGAAGAGTGCAGGCAGGCAAAGGCAGCACCTACTCTGACCTCCTCTCGCTCGCTCACTCGCTCGCTGGCCCTGTGGGTGCTGTGGCAGGGTGGCTTGGTCCTGTGAGACTGTATGAGCAGGCCACCTCCACCCACTCACCCTCTTCCTCTGGGCGGTACAGCTGGTCATGGAAGAAACAGCACCTTACCCTCTCACATGGAGATTCTGCCCAGTGGCCGAGATCCTCCCTGTTGTGCCCCCAGGGAGAGGGTGCACCAGAGGATGCAGCAGCCTCTCCTTGCCTCCACACGTTCATTCACCCTCTGCCTGCTCACTCATCCTTTGTCTCTGCCTGCTCACTCACCCCCTCTCACTGGGTTTTGTGGAAGACTTGGCTAGTTTGGCCCAGTCCCCAAAGAGTGATGACTTTTTGCCTTTCATGAAACATCACAGGGTGGTTAAAATATCGCAAAGTCCCCAGCCAGTCAGGGATTGGATACGTGTATGAATCACATGGCAACAGCTGTAGTCTGGCTCCATGATGCTGCCATGGGTCTCTGTAATACAGGGCTAGAACTAGACCAAACCCTACAGCCACCTAAGAGGGCATTTCCAAGGCAACCTTTTGGGCAATACATTACTGGCTAGCCCGGACAATTGTTGTGACAAACCTCAATGACTTTCCCTGCAGTTGTAGGAACAGATTTGCTATTGTAGGAAAACATATTTTCTCAGCAGTCAATCAAACAGAAATATTTTGGGGCTATGAAAAACAAAATTCAATTTTTCAACACGGCCTCATCCCCAGAAAGAGTCATTGAGTTCCAATGGATCTCCAATCCATGCTTGACCCACAGAAGCACTTGAAGTGGAAAATTCATATAGCATGCCTCCTCTCGTACGCCTCCTCTCTCCACACACACACACACTTCAACATGGGGCACAATCCTCCTGTCAGGGTGGACACTGAGCCCATAGAATCCCAGAGTAGTTCTGATTCGGAGGAAGAGCAGTCGCTCCTGGGAGAGGAGCGCGCCCCTTTTTCCCAGGGCCCGCAGCTGACAGAGATTCCTCCCACCCACATTCCTAGATTAGAAAGCAGTCCAGGGAGTGACCCAGCACCGATAGCAGACTGGTTGGATGCGCGGTGCAGACGCAGAGAGCGGCGCCAAATAGAGAGCGCAAAAAGGAGGCGTAGCGCCCGGTTGGCGCTCAAAGAACAGTTGTGCCCAGAGGATACAAGGGAAAAGGGGAGGGATTCTCCCTAGTCCTTATATTCAGGGGTCTGCCAGTAATTGCCTTTCAAACGGGGACCAACTTAGGGCATAGGGATGCTGCTGCTCAGATCTAGTTGCTACCTGTAAAGTTGTAAGTTATAAAAAAAAAAAAAAAGCTTAAAAAAAAATCCCTTTGTCTGCGTCTGGACTTGGCTACTAGATTAGAGTGAGAGAGCCCTCCAAGGAGCCCTTGACACCTCCTGCACAAGCTCCACTGAAATTAAAATCCTCTTGTCCAAATTCCTGCCTTCATTTGTTCCCCCCACTCTGCTGAATACAGCAGGGTTGGCCCTGGATTGGAGAAGCAGGTTTAGCAGTGTAACTCAAACTTGGAGTTAGCATCAAGGCTTTGGCTTGCATAGAAAGGACTTAGGAAGCCCACTGTGGCCTGGACATGCAAACACCATCCCCTCCATGCCAGAAATAAAAGGAGGGGGAGGGAGGAGAGCCGCCCTGTCCTTCAGACATGAATGTATATGACGCTGCCTCTGAAACCAGAGCATTGCTCTATCCAGCTCAGCATAGCCCACTGGCAGCAGCCTTCTCCCATCACCCAGAGTTCAGTCTTTTCTTGAGGTGAAAGTGCCACAGGCTTGGCCGGGACCTTCTGCATGTGCAGCGTGCCCCTCTCCCTCTTGCACCTGACGGACTAGTCAGGTGCAAGAGCAGATGGGGGAGCACTTGCCGAAGGACGAACCCCCAAGAACTGGTACACAACCAGGGAGGCTCCAGTTCCCAGCGCCAGAAGCAGGTGGACCCTCAGGGCCAGGGCATGGCGACCTTGCCGCCCGTCCATCTCTGATTTCAATCACAGGATCCGCAGTTCATCTTTTTCTGACAGCCCGTACTTGACTTTGTGGTCATTGAAGAGTTTGCAGAGGGACTGGATGTACATGGAGTGGTAACAGTCCACCATCTCATAGGTCGGATGTTCAATCTTGGGCACAGTCACAGGCTCGCCAACTAGTGGAGGAGAAGTGGGTTAGGCAAAGCTGTGCACACCCAGACTAACAAATCCCAGATACTTCATCTGGAAGTCTTTCCTCTTACCTGGTATGGGTGGAATGGGGACTCAAATCTCCATGAATGTTTGAGAGTGTGGAGCTCATGAGTAAAAGGGTGTGGTCTTGTGTATGTGGCATTAGCCAGATTTTCTGTATTAAGTGTTTGTTGACGAAGCCATCTGTGACTGCAGAAGCCAGAGGCAGGAGGGCACTCCGGCTTCTGCCACAGTCTAGAGCGACAGCTATAGCACTCCTGTACAGCAAGGAGAAGGCCGCCCTGGCCCCAGCCCAGTGTCAGAGAAGGAACTGCTGTCGGGAGCTTGTCTCCCTATCTCTGTCAGCAGGACCCAACTGCTAACTGTCCTGGGACTACGGAATTGAGGGCAAAGGGGACAGTCTGGCCTCTGCTACCAGCCAGAGGAATGATAACTGCTGGGTCAATTGCAGCTCTTCTG
Organism: Heloderma suspectum; assembly: GCF_057233095.1. NCBI lineage: Eukaryota > Metazoa > Chordata > Lepidosauria > Squamata > Helodermatidae > Heloderma > Heloderma suspectum. The sequence continues at coordinate 47,634,169 of NC_139466.1, read as the reverse complement.
TCCAAACAAGGACACCAGGAGGGAAGATCAGGCTGGTACCAACAATATGCAAATGCCTGTTTATAATTTAACACTTAATTTGATGATCATCATGATGATGATTTGCATTTCTATACTGCCCAATATCCAAAGCTCTGGGTGGTTCAAAACAATTCACAAGATAAAATACAGCATAAAAATCAAAACATACAAAATTCCAGGGAGCTCTGTTCCAGGAAGCCTTCCTTGAATGACCAACCATGTCTTTATTGTTACTCTGTTTTTTAAAATAATACTTTTTAATATGGTGTTTTACTTCTTTTATCTATTTATCATTTTATCTGTTGTTGTTTCCCGCTCTGGTATCTGTTTAGATGTGGAGCAGTATATAAATGCTTTAAATAAAATGAAATAAATAAATAAAATGTAAAAACGATTTAACAGCTGTGAAAGCAGATAGAAGATTAAATACAGGAAGCGAGATGGGGGGGTTGGGGTTGTGTTTTTTTGCCACCCTCACTGCCCCTGAATATACCAGTATTCAATTGCATCCACAAGGAGTTCTTCTCCATCTGCACTCAAGACGTCTCCTATTGGAGATCTCCTTCCATTGTTCTCAGCTCTTGGGTACACCACAGAGTCGTACAAGCTCTATTACAGAGAGGGTGCTCAGGAGCGATCGTGTCAACCGATCACTTCTGCATTCCAAAGACTGACCAGGGTCTTGACCGGAGTGCCAGCCATATCAGCCAGCAACCCCCCTGGAAACCATCTGGATCCTTTAGGATCTGGGGTAGACCATCTTAATAGGTCACGTTTGCTTTGGCAGCACATGCAATAAAACTGGAGTGATACAGAGAAGAGTAGCATGGTCCCTGTGCAAGGATCTTAACAGGTCCCTGCAGTGTCGGTCTAAGAGCATCTCTACACCAGCCTAAAATTTTGCATTTAAAACAGGGCTCTCTGCTTCCATTTTATTTATTTATTATTTATTTACAATATTTGTACACCGCTGCATATCTAGAATAGATTTCGGAGTGGTGAACACAAGATAAAACAGTAAAAGGATAAAAAGATTATAACACCAGATTAAAATTATGCTATTTTAAAAAAACATTTTAAATTCAGGATCATGATGAACTCCCTTTACAGGTGCTTCCTCCCCTCCCTTTCCCCCCTTATCTGAGTCTTCCATATGTTTCATTATACAACTGCTAGATGGCGCTGCGGTCCAGCTCCTCTTATTGCAGCTTTTCCTTTTTCATGGAGGGAACTCACAGGGAACTCAAATGCTGTAATCTGATAGCTCATTATCTCTGATCTTTTTTAAAAAAACACGGAATAAAGGTCTTTTAGTGTGGGAGATGCCTTGGAGGTTCGCAACCGCATCTACAGGACCCGCAAACTTCCGTGAGTGAGCAATCTCAATCGTAGGATAAAAGCTCCGTGCGGCAAAGCCCTAAACCTCAACAGAAGGTTTGGGCCTTTCAGACTGATCTTCCTCCTCCACCTTCGCTCTCCACTCCCCTTGCATTGTCTTAGTCTGTAAGCCTGTCCCTCCTTTTCATTTATACACTGTGCCAGTGTTGGGTATCCAATTTTAATTGCTGTGAGAGTCAATGTAAGACAATTTTTGAATGAAAAGAAATCAAACCAAGGGAAGAAGCACTGAATGCAGGTAAAACAAGAAAGAAAGCATCTAGGAATACATACAAACAGCTACTTCGGAAGGCAAAACAGCTTAAAAGAAGCTTTCAACCTTTAAAGGTTGAACTATTTTCAGCCCAAGGGCCAAATTCCATTTTGGGGGCCACATTCAGTGGGGCCAAAGGCAAAAGGGGATGGGCCCTAAATACCCAAAATAGTAGCACATCTCAGACTTGAGCTTCTCGTCCAAGTGTTGGTTTTACATACCCAGGGACAATTTCAGAAATATTGCTGAAAGTTTGAGGGAGAAAAAGCAGTTTAAAGGGAAAAAGCAAAACAAAGTGACTTCAAGAAACTGATTAGTGACTGTGATGTTACACGTTTGTATATAATAAACCTGTGGTTAGAGATACGTATGCCTGGTATAAGTCTATGTTTACGGTGCGTATCTCTAGTGTGAGAGTGAGATGAGTGACAGAAAGAATGGTGGATTTGCATATGTGTGGCGACTGGCTGAGTGAGTGAAGGGGGGGCAGTGAAGTGTGTGCTATATAAACAGTGTGCTGTGCGAGTCAGGGAACAGAGAGACAGGGAATTGGTGTGAGGCGGGCTAGATCCGAGACAGGGACGAGATATGGTTTAGATCAGAGCCAGGTTTTTAGAACTGAGAGAGGGAGGTCTGTGGTGATTGTGTAGCAATTGACTGAGAGTGTGATCAGGAGTATTGTATATGAGAAAACATACATTAGTAGAACCATTAAAGAGTTACTGGTTCCCTATTCAACAACTAATTGCTGTAATTAATAAAGTTTTGTTTGTTTATACAAATCCTGCACCTTCTGCTCTTAACTACATAAGGGGAAGGTAATAAAGGAAACAATACATGTGATGATATAAACAAATGTGTCCTCACAGCTTGAGGACAGAGGAAAGGGCTGGACCTGAGCTTTGAAGGTCCTGGTGGCCGCACACCTGCGTGTGCGGAAGGGGTTTCCTGCTTGGGTGAAAAAGGCCTTAGAGGAAGGGAATTCTCATTGGGAATAGGCGGGAATGCCACAGTGACCTTTTGTGCATACTATTTCTGAAAAACCCAAAGGCTTCTCACCGAAGACATTGGTAGCTTCCAATTCCTCTTGTAGCGTAGTTGGCACAGCACATTTTTTAAAGTTTAAAATACTTTTAAAAAAGAAGCAGCAGCTATAGGACTCTCATAATTACTTGCAGCCACAGATGCTTCTTACACAAATGCTTTCTCTTCCTTCCACCTCACAGGTGACTTGGATTGTTGAAGGGGGAGGGTGATAACTGCCACGCTGCTGAAAGCAGAAGTAGAAGCAGCTGGAAGGTGGTGGGTTTGCTAGGTAAGCCTCCTCCCTTCCCTGCCCCCTCCTCCACCACTTCAGCACTGCTCGTGGTAGCACTGAAGCATCAATCCAGTCAGGGTGACCGGAGAAGGGAGGAGGCCTGCACAAAGTTTCCTCCCTTCCCTGGCCACCCCACCCCCAGTCTGAGGCAGTCCGGGTCAGTGCTTCAGTGCCATTCCTTGTGACGCTGAAGTGCCAATCCAGTTGGGGTGACCAGGGAAGGGAGGCGGCCTTGTGCAAGGCCTCCTCCCTTCCCTCGTCACCTCCCCTCCCATGAAGTCCAGTTGCTGTTTCAGATGCTCAAATGCTTCATTAGGCAATACAGGCCTAGGGAAATGTGGGCAACCTTTGCCTGTCCCAGGCACTCTATCCTCCCCATCTAGATTTGGGCCTGAAAGACCAAGGGAAAGTGTGTGTGTGCGGGGGGGGGGGGGGGCGTAATTTGTAAGCAAGCCAATTTGTGACATTGCGCAACATCATCACGGGGCACTGTCAGGTAAGGCGTCGGCCTTGGCTTCCCATTTCCTGGCTTTGGGGACCAACTTGAAATGGCCTTAACTCTGGTCTTTTAAACTGGCAGGTTTTTTGATCATTGAATTATTCTATCTTTGACTGAGAAATTCCAAGTAAGTTGATAAGACAATACACATATTGCATATAGGCAATTTTTTTTAACAAACTGACTTGCTGAAAATATTTTTAAAGGTTTTAAAAGGTTTTCTTAAGTTTTAAGTTTTGAAGTAGATGTTTATGTGTCTTTTTATGTATTCCTAGATGTTTCTAAAGAAGGAATTTTATTCCAAAATGCACTAGACATGAATAAATTGCTTAGACACTTTAGAATTTTTCTGTCTTTTTTTCTTATCTAAAAAACATAACAGCAACAATAATAATGGTAATAACTTTTACTGCACACAGAGAGAGAATAGGGAAGAAAGGGAGGAAATGGAAGATGACGCTGGGGTGGGTGGGGTGTTTTTACAGTGTAATTTTATAAATGTCTACTCAGAAGTAAGTCCCATTGATTTCAATGGGGCTTACTCCCAGGTAAGTAGAAGTATAGCCTTGTTGTTCTATTGTTCTTAGCCATTATGTCAATCCAGATAGATTAAAAGGTATAAATAGTTCGATAGATAAATATACATTTTTATTCAGCAGTCCTTGGCATCAATGTGTGAAGAAGGAAGGAAGGAGAAGAGGGTTTCTAGTGACAAGGGCAGTTACACCAGCTCCAAGGAGGTGGCAGCACTGTACAAACATGAATGACAGGAGCCCCAAGTATGGAGAAGGACAAAAAGGATTTGAATGGCTGGTCATTTGCCTTATGCTAGGCATATGGTGCCAGCATACAGACTGCTAGGAGGCAATATAAAAATGCATAAGCCTACTCTTATGCATATGATGGCGCTCTTCAAGTGCTTGAGAGGTTGTGACAGAGAGGAAGGCCAGGATCTCTTCTCGATCATGCCAGGGTGCAGGACACAGAAGAATGGGCTCAAGTTACAGGAAGCTAGATTCCGGCTGAACATCAGGAAAAACTTCCTGACTGTTAGAGCAATATGACAGTGGAACCCATTCCCTAGGGAGGCGGTGGGCTCTCCCACACTGGAGGCATTCAAGACGAGGCTGGACAGCCATCTGTCAGGGATGCTCTGACCTGGATTCCTGCCTTGAGCAGGGGGTTGGACTCGATGGCCTTGTAGGCCCCTTCCAAACCTACTATTCTATGATTCTATGATACTCTGTCTATACTGACTGGCAGCAGTGCCCTACAGCAGCGAGAGAGAGTCATTTTCATCTAAAGATGGATGAATATGTCAATTTCTGTTTTTCTCCATTTCTCATTTCCCCAGCTTAATTTCATTCTGTTCCATCTCTGCATCAGTTTGTGACTTTAAAAAAAAGTCTGCATAAAAATTCAAATATATTTTTGTGCTCATTTTTCCTTATATACACATTGTTTTGTAAGCACGTTGATCTGATACACGCAGTTTTGGTAGGCAGTTTTCCTTAATATTCCTTAATGTTTTGTACCTTTCCCCATTAATATACATATTTTAGTGGGCACTTTCCATAATATATGCATCGTTATATACATTTTTTGTTTGGTAAACTGCACTGCAAAATTCTGAGGTGTAAATTTTGAAGGATATCTACATCTCAGTTTGCATACTGATTCAGGAAGTGCAAATTTGGTAAGTTCTTATAAAAATGTGGACTAAGCTAAATTCTCCCCATCATCTGCTACCTACTCATTTTAATTAGAGATAGTTAAAAGTTACCACCCTTAAAATAATTTTAAACAAATGAATAAATAGAATAAATAGTGGGGATTGGAATGGGAACCTTTCGCATGCAAAGTATGTGTTCCAGCCCTGAGCAATGGCCTGCCCCCAGAACAGATGATTGCTGTTGCGAATGAGTGTCTGGATGAGTGACTGATGTTGCATGTGAACAGGCTATGCTAACAGAGTGCCACTCTCAGTTCATGAGATGCAGCAGCACACTTCGTGTTTTTGAGCGTCCAAGGAGCTTCACATGCAGCACAACATGAGTGATGCAGCCCACCACCAACCCCGCCCCTCCTTCAGGTAGCACACAGCCATTATCGCAATTTCTTGCAACAGCTCAATGCATATTCCCATACTGCAGCTGGAAAGTGGGAGAGGCAGTGCCTGCAGCAGGGTCAAAGATAATGTTTGGAAAATAAATACCCCAACATGAGGGGGGTATCTAACCAACATCCTTTTATGCCAGACAAATGCACAGCTGTTGCAAAATGTTAAGGGGACAAAACCCTCTCCATTAGCTGCTACAATATGCCCTAGCAGATGATCCCTACTCATCCCACACAGTGAGTTAAGTGTCTTCACTGTAGCATTTCACCATGTTGGGCTTCCTTGACCACCTCAGCATGGACAACTAGAGCTTGGCCCTGTTCCCAGATCTTCCAGGCCAAAGTGACACAAGACTCAGGAAGGTCTGTGGCTCAGTAGCAGAGGAAATGCCTTGCATGCAGAAGGTTCCAGATTCAACCCCGGCATCTCCAGGAAGGGCTGGAAAAAGCCCTGCCTGAAACCCTGGAAAGCCATTGTGGCCAGTCCGTTTCAGCAATACCGGCCTAGCTGGAACCACGGTCTGACTCAATATAAGGCAGCTTTTCCTATGATAGTTGCTGTGGGTGGTCGGAAGATACTCACTGACAGTGGTAACTGGCCTAGGAAAAGGCAAGAAACCTCTGGAATTGATGGAGGTAAAGCCCCTTCCATAGAAGAAGCAGGGAGCAAAGCCCAGAAGTTTACGGAATCTGTTTTGAAGGCTCCTCATCCAGGTGCCTTCTTCAAAGAGTACCTGCTGGAAAAGGTCATTCTCTCCAAAAGAGAAAGCAGGAACAAGGTGGGCCCTGTGGGCAAAAGAGCATTGCAGAGTGAGTCACAGCACTAGATAGAGGTTTAAATCAAGGCCCCCTTCCAAGTCATATGTAAACCAGTAACAAACATAACAAGGCAGTGATCATCCTCATGATCCAATCCATCCTTTGCGAGGAATTATGTAGCTTACTGGCAAAGCACACACCTTGCCATCAGTCAGGTGCCGAGTCAAATGACTTGGAACTGGCCTAGACCCTAGGGAGGAATGCCCAGCTGGGCAGTATACATTGGTCTGCTCTTCAAGTAAAACAAACCGTTCAGTTTGCTCACCAGTTGACTCCTGGGTTTCATGAAGCATTGGCTGAGGGTTGGGGAAATATCAATGGGACACAGTTATCCCTGGATACAAACTCTACAGAAAGGGCAGGGAAGTGTGTAATGGGGCTGGTGGCGTTCTGCATGTCACAGGGGGCACAGAGCCCAATAAATTAGAAAACTTACTCCTACACAGAATCTCTGTAGGTCAGGAGTGGGCAACCTTCTGGGTCCTGTATGAACTCAAGAGTTATCCAGGTTTAGAAGAGAGTAAGAAAGTACTTCCCCATATATTGCATAATGCATGTATGATATCTGTTGTGTAGCGAAATATGTGTGGCCACTGAGGAAGGCCTGGCGTGCTATGGTCCATGGGGTCACGAAGAGTCGGACACGACTGAACGACTGAACAACAACAACAACAACAACAATGGAACTATATGGAACCTCCAGAACCAATGCCATTTGGCAGCCACCAAGCAGCTGTTGGGGCGTCCCAGCAGCATCTGGTGGGCCTCTCTGGGAAAGAGGATGCTGGATTAGATGGGCCTTCGGTCTAATCCAGCACAGGTCTTCATACATTCTTATGTTTTTTAGGGGATCTCCAGTGGCCCTCTTGGGTTCTGTGTACCTCCAGCCAGCTAGCAGAGAAGCATGCTTTTCAGCTGATCCATACTACATACCCATGCTGGAGTGCCATCCGGACAAACCCCTTACGCTTCTTTAAGATTAACGTGGTCACTCCTGGCTGGCAGGAGAGTGACTCAGCTGCCCCCCCGACAACAATTGCCACAGCATTTCCTGTGCCATTCCTGGAGATGAGGTGCTCTATTGCCTGCTGGGTCACTGGGCACAGACCTGCAGAAAAAGGAAACATAGAATCATAGAATCATAGCATAGGGTTGGAAGGGGCCTACAAGGCCATCAAGTCCAACCCCTTGCTCAATACAGGAATCTAAATCAGAGCATCCCTGACAGATGGCTGTCCAGCCTCATCTTGAATCCCTCCAGTGTGGGAGGGCCCACCACCTCCCTAGGTCATTGGTTCCATTGTCATGTTGCTCTAACAGTCAGGAGGTTTTTCCTGATGTTCAGCCAGAATCTGACTTCCTGTCACTTGAGCCCATTATTCCGTGTCCTGCACTCTCGGATGATTGAGAAGAGATCCTGGCCTTCCTCTCTGTGACAACCTTTCAAGTAACTAAGATCATGGCATCTGGCCCCATCACTTCCTGGCATATAGAAGGGGAAGAAATGGAAGCTGTGACAGATTTTATTTTCTTGGGCTCCAAGATCACCGCAGACGGTGACTGTAGCCATGAAATTAAAAGACGCTTGCTCCTTGGGAGGAAAGCTATGGCCAACCTAGACAGCATAGTAAGAAGCAGAGTCATCACTTTGCCGACAAAGGTCTGTCTAATCAAAGCTATGGTTTTCCCAGTAGTAATGTATGGCTGTGAGAGCTGGACTATAAGGAAGGCTGAGCGCCGAAGAATTGATGCTTTCGAACTGTGGTGCTGGAGAAGACTCTTACGAGTCCCCTGGATTGCGAGGAGGTCAAATCAGTCCATCCTAAAGGAAATCAACCCTGAGTGCTCATTGGAAGGACAGATACTGAAGCTGAAGCTCAAATATTTTGGCCACCTAATGCGAAGAGAAAACTCTCTGGAAAAGACCCTGATGCTGGGAAAGACTGAAGGCAAAAGGAGAAGGGGACGGCAGAGGATGAGATGGCTAGATAACATCACCGATGCAATGAATATGAACTTGAGCATGCTCCGGGAGAGAGCGCAGGACAGGAAGGCCTGGCGTGCTATGGTCCATAGGGTCACGAAGAGTCGGATACGACTGAACGACTGAACAACAAATCCTATCTCCCCTCAGTCTTCTCTTCTCAAGGCTAAACATGCCCAGTTCTTTTAGTCTCTCCTCATAGGACTTTGTTTCCAGTCCCCTGATCACCTTTGTTGCCCTCCTCTTAACCCTCTCCAGTTTGTCTGCATCCTTCTTAAAATGTGGTGCCCAGAACTGGACACAGTACTCCAGATGAGGCCTCACCAGTGCTGAGTAGAGGGGAACTAGTACTTCCTGGGATTTGGAAGCTATACTTCTATTAATGCAGCCCAAAAGAGCATTTCCCTTTTTTGCAGCCACATCACATTGTTGGCTCATCTTCAGCTTGTGATCGACAACAATTCCAAGTATCCCCCATCTTGTAACTGTGCCTTTGGTTTCTTTTTCCTAGGTGCAGAACTTGGCATTGATCGCTGTTAAATTTCATTCTATTGTTTTCTGCCCAGTGCTCCATCCTATCAAGATCACTTTGAATTTGGTTTCTGTCTTCCAAGGTATTAGCTATCCCACCCAATTTTGTGTCATCTGCAAATTTGATCAGCATTCCCTGCACCTTCTCCTCCAAGTCATTAATAAAAATGTAGAGGAACACTGGGCCCAGGGCTGAGCCCTGCGGTACCCCGCTTGTTACCTCTCCCCAGTTGGAGAAGATCCCATTGATAAGCACTCTTTGAGTCCGATCCTGTAGCCAACTGTGGATCCACCTGATAGTCTAACATAAAGGTGTTAGAACTTCACCCTCCCTAAAGAGAGCTACAACTGCCCCCTCCCTCCATTTAACTGGGGGTTAATTCCTTTATTAGCCCACATCATCCTAAACATTAAACTTGGGCGGTCTGTGATATTTTAAAACAATATCCAAAGATTTTGTCGTCACTGACATATAAAATGCCATAATCCCAAACTTAGTACTGTTTTAACCCAGCCATTGATAGCTCTTTCTTGGGAATGAGAGCCACGTTGCACACTTTAATTGATTGGGTTGATTAGCCAAGCAGTTTAATTGTGAATTGAAATTCACCTCTGGGTTCATCAGAAGGGCTGACATGAAAGGCTTTGGGACTCCGGTCTCTTGCAGAGTCTTCCTCCTCCTCCCTCCCTCCTTTGGGGACAATTTGATAGAAAAGGAATCTTCCCTGACAGCAATCCTAAGCATTCTTCGTAGGGACGTGGCCCACTGAACGCAGGGGGTGGGAGGTATGTGTTTTCAAGTAATCCTGCTTAGGATAACATTGTGCAAGGAGCAGAAAATGTCTTTATCAGGAAAAAATGAATATGGCTTTTCTTCTTCCAGTTAAGACTCACAGTTTAGTGAAAGTAGTAACTCACTATTGAAATCGAACTGACATCTCTTAAACCAGGCTCTTCCACAATATTAATGGGCCTTTGATTTGTTTCTGATATATAACAGGGAATATTCAAAGTTCCAAATTCTCAGATTGATGGTGGGGGAGGGGGCGGACTAGCTTTTCCTTTGAACAAAGGGAAGCAGCAGCTCTTGATTATTAAATTGTTAACTTCTCTCAAACACGAACAGCGTAAGTCCTTCTTTGGGGATCTCACAAAATTCTTCATTGATATATTGCAATATGCATCTTTCTGTCAATGTATTTGATTATTTAATTGGTCAGAATTGGAGCTGAACATAAGAGAAGCTTGCGCAAATCTACCAGACAAGCATGTCAATGGCTGAGCTGGTCTTTCAATCCAATGTCCCAGATGTACAAACATCATGGTCTGCTGGATCAGAATTTGAGTCCTGGTCCTGCCAGAGATTCCACAGGTGATCCCAGCATGCTACTCTCTCACTGCTTTAGTTCCTCATCTGAGTGAAGGGGAGGGAGGGGGAGGGGAGCACAGAGACAGACTCACCCCCACTCATCAGGTATTCCCTGAAACCAGGCAATCGGAAGTTGCCAGCCAGAGTGCCCAGGAAAGGCTTGATGCCAGGGAACTTTTCGCAGAAGCCAGTGGAACGGGTGACAAAGTTGCAGAAAGCACCAACACAGAAGATCCCATGGGGATGGACACCAACAATGTAGTTGTGGCTGGGGAGCAGGTTGTGGGTCTTCACCAGCTAGAGGGTAACAACATGTCAGTGGGGAAGATGGTCTCTTTCCAGTGTTCTACATGGGCATGTTGGCTGAGCAAGCCCTACACATTGCAGAGGATTCAGTGGCCTAGTCTGGGGTTCAGTTCACTCTGTTTGCAAGAGGTGCTGGCTGGACTTGCTTGGCCTCATTGTTGACCCCTGTGAGCTGAAAGCATGGGCTGGAACCCCCCTCCTCAGGCAGCCGTGCAGCATCTGTACATTACAGGGGAAGAACTGGGCCAGATGTCTTTCAGAAAAAAATGTCTACCCTGGAAGGTTCATCTATCCTGGCCATTCTTCCCATTGAAGTAGATAAACTTCTGAGGAACAGCAGGGTTTGAAAACTATGAAGCAAGGAAGATGGTGGCTGCATTATGATGCTGTGAACAAACAATTTCTGCTGAGCAACAGGAATGTCTTCCCCCTTCCCAGTATGATGGTACTGGTGTTGGATCAATCCTGGGTAGACTGATTACTTCCATACATAATGAGGGAAGGGAGGAGTCTGGCTAGTGGGAAACATCTCCTGGGATTGCTGGGCTTGGATGCTGATGCTGGTGGGGTCCAAAAGGGACTAGAGCAGGGTGGGCTTATGGCCCTTCAAATGTTTTGGCCTACAACTCCCATCATCCCTCACCATTGGCCATGCTGGCTAGTGCTGATGGATGTTGTAGGCCAAGAATCTGGAGGACCACAAGTTGCCCACCCCTGGATGAGAAGCTGTTGGGCCCTCTCTCAGTTCCCAGTGGGGGCACTCTTGTGCCCCTTTTAGCCGCACTGGGAATGCCAGCCAGCCCTAGCCCCACTGGGAGACCCAGAAGCACTGCTCCTCGGGCACCATCAGGACAAAGCAGATAGCTCCAAGGCCTCTGTGGAGACGCAGCAGCCTTGTGGGCAATTGCCCACTTCCTGGCTGGAGTGGCACCAGGCGGCAAGAAAGCAGGATTCTCTTGTGAGACATCAATACCTTCCTCTTGCTGGGAAATCGGGGCCACTCTACAGCCTCCTGCAGAATCACAGAGCCCCGTGGGACAATCTTCCATTTCCTGAATGGTGGAGGAGCACCTGGCAGCAGCCAAAGAAACAGAGCACAGTGCCCTGACATCCAGACTTCTTTGCTGCCATCAGGAAATGGGAGATTCCCCACCCGTTCTGGCCAGTGCTGGGCCCTCTGCAATTAGGCTGGTCTGCTCAGGTTTTTACTTTCTTTCCAACAGTGGGTTTCCTTTACCCCACACAATTCAGTGGACTGGTAAAACTGACTTCTCCCCCCGCCTCGCCCCGCCCCGCCCCAACACAACTGCTTACCTCAATAGGGAAATAATCTCTGAAGTGATTCCAGATAGACCAGTTACGGACCCAGGAAGAACTTCTCCCACCTGGAAGGCACAGGAATGGTGAGCATGTAAGGGGCCCAGTGGAAACACAGACGTGCAAATAGCATTCAAGAAGAGGAACTGAATCAGCCTGAAAGGCAGGTGCCCTTGGCTCTTTGGGAGGCATCATCGAGCAACGCAGGCAGCTCTCCTTATCTTTGTCTGCAAATTGGAAAAGACTTCTGCCATTTTGAGATTTTAAGCATCTAATGTTTTTGGCGAGGGGGAAGGGCGGGAGCGGAGGAAGCAGGTTGCACGGAGGGAACGCTCTTGTGTCAGGAGCCTGTGTGTTGCACGGAGGGAACGTTCTTGTGTCAGGAGCCCTGTGTTGCCGCTGTGGCACAGTCTCCACCTCATGGACCAGGGCCAGGTCACAGATGGTTCAGAGAATTTTAAACAAGGTGATGTCCACAAGAGCTAATTTTTACCAAACTTCACAGCCAAAAGAGATCCCAAAACTTCACTTTCATCTTGTTGTTGTTGTGTGATTTTAAAAGGATGAACTTTCAAGAACATAAGAATGCCTGTGCTGGATCAGACCAAAGGCCTCTCTAGCCCAGCATTCTGCTGACGCGGCGGCCAGCCAGATGGCCTGTGAAAAGTAGGACCCTCCCATCTGTGTTCCCCAGCAACTGGTAAATTTCTATTGCTCCGGACCATAATTTGTTTTTGCTGTTCTTATCTGTGATGTTAATCATTTATTAAATGATTAATAAATGTTCAGTTAACAGCAGTTGCAAAAAAAACGGGAGGGGGGATCCACCATTAGAAGACTCAAAATGTTATAAAAATCACACCTGGTGAGCTAACCACATCCCAGTTCTACTTGATGAGATCTACAGTTGTTCCACATTTCTAACCAATTTGATAAAAATTGCCACAGGTACAGCAAGTTAAAAAGCACTGAAAATTGTCATATTTATCTCAGTCTTTAAACAGGCATATCATATATTTCTTTCACACTTTGGAGAAAATGGCCGATATGCTTTATTGAGGCTTATTGAGGAAGGTGATCCCTCCTTGGCTTGGTGACGTTCTGGCCAGCAGTTCAACGGCGATTAAGGTTTTCCTGCCCCATGAAAGCCTATGACAGCAGCTGCTGGCAAACTTACGTTGTGCATGTTCAGTTTCATTCTGAAACTAGAATACTGCCAGTACCCCAGCTGGTTGTAGAGGGAGTCTAGTGGACGTTATGTGCAATGCCTATTTCCTAGTTACAGAATATGACCTCTCAGGGTCAAATTATATGTTATTTTATGGATTGGGACCCTAGTATGAGGGATAGGAGGCTCCAATCCAGATTGGGCCTCACACACCTCTTGACCTATACAAGGAAGCAAGCTCCCAGAAAGCAAGCGAACAGGGCAAGCAAACAGGAGCAGGCAGGGGAGTTCGGCAGGGGAGGTCAAGGGGGAGGCCCCTAAAAGTTTTTAAATTCTTTTTCTTGTAACACACACTTCCATACTGGTGGGACTCTGTTGTTAAACTCCAGTGAATAGAGGACAAAGCACAGGCTATCCCAGTACCATCAGAAAGCTAGATACAAAAAGGGAATAGAGACGATGGAAGGACAAGACTCTCCAGTGGTGGTGACCTGAAAACTCTGTGCCATGTTTGCTTTCTTGCCTGAGATCCACATGGCCTACACGTGTGTAGTAAAAATGTAACCTAAAAGCCATTGTATGTGTCTTAAGCAGCACATAGTACTGTAAGAGCTGCGCATGCCTGGAATGAGCAGACAGTAACCCTAAGATAAGGTTGCTAAGCAAACCGCTGGCAACCAATCAAAAGTAACACGCTGGCTAAGGAATGCAAGCTAAGTGATAAAACTGTAGCGCGGAGGTTGCCCAGGGCCGACTCTGCTTTGAGCGTGAGCTCCTTTGTCGAACTGTTTGCAAACAATAAAATCGAGTTGGACCCAGCCTGAAGTTGACTCTCCTCTTTGGGGCAAATTGGACTAGCCTCCAGGGGGCGAAACTAGCATTTTGTGCAACACGTGTAACAAGCGCAAGTTCATCACGACATACTTGGGTTTCAATCCCACGCAGCCAGGAGTCTCCCACTACTCCTCCTCTTCTCTTCTTCTTGTGGTAGGCCTGGTTTCATCGCCTCCGCTTGACTGACCTTCGGCCTCTTGCTCGCTCTCCTGCGGGGTCCCCTGTGATTCTTCCTCTGCAGGCTGCCCTCTAGTCTCCTCCTCAAGTACCTGGAATCAGTTCCACAGCTCCACTGCCTCCACTGGTGCAGAGCGGCTTCTAGTTCTTCTGCTCCTAACTGTCACCCTTTTCCAAGGAGTATCCCCTACTGCATTTTTCCTCACCGCAGCATTTCCCACTTCTGCCTCAGCTTGCTGTTGCTCTTCAAGCTTCTGGTCTTCCCTTTGCTGCTTAGTTCCACTGTTCTGTCCAAGAACTCTTTGTGTTCTCTTATTCCCTGGCGGGTCGACACTCGCCATTCCAGTCCTCTTACTTTTTCTTCCAGCAGCGTGATCAACTCGCACTTGTTGCAGGTGTAGGCCATGTTGTGCTCAGGCAAGAAATCAAACATGGCACATACCTTGCAGGTCACCACCATTGGAGAGTCTTGTCCTTCCATGGTGTCTTTTCTCTTTATGTTTCTAGCTTTCTGATTGTACTGGAATAGCCTGGAGGTTAAAAACACAGGCCCACAGTTCCCACTGGGGGGGCAGGGCTGTGGGTCCCTGGACTTCACCCCCAAAGCCCAGCCTGAGCCACAGCACCCTGGGCACTTCCCAGCTGCCTTGCAGGCAAGGAGTGGGCATATTGCAGGCGTGCATAGTGCTTGCTTCACTCTGTGATGCCCATTTACTCCCCCCGTCCCTTCACAGCTGCATAGTTACAGAGGCACAGAGAGGCGTTTTCATTTATTTAATCACACTTTCGTACATTTTTGCAGCTTTGTATCTTCACAATGGTTGCTTTTGGACTCAGTGTCCAAGGGCCGGGGAAGTCTTGTGGGAGGACCAACTTTGCTCCAGTCACCATTACAGGGTGATAGGTAGGCATGTACTTCTCATGCCTTTGGTGGATGTGAACCATCACGAGAGTCTCAGGCTGGGGAACTGACAAACAGATGGTGTGGAAATGGAGCACAAAACACCCACTTTTTACCTACCAAGGGATGGAAAGACACAACAGAACCCCTGAAATACAAAACAGCCACTGAAGTGTTGCACCCCCACGCTCACAGGACTGCACAGCTGCGCACTGAAGTATTATGGCAAAAAAGGGGCACGCTGGAGTCTGGTAGGGAAGCCCGCAGTAAATCGTGAGTATATCCCACCAGAAGCTAATTCAAAGCTGCAATGCTGCACAGTTGCGACAGAGCGAAGAGTGAAAGCGGTGCCATGTAGACGGGGCCCTGTATTAACCACACTGTGTCAAATACATGTATGGATCCCAAGTGACATCCAGGCTGGACTAACATAATGTGCTTTAAGTGTTTGGAAACATCACTTGTTGCAGGATACAGCCACCTAGATATTGGTGGGGGCTGGGTGGCCACTTCATGGGACACTGTCTCAGTTGCACTTACTTGCAGCACATTTCTGAGCCCAATGTAAAGTGCTGGTTTTAACCTTTAAAGGCTTACATGGTTTGGCCCTGAGTTACTTTACGGATCGCCTTCACTTTGGCGCCATCGATAGAGGCCTTTCTCACCTGCCCACTGCCAGTGGTGGTTAGAGTATGAGAGAGAGGGCATTTTCCATAGCAGCCTCTTGCCTCTGGGATGAGTTTCCGTCAGATGTTCATCAGGCCCCTTTCTGTTGTAGACCAGAGATGAAATTAACTACCTCAACTTTAGTCTGATGGGTGCAACGCAGGGCTAATCTCCTTTATCTGCCCTTTGCGTTTTACCCAATTTTGGAGGAGGGGCTGTGAAGGACTGAGGCCTACAGAGGCAAGGAAAAGAAAAAGGTCAGGCCTAAAGGCCTGGCTTTTTTTGTTGGGAGTGGGTAACCCCGAGAAGAGTAATTTCATTTCCCCAATTAAGTTTCATTTTCCTGAGTTAGCTTTCATTTCTCCAGGTTTGAAACAGTACTTCCGATTTTGAGGGAGGAGGGGATAAAAGGGAGAAAGATCCAGAGAGGGAGAGAGAGGAAGACCAGAGCATGAACAGAGAGCAGGAAGAAGCAGTCTGGGGCAGTCTAAGTGCAGCTAGGGTAGAGGAACTTGTGTTTTTGCAACCTTTATTTTCTCTTAATGCCTTTTGTATTCTGTAAATACCTTTAGTTGTGACTGGCTTGTTTTAATTTACCAATAAACTGTCGTGTTAAACTCCAGGTGTCTGGAGTGTCAATCACCCCACATCTACAGCCTACACCCTGCATTCTTGGGAAGGGGAAGTTTAAAAAAGGAAGATGGGACTCTTTAGGAGGCAAGAACTCCTTAAGGAGTTGTTCAGGGGGTCCAGATCATAAGGGGAGCCCTAACAGGGGCATTTGGGAAATCCCTGGAATGGACAGAAGGAAGGCGACACAAAATGATTTGTACTTAGGGATTATGAGCTAGAAGCACATAAAAACAACGAAGCTCTGGAAGGGATAATATTAGAAGTCCAGGGAAAAACTTGAAACAATGGGGGAAGGAAAAGGCGGGTCTGATCTTGTTGCAAGAAATTCATATCAAGCAAGGGGAGGAAAGATTTCTGGAATATTTGGATCTGGGGGGAAGTGTGTTCCTCAGGAGCTAATGTTAAGAAAAGAAGAATGACCATAATTATTCCAATTAACTCCCCCTTTATAGGAAAGGATGCGTTTATAGATAATGAAGGTAGAGTTGTGATGTGTACAGAGAAAATGTATAGAGCTGAAGTAATTATAGAGAATATCTATGCTCTATTCCTAACCAGAGTTTTTTTCAAAGTTAACTGAAAAGTTTGTGGAAGCGAAAATTCTTTGGGATGGGGATTTAAATGGATTATGAACCCTTTTTTAGAATGGATGGGGCAACAATCAGATAATGTACATCCTTTGGTAAAGGCCTTAATTAAATTCAATTATTTAATTTAATTAAGATGACGTTCCTGGTGAAGCAGGAAATAACCACAGCACAGGATACCATTGTTGTTGTTTATTCGGTCAGTCGCTTCCAACTCTTCATGACTTCATGGACCAGCCCATGCCAGAGCTTCCTGTCGGCCGTCGCTGCCCCCAGCTCCCCCAAGCTCGAGTCCGTCACCTCCATAATATCATCCATCCATCTTGCCCTCAGTCGGCCCCTCTTCCTTTTGCCTTCCACTTTCCCTAGCACCAGCATCTCCTGCAGGGTGTCCTGTCTTCTCATTATGTGGCCAAAGTACTTCAGTTTTGCCTTTAATATCATTCCCTCAAGTGAGCAGTCTGGCTTTATTTCCTGGAGTATGGACTGGTTTGATCTTCCTGCAGTCCAAGGCACTCTCAGAATTTTCCTCCAGCACCACAGTTCAAAAGCATCTACCTTCCTTCACTCAGCCTTCCTTATGCTCCAGCTCTCGCAGCCATAGGTTTGTTGTTGTTGTTCAGTCGTTCAGTCATGCCCGACTCTTCGTGACCCCATGGACCATAGCATGCCAGGGCTTCCTGTCCTACACTCTCTCCCGGAGCGTGCTCAAGTCCATATTCATTGCATCAGTGATGCTATCTAGCCATCTCATCCTCTGCCGTCCCCTTCTCCTTTTGCCTTCAGTCTTTCCCAGCATCAGGGTCTTTTCCAGAGAGTTTTCTCTTCGCATTAGGTGGCCAAAATATTGGAGCTTCAGCTTCAGTATCTGTCCTTCCAATGAGCACTCAGGGTTGATTTCCTTTAGGATGGACTGATTTGACCTCCTTGCAGTCCAGGGGACTCGTAAGAGTCTTCTCCAGCACCACAGTTCGAAAGCATCAATTCTTCAGCGCTCAGCCTTCCTTATAGTCCAGCTCTCACAGCCATACGTTGCTACTGGGAAAACCATAGCTTTGATTAGACGAACCTTTGTTGGCAAGGTGATGTCTCTGCTTCTTACTATGCTGTCCAGGTGTGCCATAGGTTTAACTTTTTTTAGGTTTAACTGCAACCCAGCTTTTGCACTTTCTTCTTCCACCTTCGTCATGAGGTTCCTCAGCTCCTCCTCACTTTCAGCCATCAAAGTGGTATCATCTGCATATCTGAGATTGTTAATGTTTCTTCCAGCGATTTTAACTCCAGCCTTGGCTTCATCAAGCCCAGCACGTCGCATGATGTGTTCTGCATACAGGTTGAATAGGTAGGGTGAGAGTATACAACCCTGCCGTACTCCTTTCCCAATCTTAAACCAGTCCGTTGTTCCGTGGTCTGTTCTTACCATTGCTACTTGGTCGTTATACGGATTCCTCAGGAGGCAGACAAGATGACCTGGTATCATACCACCCAGAACTTGCCACAATTTGTTATGATCCACCCAGTCAAAGGCTTTAGAATAGTCAATAAAACAGAAATAGACATTTTTCTGAAACTCTGGCTTTCTCCATTATCCAGCGGATATTGGCAATTTGGTCTCTAGTTCCTCTGCCTTTTCTAAACCCAGCTCGTACATCTGGCAATTCTCGTTCCATGAAGTGCTGAAGTCTACCTTGCAAGATCTTGAGCATTACCTTACTGGCATGTGAAATAAGTGCCACTGTTCGATAGTTTGAACATTCTTTGGTGCTCCCCTTTTTTGGTATGGGGATATAAGTTGATGTTTTCCAATCTGGTGGCCATTCTTGTGTTTTCCAAATTTGCTGGCATATGGCATGCATCACCTTGACAGCATCATCTTGCAAGATTTTAAGCAGTTCAGCTGGGATACTGTCATCACTTGCTGCCTTGTTATTAGCAATGATTCTTAAAGCCCATTCAACCTCACTCTTCAGGATGTCTGGCTCTAGCTCACTGACCACGCCATCAAATCTATATTATCTTTCCTATACAGATCTTCTGTATATTCTTGCCACCTTTTCTTGATGTCTTCTGCTTCTGTTAGGTCCTTGCCATCTTTGTTTTTGATCATACCCATTTTTGCCTGGAATTTACCTCCGATGTTTCTAGTTTTCTGGAAGAGGTCTCTTGTCCTTCCTATTCTATTATCGTCTTCCGCTTCCGCGCATTGCTTGTTTAAAAATAATTCCTTATCTCTTCTGGCTAACGTCTGGAGTTTTGCATTTAATGGGGCATATCTCCCCCTATCACTGTTGCCTTTTGCTTCCCTTCTTTCTTGGGCTGCTTCCAGTGTCTCAGCAGACAGCCATCTTGCCTTCTTGGTTTCCGTTTGTTGGGGACTTTTTTTGTTGCCGCCTCCTGAACAATGTTGCGAACTTCTGCCCATAGTTCTTCTGGGACCCTATCTACTAAATCTAGTCCCTTAAATCTATTCTCCACCTCCACTGCATATTCATTAGGAATATTCGTGAGCTCATATCTAACTGATCCTGTGGGTCTTCCCTATTCTCTTTAGTCTGATTCTAAATTATGCGATAAGAAGTTCGTGATCTGAACTACAATCAGCTCCAGTCAATCTGATTTTGGTGTCAACCGTCTGGTGAAGTCCATGTTTAAAGTCGTCTCTTAGGTTGTTGGAAGAGAGTGTTTGTTATGCACAATGAGTTGTCTTGGCAAAATTCTATCAGCCTATGTCCTGCTTCATTTTGTTCTCCCAGACCATGCTTGCCTGTAATTCCAGGTGTCGTTTGACTACCCACCTTAGCATTCCAGTCTCCTGTAATGAAAATAACATCTTTTTTGGCGTACTATCCAGTAGGTGCTGCAGTCTCCTCACAGAACTGATCTACTTATAGAATCATAGAATAGTAGGGTTGGAAGGGGCCTACAAGGCCATCGAGTCCAACCCCCTGCTCAATGCAGGAATCCAAGTCAGAGCATCCCTGACAAATGGCTGTCCAGACTCATCTTGAAGGCCTCCAGTGTGGGAGAGCCCACCACCTCCCCAGGTAATTGGTTCCATTGTCGTATTGCTCTTACAGTCAGGACGTTTTTCCTGATGTTCAGCCGGAATCTGGCTTCCTGTAACTTGAGCCCATTATTCCGTGTCCTGCACTCTGGGATGATCAAGAAGAGATCCTGGCCTTCTTCTCTGTGACAACCTTTCAAGTACTTGAAGAGTGCTATCATATCTCCCCTCAGTCTTCTCTTCTCAAGGCTAAACATGCCCAGTTCTTTCAGTCTCTCTTCATAGGGCTTTGTTTCCAGTCCCCTGATCATCTTTGTTGCCCTCCACTGAACCCTCTCCAGTTTGTCTGCATCCTTTTTAAAGTGTGGTGCCCAGAACTGGACACAGTACTCCAGATGAGGCCTAACCAGTGCTGAGTAGAGGGGAACTAGTACTTCCCGGGATTTGGAAGCGATGCTTCTATGAATGCAGCCCAAAATAGCATTTGCCTTTTTTGCAGCCACATCACATTGTTGGCTCATATTCAGCTTGTGACCGACAACAATTCCAAGATCCTTCTCGCTTGTAGTGTGGTTGAGCCACGTATCCCCCATCTTGTAACTGTGCATTTGGTTTCTTTTTCCTAGGTGCAGAACTTGGCATTTGTCCCTATGAAATGTCATTCTGTTGTTTTCTGCCCAGCACTCCAGTCTATCCAGATCACTTTGAATTTTGTTTCTGTCTTCCAAAGTATTAGCTATCCCTCCCAATTTTGTGTCATCTGCAAATCTGATCAGCATTCCCTGCACCTCCTCCTCCAAGTCATTAATAAAAATGTTGAAGAGCACTGGGCCCAGGACTGAGCCCTGCAGTACCCCACTCGTTACCTCTCCCCAGTTTGAGAAGGTCCCATTGATAAGCACTCTTTGAGTCCAATGCTGTAGCCAACTGTGGATCCACCGGATCGTTGTTTCATCTAGCCCACATCGAGCTAGTTTGCTCATCAGGATATCATGGGGCACTTTGTCGAAAGCTTTGCTGAAGTCGAGGTATATGATGTCTACAGCATTCCCACGGTCCACAAGGGAGGTGACTTGATCAAAAAATGAGATCAGATTTGTCTGGCAGGACTTGTTTTTGACAAATCCATGTTGGCTTCGAGCAATCACGGCATTGTTGTCAAGGTGCTTCCAGATGCATTGCTTTATGATCTGCTCCAGAATTTTCCCAGGGATTGATGTCAGACTGACTGGTCTGTAGTTCCCAGGTTCCTCGTTTTTACCCCTTTTGAAGATAGGGACAACGTTAGCCCTCCTCCAGTCATCTGGCACTTCCCCCGTCCTCCATGATTTCTCAAAGAGAATAGACAGCGGTTCTGAGAGTTCTTCTGCCAGTTCCTTTATGACTCTAAGATGCAGTTCATCTGGCCCTGGAGATTTGAACTCATTCAAAGTAATGAGGTGTTCCTTGACCATATGTCTGTCGATCTCAAGCTGCAATCCTGCCCCTTCAGCCTGTACTTCGCCTTTGCCAGGGGGGTCATAGACCCTCTTTTGGGAGAAGACTGAGCCAAAGTAGGAATTGAGCACCTCTGCCTTTTCTTTGTCATCTGTTATCATTTTGCCATCCTTATTTAATAGCTGAACCACCATTTCTTTCCTCTGCCTTTTACTATGCACATAGCTGAAGAAAGCATTTTTGTTGTTTTTAACATCCCTTGCTAACCTCAGCTCATTCTCAGCTTTAGCCTTCCTGACACCATCCCTGCAATTCTGTGCTATCTGCCTGTACTCTTCCTTTGTTACTTGGCCTTCTTTCCACTTCCTATATGTGTACTTTTTTGTTTTCAGGTCATCCCTAAGCTTTTTGTGAAGCCACATTGGCTTCTTCTGTTGTCTTCCACCTTTTCTTCTTGTTGGAATTGCTTGTGATTGTGCCTTCTTCAGCATCTGTGGTTGGGGCGTATATTTGGATCACTGTGATGTTAAATGGCTTACCCTGAATTCGAATTGAGATCATTCTGTCATTTTTTGGATTGTATCCAAGCACTGCTTTAGCCACTCTATTATTAATTATGAAGGCTACTCCATTTCTTCTGTGGTCGTCTTGTCCACAGTAGTAGATCTGGTGGTCATTTGATGTGAAATGGCCCATTCCAGTCCATTTCAGTTCACTGACACCCAAAATGTCTATATTTAATCTTGACATCTCCCCAATAACCACATCCAATTTGCCCTGGCTCATAGATCTTACATTCCAGGTTCCTATGGTGTGTTGATCTTTAGAACATCGGATTCGTCGTTCACCACCAGCACCATCGGCTGCTAGCCGTCCTTTCGGCTTTGAGCTAGCTGTGTCATCACATCTGGGGCTAGTTGAACTTATGCTCTGTTCCTCCCCAGTGGCATTTTGACCATCTTCTGACCTGGGAATCCCATCCTCCGATGGTACACCGACATATCTCTGGTTGTACTGATCCGTTTAGTTTTCATGGCCAGAATACTGGGGTGGGTTGCCGTTTCCTTCCCCAGGGATCGTATTTAGTTTGACCTCTCTGCCATGACCTTCCCCTCTTGGGTGTCCCTTCACGGTTTAGCTCATAATGTCACTGAGGTGCTCAAGCTCCAGCACCACGACAAGGTAACGATCTCCTTTGCTGAAGACAGGATACCATACCATATGCATATTGGCTAAGTAACACATCTGTTAAGGGCATGGCCATCAACAGCTGTAATTTCCCAGCATTCTGGATCTTGAGTGAACAACATACTAAACTGAAAGGTTTTCTGTTTACTGAATTTCATTTTCTTGAGAAGACTGTGCCTACAATGTATTGAACTTTAAATTCAAGGCAAACTTGAGATTAAGAATGAGAAACTAAATGGAAAACGGAAGATGAAATATCATGGTTAATACAGAAGAAATAAGACACTATTTAGAAAGGTAAGAATTCCCATACAACCAATCTTATCCCTGTTAAGTGGCTAATTTATTAAGTAAAGAATAAATAGTCCAAAAATCTGATGAAAATGTCAACGCGAGTTCACAGCTTATCTGAAAAGGGCCCAGATATCTTCTGCATTTTTTTTAAAGCCTCTGTTGTTGAATGTTTCCTTGTATATTTTTACATATTACCTATCATACAAGGCTATAAGAAATAACAGACCCATTATTCAGGCAACATGCATCTGTTCTGGTATCCCATGCTGAGGCTAGTTCCAGCTTCACTACCTTGCAGCTGGACAGCTGTCGGGGGCAGAGTGGTGGACCCAGATTTGCCTGTTCACTGAAGTAGACACAAGAAGTCTATGAAGCTACCATTCCACATTGCAAGTACTCAACTGGCAGCCAAGACCACAGAATGCTAGAGTTGGAAGGTATCTTGAAGGTCATCTAGTCCAACCCCCTGCTCAGTGCAGGATAAGCCACAGGTAAAGCATTCCTCCATTCCCCTCTACATTTTCCACACAAGAGTTTTTGTTAGTTTTGTAATCCTGACACAAAAATCCCATACAATAGGTCAATATTTCCCCATAGTGCAGGATGAACAAAAGAGGAGAGCTGGGAATCTCTGTGTGTGCAGGAGCCTGGGTGTGTGATGGTCTACTAGAGCTTGAGAAAGGTGACACCCCAGCTGATGGGAGGGGACAGACATGGGTGCGAGTGGGTGACTGGAGGGGAGGAGACACACAGCTGTTTTCAGCTTGGCAAAGAGAGTCAGAGAATGAGAAGAGGCAGCCAAAGGCACTCCGGCGGTTTGGGGTCCTTCCTCTCTGGGGAGTGGATGCGCCTTGCAGGAGTGCCTGCTGTTTGCCCCTGTATCGCTAAACAAATATTACACAACCACTGTAAGTCCCCAGCAGTCTCAAAGGAAAACAAACCCTGGACCTTCTCCCCACTTGGAGAGTGCACATCGTCCTTCTCTTGTAGAAATGTCACATTCCGGAGCCTGCATACAGAAAGTGTTGCTTTCTGGAATTCCAGCCATGTGCTGCTTAAGCCATCCCTAAGCGCAATGAACTTTGGAATGGTGACAGAGCTGGGCAAATCTTACGTGCTGGGGAGGGAGAAAAGTCAAAGAACGTGCACAGATTCTCCTGTCA
Source organism: Heloderma suspectum (assembly GCF_057233095.1). Lineage (NCBI taxonomy): Eukaryota > Metazoa > Chordata > Lepidosauria > Squamata > Helodermatidae > Heloderma > Heloderma suspectum. The sequence continues at coordinate 47,610,184 of NC_139466.1, read as the reverse complement.
TTTACTGAAATGATGCTCTGAACTATTCTTGGCCTGCCTCTAAACCTGCTGCCGAGAGAGAGAGAGAGAGAGAGAGAGAGAGAGAGAGAGAGAGACTCATTCTTTGGGATAACCTCTCTTCATGTCAACACTTTTTGTAAACACTTTGTAAAACACTTTGAGTTTTCATAACAGACAATGCAACCAGCAGAATCCCTTCTCTTCATATATTTACAAAAAATATGATGACAATTACCCTCCCTCTCCCCAGCTCACCTTTATTTTGGTTCACTCAGAAAAATAAACCTAGAAAGCAATCTGAGGCATAGTACAAAGTAGGGCTATGCAGGGACCCCCCGATCTGACTCGGAAGCCATTTCGTGGCTTTGGAGACAGGCCCGATTCAGCTCAGGCTGATTCGGGGGGGCCCAACCTGATTCGGCCCCAAACCCGAAGCAGGATTCAGATGGCCAAATCCTGCTTCGGGGGGGGCTGATCCCCCCACACAACTGCGCAGCTTGTCGCTGCCGCCGCCTCCAACCTTGCCTCCTCCTCCTCCTCCATCGCCCCGCCCCCACTGCCAGCTCCTGAGGCCTGGATGCGCACCAGCTCTTATTGCAGGGAGCTGCCATTTTAAAAACGGTGACTCCCTGCAATAAGAGCCAGCGCGCGCCCAGGCCTCATTAGCTGGTGGCAGCAACGATGACAGCGCGGTGGTGGAGGCGGCAGCAACGGAGGTGGAGGTGGTAGCAGCAGTGGCAGCAGCAGTGATGGGCAGCTCTTGGGTAAGGACCTGGAGGCACTGGCACAGCTGGGCCAGGGGTGCCGAAGCTGTGAAGCACACCAAAGCACTTTGGAGAGCCCCCGACCCAGGCCCCTTTTGCCCCCTCCTCTTTGCCTCGGAAGGGGCCCAAAGTGACCTGAAGCAGCCTGCTTCGACTTGAGCTTCGGGCCTTGGGCCGAAGCGGTGCACAGCCCTAGTACAAAGTACATTTTGGTTAGTTCTTATTTGGTTTGTCCCAGTTCACAGGTTCATTGCTTCTCCAGTCTTCCATAAAACTGTCATGACCCCCAGCCCTCAGGCCTTCCAGTGCAGAGGAGCAGAGGAGTTTGATAAGGATGGGACACAGGCTATTTCCTAGAGGATAGGGCCTTAGTAAGTCAGGGCCTTACTCAGGGCCCTCCCAGCCAGAGGACACAGCCCTGCTATCATCCTCTGGCTCTGAGGATGAGTCCTCAGCAGAACCGCCATCTCCCCAGCCTCTCAGAAGTCTCAGGCTACAAAATCAGGTGAGGCCCTTTAATAATCTGGTCAGCTCCTCTAGGAGGGGCAGAACTCACCACACTATAGGTCTTGCTGGCCTTCACACCTGGCTTCAGTGGGCTCTTAGCTACCTGCTGAGGCAACATCCTCCTAGAGACCTGGCTCACATGACACGGCAAGTTATGATTGGTTAACTCACCCACAATTAGCTACAGCACATGTGGGGTACATGCAGCCACCATTCTGAACATGGAACCTCTAGTTAGGGTGACCGGGGTGGCTGCAACTCACATTCAGCCCTCGATTAATGTAATGTAGGTTGGCCCATTGGCCCAGTATGGGTGAGAGTTCCAGCCAGCATGACCCCTTCAGAGCTATCTAAGGTCCTGCCTTCTTCCTGCCTTGAACTTCCTACTAGTTTCCCATGCAAGCTTCAAGGGGAAGTTCGCCTCAGCCCACTCTGGGGGATGGAGGTCCTAACAACTGAAAACAAGGCTATACCGGCTGACAATCAGGTTCTGAGAGCAGAACTGGCTCAACTTTCTGCTGCAAATATGACTTTCCAGGGTCATCTGCAGGCTGCCCAGGTTGCAGCTACTGGCCCTTCTCTCATGCCTCCCATGACAAGATGTCTAGGAAGTGTTTTCCCCAGTTTCCTGGCACAATGTCAGGTGTACATAAACCTGCAGCCTTACGATTTCACTTGATTGAGTATGAGTGTGCTTTATATTGAGCCTGATGAAAGACAGTGCAGCCAGGTAAGACCCTTTTGGAGTCTAGCCTTCTCTTGAATAGTTTCACAACAAAAAGCCTTCAAGGATCCTGTTTTCTGCCTCCTAGCTGAGCAGAGCAGAGCAGAGCAAGCTGCTCCAGCTGGTCTAGGGGGTATACAAGCAAGCAAGCTCCCAGAGAGCGAGCGACCAGAGCGAGTGAACAGGGGGAGGAAACAGGGGGAGCAAACAGGAGTTGGCCAGGGGAGCTGCAGTGGAAGAGGAGACAAAGGCACAGTGGCGAGTGGGCTGGAGTGAGCCCAGGGATCTGTCTTTCTATTCTGAGTCGCCGTGTGCTCACCATGTGCTCCTGAGAGCTCCAATTGAATTGAAGGTGTGGCCTGAGTGCTCCCAGCAGCTGTCTGGGCAGGAAGTTTCAGTCTGTTTCCCACCTCCTAGCTGAGTAGAGCTGAGCAGAGGAAGCTGCTCCAGATGGTCTAGGGGCTATATAAGCGAGTGATCAGTGTGAGGGAACAGGGAGAGCAAACAGGAATTTGGCAGGGGAGGACAAGGGGGAGGCCCCTGACAATTTTTAAAATTCTTTTTCTTGTAACACACACTTCCATACTAGTGGGACTCTGTTTTTAACCTCCAGTGAATAGAGGACAAAGCCAGGCTATTCCAGTACAATCAGAAAGCTAGAAACATAAAGGGATTAAAGACTATGGAAGGAAAAGATTCTCCAGTGGTGGTGACCTACAAGGTCTGTGCAGTGTTTGTTTTCTTGCCTGAGATCAACATGGCCCATACCTGCAACAAGTGCAAGTTGATCACGCTGCTGGAAGAGAAAGTAAGAGGACTGGAGCGGCGAGTGTTGACCCTCCAGGGAATAAGAGAACACAAAGAGTTCTTGGACAGAATGGTGGAACTGCAACAGCAAAGTGAAGAACAGAAGCCAGAAGAGCAACAGAAAGCTGAGGAAAAGAGGAAAACGCTGAGGTGAGGAAAAATCCAGTAGAAGGTACTCCTAGGAAAAGGGTGACAGTTAGGAGCAGAAGAACTAGAAGCCGCTCTGCACCAGTGGAGGCAGTGGAGCTGTGGAACCATTTCCAGGTGCTTGAGGATGAGACTGGAGGACAGCCTGCAGAGGAAGAATTACAGGGGAATCTGCATGAGAGCCAGCAAGAGGCTGAAGGTCAGTCAAGCAGAGGCAATGAAACCCAGGCCTACAACACGAAGAGTAGTAGTAGTAGTGAGAGTCTCCTTGCTGTATGGGATCGAAACCCAAGTATGTTGCGAAGACCTGTGGACTCTCCAGGTATGCTGTCTCCCAGGAGGACGGATTAGAGATGTGACTGAATGGCTGCCTACACTCATACAGCCCACTGACAGGTATCCCTTTCTTCTCATCCATGTGGGAACAAATGATACCGCCAAGCGGAGCTACAAAGAAATCACATCAGACTTTGAAGCTTTGGAAAGGAAACTCAAGAACTTTGGGGCCCAGATAGTTTTCTCATCCATCCTACCAGTAGTAGGTGTCATGACCCCTAGTCCTCAGGACTTCCACTGTGCAGCAGGTGACTCTGATGAGGACAAGGCACAGGCTACTTCCTAGAGGATAGGACAGCCAGTGCCTGCCATCATCTTCTGGCTCACAATATGAGTCCTTAGCAGCACCTCCATCTCCCTGGCTTCACAGAAATATCAGGCTACAGAATCAGGTGAGAGCCCTTTAACAACCCATTAGCTTTAGAAGGGGTTGAGCTGACCACACTATAGGTCTTATCAGCCTACATGAGGCTTCCGATGGCTCTAAGTACCTACTAAGGCAACATCCTCCTACTGTCCTAGTAGGAGAGAGTTCCAGATAGCAGGACCCACCTGAAGCTGTTTTCTTCCTATCTTGATCTGCACTCCTGCTTTGACCCAGAAATTCACCGAGTTCTCTTCTGTAGGTGTTTTGATATTTTTCCATTTTTGCACTATTAGTAGCAGGCAGCTAACAAATTATGAATTAATTTATTTTAGAAGCATTTTAGCCTCATTAACATAACCTAACAGGATAAAGGATTGAAATTTAAAATGTATTCAGCACTTTACATAACACAAGCTTGCACCAATTCCCAAAATGTCTGTATTGTAATATATACCCAGCAATGGACACAATGGTCTTATAGGCCACTTCCAACCCTACTGTTCTATGATTCTATGATGATATGTCCCTTCCTCTAAGCATGCCCACTCAACAAAGCCCAGTTTCTGAGCCATTCCTACACAGGTTTATTCAGAAGTCTCACTGTGTTAAATTAGTCTTATTGCCTTGTAAGTCTGTTTAGGAGTGGAGTCTTAATCTTAATTGGGGCCAAACAGCATAGGGTTAATGCTTTTAAAAATCATTTACATTTACACAAAATGAGCTTGTTAAGGGTGCAAATCCTTTTCTGCAATTTCTGTTGTTAGTATTTACTCCTAGACATAAATATTTGCTATACAGTATATCCTATGGCATTATATCCCACAATGATATCTTTATGGCTTTACCCAAGCCCCTTTTTTGTTGAGTAGATACTTAAGTAGCTTGATCCTACCCATGTAGTTTACTCAGAACTTCCATCATAAGTCCAGTCCCTGACTATGAGCATCTCTACACCAGCCTAAAATCCCACATTTAAAACTGGGCTTTCTGCTTGCATTTTAAATGAAGGATCACGAAGGAGTCCCTTTACACGCACTTCCTTCCCCCCTTCCCCCCTTTATCTAAGTCTTCCATATGTTTCATTATACAGCTGCTAGATGGCGCTAGCTCCTCTTATTGCAGCTTTTCCTCTTTTCATGGCGGGAACGCAAGTGGAACTCAGGCACTGTAATTTGATAGCTCATTATCTCCGATCTTTTAAAAAACGGAATAAAGGTCATTTAGTGTGGGAGATGCTCTGGAGATGGACGACGTCATCTAAAGGACCTGCAAACTTCCCTGAGTAACCCACCTCAATAGCAGGATAAAAGCTCCATGTGAAGAAGCCCTATGGCTCACCTACTGGAGGGAAGAGGTGACACCTGGAGACAAGCACAGTTTGGGGCTTTAGTGACCTCTGGCTGCTATCTGCTATGAGAGCTGCACCTCAGTGGCATCGTCGGGAATGGCCTGGGGGAGTTCTTGCAATGGCCGGTGGATCTCAGCCATTCCAAGCTTTCTGAAGAAGGAGTAGCACTTTGCATGAGATGTGGGGCATGTGCCGTGAAAAATGAGGGGTGACATGTGGGTGGGCTGGCCAAGCAGGCAGCACAACCCATCCTGGAGAAGGACCAGCCACAAGCACAAGTGGTTGAAGTCACTGCATAACAAAGGGAAAAGATGAAAGATGGAGGAACTCTGTTCCAATGCATACAGTGGCATCCCTCGTTAACACTGAAGGCAAACAAGGCTGTGTTTCCACCAGCAATTTCCTCCAACCTGGCTGCGGTGAAGTCTCTGTGTTTCCATGACGTCGTGGCCATTCAGCACCAGCCCCACATTTTATCGCAGAACAAGAGCTTCTTCTGGGACTGCTTATAGTCCGACTTTTCCAGCTTACCGTGGCTCCATTACTGACCTGTTTCCACAATCGCACTGGGTCCGATGTCATAGTCCTGCCCATGGGGTGTGTAGCCCAACCATTGTGGGTGCGTCACTCCGACCTCAGTGTCCCAACCCTTTCCCTCCTGTTTTCCGGAAGTTTCATTGCCATTTTGGAGCAGGATGCCGTGGGACCAACTTTTAAAACATCATTGAAAATAAGCAGTAGAACACAGCCCGTGACCCCAGTCAAGGGGCGTTTTCTCCTATTGTGCTGAATGAGGCTTGCCCTCTCAATGACCACAGAAATAACAGGGAAGCCCTTGCGGAAACAGGTCAGTAACGGAGCTGAAGTAAGCTGGAAAAGTCGGACTATAAGCAGTCTCAGGAGAAGTGTTTTTTCAGCAATAAAATGCAGGACTGGTGCTGAATGGCCACAACATCATGGAAGCACAGAGACCTCACCACGCAGCCAGTTGGAGTAAATCGCTGGTGGGAACACAGCCAAAGTTGCAAACAAAGTGAAGCCGATAGTGTGGAAACACGCCCCAAGTGATACAAGTGAGAATCAAGCCCGCGGAGATAAGCAGAAAAAAGGCTGAACAGCGGGGATCTTTTATCTTCTGAAAGACTCCCTTGTAGCAGTTAGGCACTTACCTTTTTCAGGTGTGTCCCAATCAAAGATAAGCCAAGCCACATAGAAGGCAGAAATGGGCCAGAAACTGGTGAAAACCAAATAGGTGAGGAGAAGCAGGACAACAATTCCTGAGGGAAGAACAATGAGCAAGTAACCCACTTATTTTTCTCAGTCAAAGCCCACTCACAGTTAGCCTTGCCCAAGCCCCAATTACCCCCAGATGTGAATGCCACAATTTGCAGCTGTGCTTTTGTTCTGAAACTAACTGAAAGTTGGAGAATAAATGTGCACTCTGGCTGGAGATAGGGGATAAGGTGTTTTTTTTCAGATCATCAAAAGATTGCTTGACGAGAATTGCTCATCTATCATCTGTCCATCTGACAGTCACCTTTGCAGGTCTTTAATGTATTTCCAAAGCCTGCATACGGGGCTTGCTGGATGGATGATTTCATTCAGCACTTGGTTTTCAATGGTGGCCACCAGCGAGCGCCAACAGAGAGCTCACCAGTGGAGCAGGCAGGCAGGGAGGCGGTGATGCCCTGCCCCGCTGTTTATCCCCAGCCGGTGGTATTCAGAGTGCCTCTCACCATGGCCGTTCCTACAGCTAATCTCTGCCCATTGGTAGTCTTTTCCTCCAAATGGATGTTTTGAACAGAGATGGTTCTGGACAAAAATGTGTGCATCACAAGAGTACAGATGGCTGCATCAAAATTTTCATCCTTCTGGAGCTAGTTTTCCATGCATGGATCTACTCAGGGAGGAACTACATGCAGTCTTGGCAAATGGATTTTGCCAAATCTATGTTTTCTTGGAGTGCGGGGAGGGATATTTGAACAGTTGGACACATACCTACCTGATTTTACCCTGAAAATGGTCTCCTGGACTATCCCCACCCCCAAACCAGGATTACTTCATGTTTCAGAGTTAAATAATGGTTAAAAACAAGCAGAATAATGGTTAAAAACAAGCAGGCAAAGCTCCCGCCACCAATGTAACATGAGGAGATAAATATAAGATTGGGAACTTGATATTTATTGATTGCTGACATTTTTAAACTGCCCAATAACCAAATTTCTCCAGATGGTGCACAGATGAAAAACATAACATACAAAGTGGCAGTAAAACAATAAACGTAACAGATGAAAGCAATATCAGCATGTAATACATCCCAAAGTAAAACATAATGTATCTTGACTTCAGCCAGGCATTTGACAGAGTGCCCCATGATATTCTCAATAGCAGGCTAGGTAAGTGTGGGCTGGATGGCACTGCTACCAGGTGGATCCACAGCTGGCTGGAGAACCCTGCTCAAAGAGCGCTCGTCAACGGTACTTCAAGATGGATTCAGTCAATTTTGTTGCTTGCTGGGTGCACGCCTATCACTCCTGCTATCAGGAGAAGCTGGCATCGTTGGCAAGAGGAGGAAGCCTCCCGCAGGTTGACCGAGAACGCGAGCCAGCTGTGCTTGACTCTGAGGGAAGGCCTTGATCTGCCAGTGAGGCCCCACTGGCGATGCCACTGAAGGGGATGAAGCCAAAAGCAGGGTCACCCCTTTGTGGGGAGCTGCTTCAGAGGGATGCAAAGGCAAAGGCCACCCCCCTAACATCTGGGCCAATTTAGTTGTTTGGAGTCTTTGGTGGGGAATTGGTTCCCTTCTTAGGGCCTGAGTATGTGCCTGGGAGGGAGGATATGGGGCCAAGTGGGGCGACCTGAGGGGCGAGGGGCAGTCAGTATAGTGATAGGTAGATATGGCGTTGGGAGGAGGACTAACCAGGTAAGGGAACATGGCCCATCCAGTTAACGACTGTGTTGTGCTCTCGTCTTCTCCACACCCGCAGGTTTGGTGGTTGCCCTATCAGCCTGCCCTCAGGTCTCCAGGTGCTGCTTTTAAATGCCAAATCTGTGCATAATAAGACCTCCCTTAGCCACAATCTAATAGCAGATGAGACAACCTATTTGGCATGCATAACTGAGAGCTGAGTGGGCAAACAGGGAGGAGTTAGTCTCTCTCCCAGATGTGTCCACCAGTGTACTTGGTTCAGCATCAGTGCAGACTTGAGGGCCAGGGAGGGGTGGTTGCCAATAAGAATTCCATCGCTCTCCAGGCATCCTGTCCATCTGATGACTGGTCTAGACTATTTGCACCTTGTACTGGGCCAGCAGGACAGGTTGGGGATTCTGTTGGTGTACCGACCACCCCTTTAACCATCAATTTCCCTACAGAGGTGGTCTTGGATGTGATGCTGGGGGCCGCAGGCTGCTGTTTTTGGGGGACATCAACATTCATGCTGAGGGCACCTTGTCCAGGGCAGCTCAGGATTTCATGGCCTCCATGACAACCACGGGACTGTCCCAACATGTCATTGTTCCAACACATGTCTAATAATAATAATAATAATAATAATAATAATAATAATACATAAATTGGAATGAGTTCAGAGAAGGGCAACATAGATGATAGGGGACTAGAAACTAAATCCTATGAGGAAAGTTCGAAGGAACTGGGTATGTTTAGCCTTGAGAAGAGAAGACTGAGGGGGTAGTTGAGAGCATTTGTCAAGCACCTAAATTCTGCAACCTGCTCTATATCATCCAAGGCTGTAGGTTACAAAATAGCACGCTTGAGTTATGGGAAGGAAGATTTTGGTTGAACATCAGGATAAATGTGGAACCAACTGCCTAGGGAGGTGGAGGGCTCTCTGCCCCTGGAAGTATTCAAGAAGAGATGCTTTAAAACTGGATTCCTGCACTAAGCAGGGGTTGGACTGAAGATCTAAAAGTACTAAAAGCAGTTCCTACAATGCCTGCATAGAATTAAAAAGGTCTCCACCTGGCACTGAGAAGAGTGCAACGTAGGTGCCAGGTCAGCCTCATGTGATGGAGGCATGTGGAGAGGTTGATCTTAGGGTCCAGATAGCTAAATATAGGAGGAGACACTCCTTCTGGTAACCCGGTCCCAAGCCATTTGGAGCTTTAAATGTTATCCCCAGCGGCTGTCTTCAAGAGCCATTCAGTGCGGAGTTAGAGCAGCCCGAGTTCCTCCGCAACAGAGGGCGTCGTCACCCATCCGCTGCCCACCAGCCGCTTCCTTCTTGCAAAGCCGCATTTTCTGGAACTCTTTTTACTCCGACTTTTTTTTTACTGAAAGCGGCTCCCTGGCGGTTTTGCCACAGCGTGACATGCCCCCCCGCCCGCACTGATTCCTGGGTGTGCCTCTGTGGCCTGGCAGTGACGTGGTCAAGGAGGGAATGCCCCATTCCTCCTTGTTTCCCCAGCAGAAGTAGTTTTTCCCACTGAGAAAACCCCCCAGAGTACAGCAGCGACCCCTCACGTTGCCGCAGTAGGGGGGGCACCCATTCACCGTAGCTAGCCTGCTTTCAATCTTTAATGTACCCCCCCACCTTCTGTGCCCGTTCATGCAGAAGTAAGAAATAAATCTTACTCCCCTACAATGGAAGGGTTAAAGACTAACTTTGGTAACTTGCCCTAAAGCGCTCTTTCTCTTCTCCTAGGCTCTTAAATTGCTTTAAGATGCTGTGCTTCTTTGATGTTCTGTAGTTTCAAGTCATTTCTCTGTTGTTATGTAAAGTCCCTTCTCCACTTTATTGCAGTAATGATCTTTTGGGTTTATGGGAGTTTCTCAGTGAAGCCCGGCTGCTGCAAGCCAGGAGAAGGAGAAAGGGAAAGGGAGAAGGGTGTGCCTGCCTGCGTGGAAGCAATAACTCCAGGGCAGAGTGCTGGAATGGGGCAAAATTGAGGAGCTGAGCTGCTGGGGGCGTAGGGGCGTGGCCTTCAGATGCTCCACCCCAAAATCGAGGATTTTCGCTTCTCAAGGCAAAAGTGCGCACATGGGGAAAAACAGGGTGGGAGCAATAACTCCACAGCAGATTGCTGGAATGGGGTGAGATTGGGGTGGCGGGAGGCTCTGAGGGGACCCTTCAGATGCTGCACTCGAGAACGAGGGATTTTGGCTTCTTCAGGGAAAACTGCACACATGGGGAAAATTAGTTGCGCTCCATTCGTAATGTAGGAGGCAGGGGGGAGCCTGGACAGGGTGGGAAACAAGCCTCTGCCAGTTGGATGACGTTTGGCTCTACTCCCCCCACCCTACCTGGAAGTATGTTCCTTTCAAGTGCTGTGTGACCCCCGAAAATAAGATTTTAAAGGTACGGTACCCTCGGCTTTTCTTGCTTTGTGAGTCCCTGACAGACCAAAGCCAATTCTATGAAAATCCAGGTAATCCTCCAAGGCGCTTCTCATTCCATCATTGTGAAGATCACCCACCCCCACCCCAGAACTTTGCCCTGGGGCCACAGATGGACTGGCATCCACACTTCCCTCTTACCACAACACTCATATTTTTGCATTGCCTCTTCAGTAACCCCCCACCCCCTGCCCATAAAGTTCTCAGAACTTGGTCAGCCTGCAATGTTCAGCTCTGTATTTGCAAAAGTCACTGAGGGACAGGCTATGTTTATTTGTTTGTCCTTTGGCAGCTGGAACTTGGCAGATCATGCTGTTCCCGTAAAGCGGTTTGGGGCATCATGCCATGCTCGTAAAGGCGCAGGGGCACTTTCCAGTGCATGTGGCCATGTCTGAAAAGGCAGATCACCCCCCCCCCCTTCTGCAGAGACACATGAGGATTCTTTCCATGTGGGAGAGAAAGGAGTTCCCTCTGTGGACATCACAACATGCACCGAAACATGACATCTGCTGCCTGTCATATTGTATTGTCCGAGGGCTGGTCTATGTAAACTTCCAGTGGGGGACTTATCTCTGTTCACAGGATTTTGTAGCAGTCCGGAAACCTGCAGAACCTTTTGGACCAGGGACACTAGCCAAACACATTGGGTGGTTCCAGACAAAACACTCTTTGTGCTACCAGTGAGAGGGCATTGTGCAGCTATTATGTCTTTTATTTCTTAACAAATTATACATGGTAAGAGAAAAGATGGAACAAGCAGTGGGGAAATAGCTCAGTGTGATAGAGCACATGCTTTGCATGCAAAAGGCCCCAGGTTCGATTCCCGGCTTCTCCAGGTAGGGTGAGGAAAGAATCCTGCCTGAAACCTTGGAGAGCCGCTGCCAGTCAGTGTCGACAATACTGGGCTAGATGGACCCAGGGTCTGACTTGGTATAAGGCAGCTTCCTGTGTTCCTATATTCCTGAACACAGGAGAGTTATGAGTGGAAGATAACAACTGGACCATGAATGAGTCAGTGATGGTACCATAAAAGCCTTGTCTGGAAGCTGTACAAATTTCAGACATAAAGTCTACATTATGTCTCCTGGTTGATGAGGTATATTATGGACGAGGTGCCAGAGGACAGAGAAGAGTATCTTTGCCTGGAATTAGTTTCTTTTGCAACAAAAGCATGTTCTGCTCCAATAAATTCCTAGCCCATTCGAGAGTTGGACTTGGATAGAGGAATGGTGGGATTAAAAATGAAATAAATTAATAAACATTAAATAAGCAAAGTAAGAATACTTCAGCCTTTACCTAACCTAAGAACATAAGAATTGGCCTTGCTGGGCTAGACCAAAGTGGTTCCATCTAGTTCAGCATCCTGTGTCTGACAATAGCCCCTCTGGAAGCTCGCACGCATGCACGGGAGGGAGGGGATTTGGCCACCATAGCTGTCCTTCCGACATCCAGAATTCAGACATAGACTGCATGAACTGTTCTCCAGGAATCTGTCCAGCCTTCCTTTTCACAAGATGGCTGCAATCCACATTATAGGAGTGAGAGCAGCTTTTCTCTACCATGCATACTACTCACCCATCAACAGGAAACTCAGAATCCATTGGAGAACTGAGAGCAGCTGGATGCAGGCCTGGAAATCTCTTTTTGAAGGCCAGGGCACAGTTAGAAGTGTGCAGAGGGCAGCCTGGATGCTGGCACGGCTCCCTGCAAAGGAGAACAGTGTGAACACCTTTCTTCGTGACCGGCTGCTGTGCCTGCCCCTGGTCATGTCACATTCACCTGTTGACTCAGCCTTCCCTCCACCCCCAGCCACCTCCTCCCCAGCTGGGCCAATCCCCAGAAATGGCTGGTGCATTCCGCCCCTGTTCCTCCACCCTCAAGACGCACAACTGCAGTAACAGCCAGCGCAGACTGCCTGTATCCTCTGTGTGCCCTGTGTGATTAGGGAGACATTCAGGATGAGGGCACTTCAATGTCTTGTCCCTACAAGGGACATCCGTGTGGGTGGCATCTGAACCTCAATACCATCACTGGCCTTTTATCCTTTGAGTCATGAGGAGGGTTTTTTATTTAAAGGGGGTGGAGGGGAGAAAGACAAGAGAGGACAAATGAAAAGAAGAGGAGAGCTAGGACTTCCCACAAGATTCTCTCCGCCCTTCTCCTGGCCCCAGGGAAGAGCCTTGGGCCTCAGCAAAAGCCAGGTGGATTCCTCCACACTTGTCTAGAATCTCGGGCGGGACAAGACAGGTAGCGCTGGGCAATCCTGTGCCCACTTACCTGGAAGCAAGCACCACTGAACACTGATAGACATGTACTGGATTAGAGTGACAACAGGATAAAGGATTTTATTATTATATATACTCATCTAAGTGACTCTGGTGTTGGAGGTTAGAATTAAAAGTGGGTCAGACTGAAAAGGCTGAAGATGGCTGTTGCAGGGGAAAGAATGACTTTCACGCACGCAAGAGCAACGTAGCCTGCTGGTGAAGCACCCCTGTTCTGCAAACCAGCTGCAGGTAGAACTAGGGTGGCTGTGAGCTGTCGGCCTGGCTCCACATTTAAATGTTCAGTGTCTGTTCACATGGTGAAGGGGAAACAATGTCTGCTGTACAAAAGGAATAGGGGGAAGAGACCACTCCCCACACTTTTCATTTTATTATATTCCAGAAGCATGATTCTGCTCTATCGCGCCAACAGTATGTTTTTTTTAAGGTTAGCAATAGCAGGAAGCGCAGGAAGGTTAGCAATAGCAGGAGCGCAGGAAGGGGCAGCCAGATGACACATAGGATGTGTCATACCGGCACTTCCGACCTCCCTGCCCCAGCCCACCCCCGGGAATGCCCCATTTCCCCCAATCTGCGCTGCCTATGAGGCAGCATCGGAGGGGGTAGAGTCAGTTCTCCGGGAACCGACCTCGGAGTGCGGGCTCTGAGGTCGGTTCCTGGGAACCAATCTATCCTGTGGCCGTCTAGCCACTGACTAGTGGCCATAGGATTGTACACTTAATTGATAAGCATCATACTCCATGACATTTAGGAACCTACACAGAAAATCCTGAAAACTTGCCAGCACTACTGTTATAGTCAAGCTCCACACAAGAGGCATGATGAACATTAACAAAACTGTAGTTGAAGTGAGGGATGTGTTGGTGGGGGGGACCCCTTAAGAATAAGAGGGGGTAGATGCACAAACACAGTACAGGAAGGATGCCTTGGATATTTTCTGGCATCATCAACCTCAGCATAGCATTGACAACTTCACATGACTTGTCAGGAAAAGGGTACCCATGTTCTAGACTCTATTTTACTTTTCACATTATTAGCCACTTTTTACATCAGCTAACATAATACAATTTGAATTTTGAACTGCACAAATGTACCAACAGAGAACAGGTATGGTGACCAAGCAGTGAAAAGGCACAAGGTCTAACTGAGATAGGTAGACCTGGCCTCTGACAAGTTTGAATACTAAGTCTGCACTACTGTTGACCAGGATAGACCAGGTGACAAACAGTGTCTTTCCATCTGCAGCTGAAACCTCCAGTTTTTCCCCTGGCTCCCTTCACTCCTAAACTGGCCCTTGGGCCTGGTTAATAAATTAATCCGGGGTGAGATTACCTGTTCAGCTTGCAATCCATCCCTAGACTCTGCTCTCCAGCAAAACAAAGCTGCAGTCCTTAACAGTGCTCCAGCTGGATGATCTGCTAATCTGCACATGCACAGGAGAGGTGAGGAGTTTTGCACATGCTCCATTTCCCTTGTCTTCAGCCAGGCACGTGCTGCAGGCTGGCTACAGCAACATGTTCACAAGCTAATCAGGTAACTTTCTTAGTAGATCACAGAAATGCTTTGGACATGGTATATCTTGACCTCAAAGTGCCCCATTATATTCTGATTAGCAAGCTAGCTATTTATTTATTATGGGAGCCACAGTTGTGGATCCTATAGATAAGGCATTCAGTAAAAGAAGGGTTCCATAAAGTTAAATGGAAGTCAGCGGGGTGGGTTTTCTAACCTTAATAAAATCGAAAAGGTTTCCCATTCTTCCTGAAATTTGCACATGTCAGAAAGAAAGGTCTATGATACATAACCTGAACATTGCAGGAAGATTGGTTAAAGACTGAGGGAGAACTGAGGGAGAAAGGGCAGTTAAGCGGGGGGGGGGGGGGGCTTGGTCATGCAAAATTGTTCCTGAAAACATGTATCGGCAAACTTTTGTGCCCATCATTTGTGAAAAAATATAGGCACATAATTTTAAAGACTGACGTTTTCCTATTCCCCTTATATTTTAGTTGGTGGAGTGGAATTTCTTTTTTAAAACATTCAATGTACTTATTTTTAAGTCATTTTTATTGGCATACTTAAAGTCTATGGGAGTCTCATACTGTGAAGCTCAGAATGTTGAGTGGGGGAGGGGAAGGAAAGCAGCGAAGTGGTGAGCTTCCGGGACGTGTGGCTGCGCGTGCGCGTGCACACAGGCAAGCTCAGGGTGCCCAGGCCCCGCCTTTCGCCTCTCTGTGCCCCCCACAGACTCATGAGCAGGCCTGGCTTCCCTGCGGGCAGAAACGTTTTGCTGCCCGGAGTCCGAGAAGCAGGCAGCCGTGCCAGCAAAGCAGTGGTCGAGCCGCGGACGGCAGACTGGTGCGGGAGGAAGGTTCCGCTTTGCTGCTCCCTGCAGCTCGCAGCTCCAGGAGTCCAGAGCGTTCCCCGTTGCCCTGATGAGGCCTAGAGTAACATCGGCTGCCTGAAACAATGAGGGGCTGTCCCGGCAGGTTTCCGCCCGCCAATATGTCATTCGCCAGTCCAGAACCAAATTTTCCAGTTAGCGACTAGGGAAAAGAGCCAGTCAAAAAGCAGAAAATGGGGTGGGGGGGGGAGGTGTCGGGGTTAAAGAAAAGACCAGCACCCTGTGAGAAAGGCGAGCCCCACGCTTGTTCCAACCTGGCTGGCTTGATTTTTACCTTTTGCTTAACCCTGAACGTTGATAGCAGATTTGGTATGTTTTGATAGCCTTTCTGCGCTTAGCCTGGTTCTTGCCTCCCTTTTGGGAGAAGGAGCCCCCTTTTCGATCTCTGAACATGTCTCCCTTGGCTTTGAGACCATTCTGGGCTGTCTTTCCCCAGCCAGTTCCCCTGAGCCAGGCCCTGGGTCCTGAGCAGCTTGGTGTAGTTTTCGCCCGCTATTTTGTTTCGCTCACTGGTGAAGCACTCTCATTTTAAAACGTTGTCTTCACCCTGGATTAATTTTCCCTACCTGGACTTTGCTGAGTTCTGCACTCTGGATTCTAGGAGGGGGTCTCTTCCCACCTTCCTCGGGGTCTGCTTCCTTTTAGTCCCCCCCGCCCCCGCTGCCAACTGCTCGCTTCCTCTTCTCTAAAAGTTTGGACCATACTGCTAAAAAGCTGAAAGCTTCAAACCCTGCATTTAACTAGTCTGGACTGGTGGAAGTTTAAGTAGACCTGAGTAACAATTGAAACTGCTGCTGGGCCTGCTTGGGCCTACTAACATTGTTTTGGGCCTACTAACATTGGCTTTTTTAAAAAATAGGCCTTAGCGAGACTTCAACTGTAGTGTATTTTGCATAGCGTGCACATGTATCTTGTTTGTAATCATTGCACGTTTCACATTTTATTTCTGTATCTGATGTTCTTTTGCATTTTGTTGTTGTTCAGTCGTTCAGTCGTGTCCGACTCTTCATGACCCCATGGACCATGGCACGCCAGGTGCTGCGCTCTCTCCCGGAGTGTGCTCAGGTTCATATTCATTGCATTGGTGATGCTATCTAGCCCTCTCATCCTCTGCCTCTTTTGCATTTACTTTTCTTTATAAAGCATTAATATATTAAGACTTCTTGCATGTTTTCATTTGTTTAACAAGTTAAAAGGGCATTCACTGTTTTCTTGCTTAAGTTTTAAAATGCACTTTCAATAGGCCTAGTAAGGTCAAGAGTTGCAGAGTTGGGGGAACCTCTGTGTGATCAGAGGCACTAAGTAAGGCGCCCCTGGAGATAATTTAGACTGACCCCAACCGCATAACACTATTCCCTCTTCTGAGGAGGCCTGGACCCCAGACTACTACAGACAAACAAACTAGCAGATCATAATAACAGTTTTTCATCTGCCCATTTGCTCTATGAGGCAGGTGCTCCTGCAGGCTACCAAACAGAGGGCCTAACAGGCATTAGAGTTGCCTGGCTGTGTCTGCCAGAACCCAGGCCTCACCATTCCTTGCAGGTCCACATTCTACAGCAACCACTCTCAGCTGAGCTTGATGGAACTGGCCTTGTTGGGCCTCACAGGGAACTATAGGGATAGGTGGAGCAGGCATACACAGCACGCATAGAGTGCTGAGAGTGGCAAATATAAAAGCAAGTATGTTGGGGAGACATTTGCTTTTCAAAAACCAAGGGAACACAATCATCAAAAAACCTGCCTGTTTAAAAGACCAGAAGCTAAGGCTATCTTACATTGGTCCAAACTCCAGAAAGCCAGGAAATTGGAAGCTAAGGCTGATACTTTATCAGATGTGCCCCGTGATCAGCATGATGTTATGCAATGTCACAAATTGTGCTCGCTTACAACATACCCTCTATGCACCCACATGTTTTCTGGGACTTTCA
The DNA here is from genome assembly GCF_057233095.1 of Heloderma suspectum. Lineage (NCBI taxonomy): Eukaryota > Metazoa > Chordata > Lepidosauria > Squamata > Helodermatidae > Heloderma > Heloderma suspectum. The sequence goes on along the minus strand of NC_139466.1, from coordinate 47,593,214 downwards.
GGGTGAAGTACCTGGGACCAGCAAGGATGATCCATGTTGTCCTGGTCCGGTATTGCTTTATGAAGCATCTCAGCCCTATTGCAGATTTGCAATTTTCTGGATCCTTATTTTTAAAAACTGGTATTGTGTTGACTATTTTCCAATCTTCCAGTAACAAGACTGGTTTTAATGACAAAGTGCATCTGTTTTGGAGATCAGCAATTTCATACTCTTGGGTGGACTTGGCTTGGTGTCTTGTTCATTTTAAATTTGTCAATTAGCTCTAGAATTTCATTTTCTCCACCTTGTTTGACTTGGTTCTTCAGTTCAGATGTGGGTATCTGTCCATCTTGTGCTGTGAATACACTGGCATTTATCAAGTCTCTCCGCAATCTCTGTCTCCTTATTTAAGTAATCCTTTTGTCCAACTATCTATTCAGCTGGTTTCTGTTTCTGATGTTACGGGGTTTTTTATGCTTTTAGCAATATGCAATAAATCATAATAGCCATAATAATAATATAGTATTTTTTACTTTTACAGCACCAAGTTCTGTAAAGACAGCAGCAGTGGTGAGAAGAAGCACAGAGAGCTGCATCACATCCCCAGCAACTCTCTTGGCTGCCACATCACCAAGGGATGGGTTAACTGGTTTATACTGAATGATTATAATATTTTGTAACCTGCCTTGGGGAACCATCTGATTACATAAGAACATAGGTGCATCTAGTGAAACATCCTATGTCCCACTGTGGCTCACAGAGCATGAAGACATTATCCCTTGACTTAGATTCCTGCACTGAGCAGGGGGTTGGACTCAATGGTCTTATAGGCCCCTTTCAGCCCTACTACTCTATGATTCTATGAGCCCATCCTAGTAACTGTGATTCAGGAGTATACTGTCTATGCTCTCGGAGGTTCCATATGGTGTCAACTTTTTTCTAAAGAAAAAAATCCCAAACATAGTCATCTTTCCTTGTAGGGAAGTTGCTACAGTGCCCTGTTTGTTTTGGTTGCCCTTTTCTGGTCTTTTTTTTCCAGCTCTACAATAGTTTAGGTTTAAATAAACCTAGAAATTTCTACCACGTGGGGCACTTTTAGTGGGCCACTAGAGTAGTGCCCTACTTTTTGACATTTTATTTAATTATTTAATACATTTCTAAACTGCCCAATAACTAATGTTCTCTGGGCAGATTACAACCAGTATAAAAAACAGAGTAAGGTATGACCAGAATACAAAGTATTCCACAGACAATCATACTGGCAGTTTTATTTTTGATCCCTAATGTGTAATGCACCTCTTTCATTCCTGCTGAATGTCATCACTGACATATCGGCCATGACTCCGAGAAATCTTTCTTGCTTTCAGACCCCATCAGTATATATATGTGTGTGTGTGTGTGTGTGTGTGATGTTAGAAAGATTTGCTTCAGTGTGCTTCATGCCACACATGTACTGAAACTCATCTATTTTGCTGCTCATTCACCCAGTCTGGAAGAATCCCTTTGGAGTTCTCAGAGATACGAGTGTTGTTGAACCAAATGTGAAATTTCTGACTTTCTTGCAAAAAACATTTAACAGTCCTAAGCTTGGCCTCTGTGCCAGAAGACTGTAAAGTGGCCAAGCTAACAATTTTGTTAAAAGGGGGTTGGAAGCACGTACGGGATCTGGTAGACATTGCTTATTTGAATTTTCAAAGTCCTTTTGCTCAAACTCCTGAGTAAACTTAGAAGTTGTGGGATAAGAGGAGAGGTTCTCTTATGGATTGGTAAATGGTTAAAGTACAGAAAGCAGAGAGCAGGAATAAATGAACTGTGTTCACAATGGAGGGAAGTGAACACTGGGGTTCAGCTGCAAATGCTGAAAGAGCTGACTTCATTCAGCTGAGAGCCTGGAAGATGACTTAGTGGGTGAAGCAGCAGTTACAGGAACTCTGGGGAAAGCGACCATGTTGTACTTGAGTTCTTGGCTCTAAGGGAAGCAAAAGCTGAGTGTAGCCAAACCCATACCATGGATTTTAGGAAAGCTGATTTTAATAAACTCCGAACAATGATAGGTAAGGTCCCATGGCAAGCGACTGTAACGAGAAAAGGAGTCCAAGATGGGTGGAAGCTTTTAAAAAAGGAAATTATCAAGGCACAATTATAAACAATTCAAACAAGAAAAAAAGGCGGAAGACAACCAAAGAAGCCAATGTGGCTTCACAAAAAGCTTAGAGATGACCTGAAAACAAAAAAGGACACATACAGGAAATGGAAAGAAGGCCAAGTAACAAAGGAAGAGTACAGGCAGATAGCACAGAATTGCAGGGATGGCGTCAGGAAGGCTAAAGCTGAGAATGAGCTGAGGTTAGCGAGGGATGCGAAAAACAACAAAAAGGCTTTCTTCAGCTACGTGCATAGTAAAAGGCAGAGGAAAGAAATGGTGGTTCAGCTATTAAATAAGGATGGCAAAACGATAACAGATGACAAAGAAAAGGCAGAAGTGCTCAATTCCTACTTGGCTGAGTCTTCTCTCAAAAGAGGGTCTATGACCCCCCTGGCATTGCAGCTTGAGATCGATAGGCATATGGTCAAGGAGCACCTAATTTCTTTGCATGAGTTCAACTCTCCAGGGCCAAAGGAACTGCATCCTAGAGTAATAAAGGAACTGGCAGAAGAGCTCTCAGAACTGCTGTCTATTCTCTTTGAGAAATCATGGAGGACGGGGGAAGTGCCAGATGACTGGAGGAGGGCTAATGTTGTCCCTATCTTCAAAAAGGGCAAAAAGGAGGATCCTGGGAACTACAGACCAGTCAGTCTGACATCAATCCCTGGGAAAATTCTGGAGCAGATGATAAAGCAATCCATCTGGTAGCTCCTTGAAAACAATGCCGTGATTACTCGAAGCCAACATGGATTTGTCAAGAACAAATCCTGCCAGACTAATCTGACCTCATTTTTTGATCACGTAACCTCCCTTGTGGACTGTGGGAATGCTGTGGACATAATATACCTTGACTTCAGCAAAGCTTTCAACAAAGTGCCCCATGATATCCTGATGAGCAAACTAGCTCAAAGTGGGCTCGATCAAACAACGATCTGGTGGATCCACATTTGGCTACAGAATCAGACTCAAAGAGTGCTTACCAATAGGATCTTCTCAAACTAGGGAGAGGCAACGAGCGGGGTACCGCAGGGCTCAGTCCTGGGCCCAGTGCTCTTCCACATTTTTATTAATGACTTGGAGGAGGAGGTGCAGGGAATGCTTATCGGATTTGCAGATGACACAAAATTGGGCGGGATAGCTAATAACTGGGAGACAGAAACAAAATTCAAAGTGATCTTGATAGACTGGAGTGCTGGGCAGAAAACAACAGAATGAAGTTTAATTTATTTATTTATTTATTGCATTTATACCCCGCCTTTCTCCCTCTCGCAAGGAACTCAAGGCGGCTTACATTATCCTCCTCCTCACCGTTGTATCCTCACAACAACAACCCTGTGAGGTAGGTTGGGCTGAGAGTCTGTGACTGGCCCAAAGTCACCCAGTGAGCTTCCATGGCCAAGTGGGGACTAGAACCCAGATCTCCTGGCTCCCAGTCCATCACTCTCACCACTACACTACACTGGCTTTGTTTCTAGTCCCCTGATCATCTTCGTTGCCCTCCTCTGAACCCTCTCCAGTTTGTCTGCATCCTTCTTAAAGTGTGGTGCCCAGAACTGGACACAGTACTCCAGATGAGGCCTAACCAGTGCTGAGTAGAGGGGAACTAGTACTTCCAGGGATTTGGAAGCTATGCTTCTATTAATACAGCCAAAAAGAGAATTTGCCTTTTTTGCAGCCACATCACATTGTTGGCTCATCTTCAGCTTGTGATCAACAACAATTCCATGATCCTTCTCACTTTTAGTGTTGTTGAGCCACGTATCCCCCATCTTGTAACTGTGCATTGGGTTTCTTTTTCCTAGGTGCAGAACTTGGCATTGATCCCTATTAAACTATTAAACTACACTGCTATGGAAAGAGCATTTTGAAAACCAGTGTTTGGAAGTGTTTTCATCAGTATGTGATTTTGTTGCCAAAAACAATGTGTCACCTATAAAAATTGCACACTTAAAAAAACCTTGGAAGCGGAATTTTCTAACCTGTCTAAAAATCTTCCAAATGAAGAGTTTCATAGAATCATAGAATAGTAGGGTTGGAACAGGCCTACAAGGCCATTGAGTCCAACCCCCTCCTCAATGCAGGAATCCAAGTCAGAGCATCAGAAATGTCAGACTGATGCACAGACTGACTGGTCTTTGGTTCCCAGGTTCCTCCTTTTTACCCTTTTTGAAGATAGGGACAACATTAGCCCTCCTCCAGTCATCTGGCACTTCCCCCGTCCTCCATGATTTCTCAAAGAGAAGAGACAGCGGTTCTGAGAGCTCTTCTGCCAGTTCCTTTATTACTCTAGGATGCATTTCCTCTGGCCCTGGAGATTTGAACTCATTCAAAGTAATTGGGTGTTCCTTGACCATATGTCTGTCGATCTCAAGCTGCAATCCTGCCCCTTCAGCCTGCACTTTGCCTTTGCCAGGGGGGTCATAGACCATCTTTTGGGAGAAGACTGAGCCAAAGTAGGAATTGAGCACCTCTGCCTTTCCTTTGTCATCTGTTATCATTTTGCCATCCTTATTTAATACCTGAACCACCATTTCTTTCCTCTGTCTTTTACTATGCACGTAGCTGGAGAAAGCCTTTTTGTTGCTTTTAGCATCACTCCCTAACCTCAGCTCAGCTTTAGCCTTCTTGACGCCATCCCTGCAATTCTGTGCTACCTGCCTGTACTCTTCCTTTGTTGCATGGCCTTCTCTCCACTTCCTCTATGTGTCCTTTTTCATTTTCAGGTCATCTCTAAGCTTTCTGTGAAGCCACATTGGCTTCTTCTGTTGTCTTCCACCTTTTCTTTTTGTTGGAATTGTTGGTAATTGTGCCTTGAGAATTTCCTTTTTTTAAAACTCCCACCTATCTTGGACTCCTTTTCTCATTAGAGTCGCTTGCCATGGGACCTTATTTATCATTGTTCTGAGTTTATTAAAATCAGCTTTTGTAAAATCCAGGGTACGCGTTTGGCTGCACTCGGCTTTTGCTTCCTTTAGAACCAAAAACTCAAGTATAACATGGTCGCTTTCCCCCAGAGTTCCTGTAACTGCTACTTTACCCACTAAGTCATCTCTGTTGGTTAGGATCAAGTCAAGGATAGCCAATCCTCTAGTTCCTTCCTCCACTTTCTGTAGGAGGGAGTTATCCGCCACACAAGTCAGGAGTTTCCTGGAGGGGCCCTGTTTTGCAGAATTTGGCTCCCAACAGTTTGAACCCGTTTGTTAAAGATATAAAAATGTAACACCTTCCAATTAGTTTGCAAAAACAACTGATTGAATCAGGGAAGATGGAAATTTACTAGCTGAATATCAACAAAAACCTTTGCATAATTGGTTAGATTGGAAATCTTTTATAGAATTTGTACAAGAAATAGTGAAAAATGATATCTATGTATGTGGATTTTGAACTTTGACATGGTTAGTTCTCTTTTTATTGTTGTTGTTTTTAAAATTAGGAGAGAAATGAGATAAAGTCTGTGAACTCAATGTATGATATACAACTAAGATAAGAACTAGAGAATAATACTCCGGGAAAGAGTGGAGGACAGGAAGGCCTGGCGTGCTATGGTCCTTGGGGTTACGAAGAGTTTGACACGACTTAACGACTGAACAACAACAGAGAATAATGAGCATTTGTTGTGTAAGGGGAGCCAAAGGTAGATATCTTACAATCTTAAGAGATATTTTGGTGTATGTGTATTGTGTGTTTATGTTGTTGTGTTTTGTTTTTGTTTTAAAAAAAATAAAAGTAATTATATATATATAAAAAACACCTTTGCATAATTGGTGGGTGGGATTGAAAAATGAGTATCATGATTTAGTAAGTGCAGCCAATAATGCACTTCTTCCATTTGGATCTACGTATCTTTGTGAGGTGTCTTTTTCAGCTACGACAGCCATTAAAACCAAGTATCAAAATAAACTGAACTTAGAACCAGACCTTCAAATCACTGTATCACATAGTGTTAAACCACGATTTTCAAAAATAATGAAGCATATTCAATCACATTGCTCTCACTAAAAATAATATTTTTAAGTGAGAGCAAAAAGGGTTTTGTACCGTTAATAAATAAAATAAAAAACTATTTTTAAAATATTGTTTATGTCATATTTATCTCATCCTTTTTATTTTCTATTTTTGTGTATGTTTTATAATGTACATAATACATTAGTACAGCAGTACATGTATATCATTTATAAATAAATGTACATGTATTGGGGGCGTGTGCTCAAAAAAATGTCACTGATAAGGGTGCGCGATCAAAAAGGTTTGGAGACCACTGTTGTGGAGGGCACTTTCCTAGGCATTTGGGTGAATGGTCTGGGGATGGCCAATGCTTATTATGGTTCTTTATTCTTTTCTACATATTTTGGCCACTATGGCATGTGAGCACCCCTCCTGTGCTCAAAGTGTTTGACCAGACATATTTCAATGTCCCCTTGTAGAAGACATTTTCTTGGAGGTATCATTTGAGGTGGCCCAGAGGTGAGGGGTTGTAACTGTCATTCGTTAATCACCATGCATTAATGAGCATTGTGCCAAAACAATTAGAATTACTGTGGATCTCAAAGTCTACAGTTCCCCAGTCACGGAGATCGATGATATGTGATAGTCCAGTTATTATTTTGGAGAGCATGGGCATATACACTTCAGTTCTTTATTCAGTTTACTGACTGGGCTCTATTTTGAAATATTGCGCAAATAAGGACCTGGGAACTAGTAACCACCTTCAGCATCACACCCATAACATGCTCATAAGAACAGTTGCTTCAGTTGCATCCCTGCCTAGCCCATGGCTGGCTTGAGGTTCCACCCATCCTGTCTGTGTGAGAGGAAAATTGCAACCTACCCATCTGGTGAAGAGGCCATCCTGACCTATAGTGAGTGAAGGAGGGTGTGTGTGTGCTCAGGCCAAGGTCCTTCCTGGCTCTCAGCCTTGACTCCGAGATTGGCACCTTCCCTTCGTATGGCTCAATTTGGTGAAACATTAACTGTCACAGATACCACTACAAAAAAGAGTAAGCTGGGGAGTTGGGGTCGATCCTCTCTTATGGTGTCCGATTTCATACTGTAGCAGCCATATCGGGGGTCAGACTAAGTAGCCTCATGCAGTCTCATGCTTCATGTTCTTGCTGAGCTCTTTCTCCCTTGAATATATTGTTGTAAGCTGACGAGACACAGGAATTCCTTATCTTGTCAAAGGTCATACAATTGTATATCTTGTTCTCTGCTGTTCTCTTCTGTTCTCTGCTTATCATGGCTACCCTATAACCCATTTCTTGTATTATAAACAATGGTGCTAGGAGAAGAAATGTTGAGGACTGCAACCCCACGCGAGATGGGGGGGAGGAGCCGTTTCCTATGTGTCACAATGTCTGTAAAAACAATGTGCTGATGTATTTCGGGGCTTCTGGCTCTTTGGAAATGATTCCAGCCTTAAGCCCGCGCGTTAAATAAAGAATCTCTTTTTCCTTCACTCCGTGGTCTCTCTGACTCTGGGTTCTGCAACATAAATGGTGCCGTGACTCGGATGTGGCAGGCTCTGAGCCAGACAGGTGGCAGTTGCCTGCTCTTGATCGCCGCACCGGGAAGACGAGCTCGGCGCATGCCTCCCTTTCTTGGCGCCACCGACCTTTTTGTCGGGTGAACGGGAGAAAGCCTGCACCGGGATCGCCCAAACGGCAGCGAGCAGCAAGAGAACCTTGGGAAGTGGAGGAAGGAACTTGAGCCCTGCCTGTATCGCAGCTGCAATTGAGTTGAAACCCACATTGGAAGCCTTCAGGAGAAAGGCAAGTATATGGGAAAAAGAGGGCCCTGCCTTTAGGGAGAAAGGCCACTGGGCAGAAAAAAAGAGGGCCCCGCCTTGTGAAGAAGGTCAGTGTTGGTGGTATACGTATACAAAAGAACCTACTCCTTGCGGGTAGAAGGGGGGCCTGATCACACCCCCGAGTGGGCGCCAGTACCCAGCACGCCAGTACTCAGTAGGAAGCTGAGGAAGCTGGGGAAGCCGTTTTCCGCTCTGGTAAAAAGTGGGAAAAGTGGGTGGCAGGGACATATGGATGCAGTGGAGAGATTGATGATTGTGTGAGTAGCTACTGCGGTTTCTGACGCATACCGTTGACAGTCCGGGTGCCCAGGCCAGTAGCAAAGTGCGTGGTGTGTAAAATCCTCTTGTGTCGGCCAGTGAGACCCCTTACTCACTGACCAATTCCCATTCCCTAATTGTGTCTGTCTTCAATTTAGGAGGGAGGCTATGGGTGGTGGGGGAAGCAAACCTTGCACCCCCTTGAGATGTATGTCAAACAAAGAAGGAAAAAGCTTTTTTTTTAAAGATTCAGAATAGAGAGAGAAAACAGCAAAAAGCTCAAGGTCGAGCTGAGAGGAAAAAAAGAACAAGATCTGAGGCTGTTAATTAGAAAAATGTTGCAGGACAGCCTGGCTTTTAACGAAGCGTGGGAGCGTGAGAGTGTGAGGCCGAAGAAGTAGCTGTTAGCCTAGCGCGCCGAGAGGGGGGGGGCAGGAAAATTGCCCACAACGTTCTGAGTTGTGCAACATCATCACCTCGCCTAATTGAGATGAAATCCCTAAGAAATGGAAACTGAAAATGAAGACCCAGAAGATGAAGGCAAAATAGAAAATAAAGGTGAAGAATCAGCCCCCAGAGCACAGGCTAGACCCCTCTTCGAGTGAAAAGTGTGCCATAAGACTGGCCCAAAGCAGAATGAAGCGGAGAGACCACGTTGAAGATCTCTGTCAAGGTAGCCGTGTTTAGCTTTGAACTGTGTTAGAATTTCATAGAGCCTGTAGCTACTGACCATCAGCTATATGATTTCTGAAGAGCGTAACCGTTAAGCTTTTGCCGTGGGATTCCCTGCAATGAAGAAATCTCACTGATTTGAGTGTCCAGTGTTACACTGCCTAAGTGTGTGTGCTGAAGAGACCGAGAAACCAGACAGCATGTTCCTGGCCAAGCCAAAATCACGCTACTACCATGCTCCTGAAAGCTGCAAATAAACTGTGTAAGCTGGGAGACCCAACCTGATTGAGAAGAAAAGAAGATATTGGAGCAACTGTCTTAAAAAACAGTGAGATCTGTGTAGCTGGCTGGCTGACGCTGTCAGCGATGTTACAACTTTAAATTAAGACTGTTTTCCTGTTTGAGACCCCAGCAAAGAAAGCTGACCCGAGTTATTTGTTGCCCGTGCCAAAGCAAGAATTTGGCGGCCCTGTACCTCATCGTGTCCTGCTTTAAGCTTGGGATTTACAAATACAAACAAACTGAGAAGCTTGCCTTTGAAGTCCTGCAAATCACCCCACCGCCTCCCCGAAGATTAATGGCTGCCTGAAAAATGCAAGTATAAGGCGATGCCCATCACCCCCCAGCGTCCTGAGTTTCGGCACTCAGTGTTTCAGTGCTTTCGTGTACCAGGTTAGAAGAGAAAAAAAAAAGAGTAAGTTTTTAAAATGTCTGTGAGAGAACCTGACAGAAGTAAAATAAAATTTACAGAGGAGTTGCCCAGGTTAAAGCGTCACGGCTAGAGAGCTGAGCTGTGCCGCTCTGTTTAGACAGAGGCCTTGCTAAAAAGTTAAAGGCCCTTGTCTGTCAGGAGGGGTGTAGGGCCACACTTTCCCTTTTTAAACTGATGCAAAAGTGGAGAGCCTTTGCTGGAAACATCGCATCTTCATTGCCCAGAGCCTTCTCTGTTTGCCTCCATCATCATCTGGGCTTTTTAGAGACACTCTGCACATGGACTAAAATTTTAAATTGTCAAGGACTTGCCATGGACAGTGCTGTGAAGCTTTTGATAAACTTGAACTCTCATCGCTGTGGACCGTGTGTCTGTGTTTGTAGTCAGCTCAGTGTACAGCAGGCTGAGTTTGATCTATGACTTTTAGATTTCCTTCTGCCAGAACTCATGCAGCATAGAGTTGCCGATGCAAAAATGGTGACCTAGAACTCTTTGCGTGTGTGGGAATGCCTGTCCCTTGATTTTGATGAGCCCTGAGCTTTCAGCCAGAAGAGCAGTATGATTGCTGGATCTGCTCCATCATGCCTTACCGTGCTAAAAGTGCTTTCCATTCATTGTGTTAAATTGCAGAAAAAGTTTGTTGTGTATATTTTATGATTTCTTAAATATCATAAAATATATGTGATATTTGTAGATTAGTGTTAGTTGCAACTCCAGATAATACTAAGTGTGGTTCCCAATGGATGACAAGGAGAGAAAGACAAAAGCAAGTGGAAAAGAAGGAATAGAGAAAGTAGCAGACAGATAGAGAAGAGAGAAAAAAAGAAGAAAGAAAAGGCAAGAGGCAAAGAAAAAACATTTGTAGAAAAGAAGTGTGGCCATAGTTGCCCCCAGGGTAAATTAAAAGCAGCTGATTGTGCCTGGAGCTTATTACCTGGGGTAAAGTAGCCACAATAATGTAATAGTTCTTTAAGATAAAAAAAATGTAACTAGAAAGAGAAGAAGAGCCTATCCCAAATGTGTGTCATTGGGACTAGTGTAAGGCAGAAAAGTTTAAGTGAGTGAGTTTAACTTGAAAAAGACAAATAAAGAGACAAGGTTGGTGCATGGAGCAGAAAGTTTTATATAAAAAGTTTGAAACATGATCTGCAATACAGGCAGATCAGCAAAGAAAAAGAAAGCAAAAGAAAGAGAAAAAATTTGTCTTCCCATACTAATAAATAAAAGTGTTATCAAGCACTTTGGGAAGCGAAGTTGTTTACAGAAAGCTGTGCCTGAGAACCAAACACTTCTAGCCTATGCTGAAAATGCTTGCTAGTGTTGTGCTGCCTCATGGGTAACATGCATGGTATAAAACCCATTTAGCCCAATAGTTCGTGGTTCAGAGAAGCTGGCTGATCCAACCATTAAGTACGCCTGTGTGCTGTAAGTTACCCAATAAAGTCTCCTTGTAAGTAAATCCCCCCCCCCCGCTGGAATCCCAAAACACAAGTGGGGCTAGAGCGCCTCACCCAGTATCAAACCCTGCTGTTAGAAGCCATGAAGGCAGGTATGAAGAAGTCAGTTAATATGACCAAAGTGTCTAAAGTGCTGCAAGGTGCCACCGAGGCCCCAGAGCGTACTTAGAGCGTCTTTCAAATGCCTATCGCCAGTATACCCCCCTCAACCCAGAGGCCCAAGAAGACGTAAACGAAAAAAGAAAAGAAGACCCGGCAGAGGCAGAAGATTCTTAAAAAAGAACCAGTGTGCCCAGTGTGGACAAGATGGACATTAGTGGCATGAATGCCCAAATAAAATAAATCAAATACACAAAGGAGAAAACCAAAGGGGCCAGAATAGGCGAAGAAGAAAACAGCTTGAGAGGGGCCGTGACATTGACTTCATAATTGACACTGGAGCAGCATCAAAAGCAAGCAAACGTTAGCCTTAAACAAGAAGTCCAAACAATGAGCAAAGTTCTTCAAGCCCAGCGTCACTTTGTCTTAGAAAATAAGCCATTCCCATCACAGAAGTTCATCCTTTCCAACCAAGAGTTAAAGACGTATGAGTTAAAAAGAGAAAAATAACCCTTTGACTCCCAGATGGAGAGGACTGAGAACTGTCATACTTTCCACCCCCGCAGCTATGAAAGCAGCTGGAGTTCAACCCTGGATACATTGGACACAAATCAAGAAAGCGAGAGGGGGAGAGTAGACTAAACAGAAATCCTGAAAATCCTTTAAAAATCATTCTAAAAAAGCAGTAAGAAGACTCAGGCTAGACCTTACTGTGGGCACACCGGGAGACTGTCCCCCAGCGTACGGTCAGATCCCAAAAAAGATCAAACATGCGTGTTGTAGTGTTAGTAGTGTTGCATTGTGTTTCCTTAATAAGGTGCAAAAAGGGGGGTCTGCCCCTGGAAAGAGAAGTTTGTCCCAGCGATTTGCTAATAATTACTGGCTTCACCTGGCTAACATCACGAGAGTAAAACATTTTTGTTTGCCAAGAGATATACCTGCGAACAGGCTTATTATCTCTTGCCTAATACCTGTCTGTAGACATCCTGGGAAAATTCAAAAAGATACCATGTTAAGAGTTTATGGTGTAAGCTTAACTTATTCCCAAAATGCTAATTGGGGCGTGGTTGCAAAGATCCTACCCCCTACAGAGTTCACTCTACGCACCCCCATCGTTGCTGAAACAAATACTACGTGTGCACGAATGCTTAATTGTCAAAAAATTTCCAGAAAATACAAAGCTATCCCTGGCCCCCTTCCACTGTAATAAAATTCAAAACATATCTTTTAATGATGCCCACATACTTTTGCCTCATGGATGGTTTTAGAGATGTGGTTCCCGCACTTGGTCATTCATTCCTGCCAACTTGTCTAATAACCACCCATGTGGCCTCAGCCGCCAATTAAACTGGTGCCAATTCTTCCCCTGTGGCCCGAGAAAATCCGTCGACGGCAGCCTCGAGCACTCCAACTAACTAAAAATTGTAGTAGTCATGTGCAGTTATGTTCTGACTCAGAAAAATTGGCCTTAGCAATGTCACTGGTTGGGGTTCCAGGTTTAGCCTTGGCTGATGGTCTGGAGATCAACCGGTTAGCTTGCAGCTTAGCCAAAAGCATAAATGCCACCTCACGAGCATTGTCATTATTAAATAAAGAGTTGCGTGATCTAAGAGGTGCGGTTCTAGAAAATAGAGCTAGTATAGATTACCTCTTCCTTCTTCATCATTTAAGTTGTGAGACACACCAAAAGCTCTGTTGTTTTAACTTAACTGATAATGGCAATGCTGTAGATGAACAGATCAACAAGCTGCACAATATAGTAGCTAACAAAGCAATAAGACAAAACAATTAGCTCAATTAGTTAACCCCTTGGCTTCCAGATCTTAGCTGGCTTGAAGCATTGTTCATCCCAATTCTACCAGTGTTGTTCATAAAAGTTCTGTTATGTCTCTGCGTTCCTTGTCTTATGCGCTGTTTAACCAATCTGTTTTATGTCTCAGCTAGTAAAACTGCTGCCCTCTACGCTCTAATAGCCCAACAAGAGGCTAAGTAATATGTATGTCACAAAAAGCTTTGTATGGTTATCAGAAATGCTATAATTGTAATGAAATTATGCATTTAAGGGGGGAATGTAGCAGCCATATCGGGGGTCAGACTAAGTAGCCTCATGCAGTCTCATGCTTCATGTTCTTGCTGAGCTCTTTCTCCCTTGAATATATTGTTGTAAGCTGACGAGACACAGGAATTCCTTATCTTGTCAAAGGTCATACAACTGTATATCTTGTTCTTTGCTGTTCTCTTCTGTTCTCTGCTTATCACGGCTACCCTATAACCCAGTTCTTGTATTATAAACAATAGTGCTGGGAAAAGAAATGTTGAGGACTGCAACCCCACGCGGGAGGGGGAGGAGGAGCCGTTTCCTATGTGTCACAATGTCTATAAAAACAATGTGCTAATGTAAATCGGGGCTTCTGGCTCTTTGGAAATGATTCCAGCCTTAAGCCCGCGCGTTAAAGAATCTCTTTTTCCTTCACTCCGTGGTCTCTCTGACTCTGGGTTCTGCAACAATACTCAGGCACTAACTCCACACTGCCCTTCTGGCAGGGAGGCAGGGAGGCAGGGACCTGTTTTCGGAGAAGGGCTGCATCTCGGCTTGGATGTGCCAGGCCAGCTTCAGGTGCGTTGTCATCTACACCAACCCCATGGCCTCATCTGAGGGACACGCCCCCAGGTCTTGCATTGCTTCACTGTCTCCCGGCACCACAGGTTCAGTTTGCAGAAGAACTCTTAGTCCCCGCTTGGCAAACAAGCCCGCCAGGCCCAGAAAAGCATTCAGGGGCCCAGGGGCCCACACAGCCCCTCTGCTTTGTCATCTCAGGCATAATGTTAAGGGTATGATGGAGTTTGGTCAGCCTACAAAGTATGTGAATTTTAAAATTACTTTTAAGCAAACATAATTCAGCAAACAGAGGATAAGAAAAACAGTTTTTAACATTACAAAATTAAAACATAAAAAGGGGAATTCATTTTATCTTGAGCCATTTTAAAGGAGCACAAAGGAATATGTAGCAGAACCAGGGCACAACTTGCTCTGAACTGGCCTTTCATGGCTGTTTCCCCTTCACGATTCTAAATGACCAGGGACAGAATCTTCTTTCCTTCTTTCTCAGGATGGGTATGTGAGCTTCTGTGTAACAACTGTCCCTTTTTACCAGTCCCTGGTAAGTCACTGTCTCGTATTGCTCCTTCTTGCCTCTTGGGGATACCTTAAGAACATAAGAACCCTGAAGCTGGATCAGACCAAAGGTCTCTGGACATTTTTGTTTGTTTCAAATTATTTTTAGGCCATCTTTAAAGACAGCTTTCCCAAAGTGGAGTATACAGTGCAAACAATAAAACAGTAAAACAGAAAAATCAATAAAATTACAACTGAAGCCATCAGCCCAAAAATACAATTCAAGGAGAAGACAACGTAAACCACTAGGTCTTCAGAGTTTTCCTGAAGTCCTGCAAAGGAGGGCCCTGGCAAACTCCTGATGGATGCTCATTCCAGAGTTGTTGGAGCAGGCTGGCTGTCCTCCTTGTACTTGTCAAGGTAACCACCTTTGGTGGCAGGCAAGTGAAAAGAACCTCGGTGGATTACCTCAGAGTGCAGGCATGGGGAGAAGCAGTTCTTCAGATAACTCTGGCCCAAACCATTCACAGCATTAAAAGGTAAAGACGGCACTTCAAACGGAGCTTGGGATGCCAGTGCAGCAGCAGTGTCACGAGCTGACCACCCAGCCCTCATCTGTTTGCATTTGCTACAGAGTAGGCTGGCCCTATTCTGCATCGGTGGAAGGTTCTGAACTGTCTTTAAAAGCAGTGGAGGACATGACAGTGGCTCAGCCTGGATGTCGCCAGAGCATGAATAACTCAGGCAAGAGCCGCCCTTTCCAGAGAGGGTCACAGCTGGTGTACCAACCTGAGCTGGCATGTAGTACCCCTGGCCACTGCCACCGGGGCAGGAGGGTGCAGGAGCGCCCTCTGACTGCACCCTTGGTCCTTCACGGAGGTGCAGCCCCATCTGAGACGAGGGTGCTCCTGGACCGGGGGGGGGGGGTCAATTTCCCTTTCCCCAGTAGGGGTCTTGTGGGCTCTAGCATCCAGAGGCCTCCTACCGCTGACCATGGAGGCAGTCCACAGCCATCGTGACTAGGAGCCACTGATCGCCTTGTCTTCCTCTTTTAAAGCTACCCGAGTTTTAAAGCTGTCACTACATCCTGTGGCAGCCAATCCCACAGTTCAACTCAGCCTCGCTGAAATGCACAGTGTCCGCAGTGCAGGTCAGCATTCTTCAGGAGTCAGTTGCCTCCCATGGGCCCCCTAAAAGCCAAATCCAAGAGCGGGAAGGAGGACAGGCCTACTGTTCAGCGCTGTCAGCGCATGTGCACGCCTGCTAAGGTGCCGCCCTGCGTACACTCTGCCAGCTGCTGGATAGCATTTTGAACTGCTATGGCCTGGTGGGGTAGACGACTTGCACTCTGATACAGCTTTAACCAGGAGACCGAGCAGCAGTAGCAGGACCCGACAGCACAGCCTTTAAATCAACGGAAGGCAGACAATGCCAGACTCAAGTCAGAGAACGCGAAGTGTGGAGCAGAGCTTCCAGTCATGAGGGTGCAGGGGCAGCAGGGCGTGAGAGCCTTGGCACGAGGAATGGGTGCATGGGGGGTTGCATGGCTACAGGCACATCCCATTTGCATCCATGAAATGGTGGGGCGGGTGGGTCTTCCTCATTTTGAGCAGGGTTTAACATTTAGATTTTCAATTTAATGGCTGCTTTTATATTGTTTACATTGTAGTTTTTCCCTGTGCTGTTTGTGTTCTTTGTTTTTTGTAATGTGCTTTTTTTCTTTTAACTTTGTATTCATCCCAGAGACCTTTTGTTATTGCGCGAATTAAATATATAATTTTTTAAAATTGTTCTGTTTTTACTGCAAGGGTTCACCCAAGAATTGGGAAGTAAAACATGGTCTCTGTGAATGTTTAAATTCTGTTTTTACTAATTCTCACAATCACCATGAGGACTCCATGCACAACCCTCAAATTAATTCCATACAAAAGCGGTTTCCAAGCTGTTTTCTCTTAAAACAGCTGCAGCTTCCGTAGCAAATGCAAACAGCAAATAGTCCACTTCTACTTTGCTCTCAGCCTTGAGGCAAAGAAGAGGTAAATGCTTACAGAAGGCAGCGGGCTGTCCCACACTGGAGGCCTTCAAGACGAGGCTGGACAGCCATCTGTCAGGGATGCTCTGACTTGGGTTCCTGCACTGAGCAGGGGGTTGGACTCGATGGCCTTGTGGGCCCCTTCCACCCCACTATCCTATGATTCTATTATTATTTTTAAAGGGCTGCTAAGAGTGATCAGTGAAGTGGGCAAGTTTGCAGATGCCACGAAATTAAAACAAAACGAACAGGTTAAAAAAAAAAGGGATTTCGAGGAGCTCCAAAAGGTTCTCTCCAAACTGGCAGAAGGGACATCCAAGTGGCGAATATGGTTCAAAGTAAGTAAGTGTAAAGTGATGCACGCTGGGGCAAAATATCCCAATTTGACATATAAGCTGATGGGATCTGAGCTAGTGGTGACCAGCCATGAAAGAGATCTGCGGGCTGTGGTGGACAGCTCAGTGAAAATGTCTACCCAGTGTGTGGCTGCTGTGAAAAAGGCAAATTCCATGTTAGGCATAATTAGAAAAGGAATTGAAAATAAAACTGCCAAGATCACAAATCTGTGGTGTAACCACACTTAGAATACTCGGTTCAGTTCTGGTCACTGCACCTAAAAAAGGATATTGTAGACTTGGAAAAAGTGCAGAAAAGGGCAACTAAAAGAGCAACTCTCCTATGAGGAAGGGTTACAACATCTGGAATTGTTTAGCTCACAGAAAAGGCAAGAGGAGACATGATAGAGGTGTACAAAATTATGCATGGCATGAAGAATGTGGCTAGGGAGTCATTTTTTCTCCCTCCCTCTTAATACTAGAACCCGGGGTCATCCCACGAAGCTGATTGGTAGGAGATTCAAGACAGACAAAAGGCAGAGCTTCTTCACATGAAGTGAAACTACAGAATTCACTTTCACAAGATGTCGTGATGGCCACCAATTTGGATGGCTTTAAAAGGGGATTGGACACATTCATGGAGGATGAGGCTATCAATGGCTACTAGTCCTGATGGCTATATGCTTCCTTCAGTATCAGAGGCCATATACCTATGTAGACCAGTTGCTGGGGAACATGGGCAGGAGTGTGCTGTTGCAATCATGTCTGCTTGTGGGTTTCCCATGGGCAGCTGTTTCACTGTGTGAACAGAATGCTGAACTAGATGGACACTTCTTCTGCTCCAGCAGGGCTTTATGTTCTTATGCTCTACATTGGCCACATGGTATCTGGTGTGTGTGTGTGGGGGGGGGGGGGCGCAGTTTCTAGTAACCAATTGTGACTAGGCTCCCTGTTAATGTTTCCCACCTCCTGCAACTTTGTGACATGACACTTTTGCTGAAATTTCTGTCTTAATTGGTTTAAATTATAAGGAAGTGGCTTAAAAGTCTGTTTTTACCTGCTAGGGTAGAGTGGCTGCCACTTTCCCCATAACATCACTAATGCAATGCAGCAGGGAAGTATCACAGTCGTGGTGTGAGGTGGCAGGGAGCGATCACATTATTTACCTGTCTCACATGATTTCCTGTGAGCAGACATGGCCCATGGTGGTGAATTGGCAACTTGGTCACTCTAACAATAAATGGACATACCCTTACAGTAAATACTACAGAAAATGTCTCTGATTAGAAACAAGGGATGGGTGAGAATTTTGTTCTGTTCGTTTTTGATAAGGACTTCCCAAACTTAGCAATTTCTCTATAAATGGACAGAAAGATTTTCAGATTTTAAAAATTAGAATGTGGGAGGAAAGTGAAACTGACGGATTCATCCATCAGAGGGCTTCGAGTGTTCAGCTGGGCTTGAATCTTTGTATTCAGCCATGTTCGTGGTGCTGAGTTAGGACAGCCACCTCCTTTTTTCCTGACAGGCTCTTCGTCTGTAACAGCTACATGGCAGGTAGATGTAGCGGGGTCAAACTGAATGTGGAAGAAAGTGAAGCTGACAGATTTGCCTGTTTCTACTTAATCCAGCAACCAAGCATCCCATCTAAGCCCCCCACTCCTTCCCCAAAGGTTGAGATGATGGCAGTATCAGCATTGTCCCCAGATTTATAACCAAATCCCACCAATATACAGCACACACATGTCTAAACCTTGTCAAACCCTTTTAGCGTCCAAAGCCCAACTGTTTTATTCTCACAGAACAACTCTGTAATAAAAAAAAGCCATTATCAATGGACACATTTTCAGTCACTTTAACCTTCCAGTAGTGATTTTTCTTACCGCTTTGATTTTGGGAATAGGCAGCAATGATCGTTTTCATGGTGCACTCGGTAGGCGCTTGGACTCTTTTGCAATCTCACTCAGACTTTGCTTCAGCAGGCTAACTGAAAGGGCAGATTTGTAAACAGTGGACTCGCTCTGCGGTCCAGCTTTTAACTACTTTCAAGCCCCACTGGTCAAAGGAAAACTGAACAAGCATGAGGGGAGGAGATGAGGATCAATCCTGACCTACTCCTTTTTTTTTTTTTTAATAGATGGGGGGGCAGAGCATTTCAGAGGAGGCAAATCTAGGATTGTTCTTTCTGTAAAGCATCTGGAAGAACATTCCAGTTTCATAATAAGTTATATAAAGCATTACATACCATAAGCAGAAGCCACCCCCTCCCCCATGGGAATGTGATTCCCAAGACTCTGACAGAGAAGGGAGGGTGCTGTTGTGCTCGTGCCCTGCCTGTGGGTTCCCGGGCGACCGCTGGTTGGCCACTGTGAACAGAATGCTGGACTAGATGGACCCCTGGTCTGATCCAGCAGGGCTCCATTTCTGTTCTTAAGGGTTACTTTCTGGGAGGGCCAAAGTCAGAATCCCACGGCTCAAGCAAACCGAAAATGAGACTCTGCTGATTTTGGGCTTACTTTTGGGGGTGGTTAAAAGAACATGGTAGACTTGTGATGTACCAAAATCCAAATCCTGCCCCATGATAACACATTTTGCCTCAAGAAAAGCTCAGTTCTGCTACTCAGGTATCTTATGCAAAGTGAATACATTGGCCTACATTGGCATATTATGCATGCTTCTGCAAATGACAGGAATTACCAATGATGCAGGACTCTGCAGCTCTCAGCCCAGGTCTTCCCCATAGCTTTTGAAAGTAGGCCCCGAGGACTACAAACTTGCTTTTTAAAATGAAACGAGAGCTGATTTTCACTTTGTTGAATTCTTGACCCTAAACTGTAGAAAAAGGCAAAAATTATCAAGTGTGTTGAGCTCTTTCCCTTGAAAATTATTTTTTTTTAAAAATCTTGGTTGCCTTTCAGGGCAGAAGTCTGCCCAATGTGGCTCACAGCAATAAAATACATAAGGAGAAACTTGGAATTGTTTAACGTTAAGCAAGAGACAGCACGTTCAAGTCATGAACAGCATGAAGATGGTGGCGGTGGTGAAACAGCAAATTCCTTGCCAGGATGGAACTTTCAGTTCACCAATGGAACTGCTGGGCAGGAGGCTCGAGGCAGAAGAGGGCAACGCTCCACGCAATCATCTGCATCCATCACGAGATGTGGTGGTCGCCAGTAGATTAGATGGCTTTTTACAAGGGTTAGACGAATTCATGAGGAACAAATTCACCCATCGCTATTAGCCGTTCCAAGTAAATGGAGATGCCCTGTTTGAAGGTAGCGTATCTCTGATTAGAAGATAATGTGGATGGACAGGCTATTTTCACCATAGAAGTAAAAGCAAAAGGAGCTTTTATGGGCCAAGACCAGAGCTTGTGACTGAGTAAACAAAAATAGTTGAACAGTATTCAGGCATGCAGCAAAAGAAACAAACATGCATTCTAATGCATACACTAAGGTTGTGGAGGGTAAAAGATGTGTGAGATACTTTGATAGCACAGCACAGATCCTGAAGTGAGGTTTTAAAAATGTAACTTACAGCACAATCCTAAGCATGTTTAGTCAGAAGTTAAGTCCCACTGTATTCAATGGGATTTCCTTTCCTAAGAAGTTTGTTTCAAATTGCAGCCTTAATTGGCTACCCTATAGTCTTGTTATATTTCTTTCCTCCTCTTTCTAAATTATGGGTGTTCAAGAATATTTGGTTGGTTGGGGGGGGTGTTACCCCATTTATTTTTGTTAAAGGGTTCATTTGTTTCGTTACTAATTTATAAACATCACATTCATTTTCATAGAATCAAAGAATATTAGGGTTGTAAGGGGCCTACAAAGCCATCGTGTCCAACCCCTGGAATCCAAGTCAGAGCATCCCTGACAGATGGCTGTCCAGCCTCGTCTTGAACGCCTCCAGTGTGGGAGAGCCCTCCACCTCCCCAGGTAATTGGTTCCACTGTCGTATTGCTCTAACAGTCAGGACGTTTTTCCTGATGTTCAGCCGGAATCTGGCTTCCTGTCACTTGAGCCCATGATTCCGTGTCCTGCACTCTGGGATGATCGAGAAGAGATCCTGGCCTTCCTCTCTGTGGTAACCTCTCAAGTACTTGAAGAGTGCTGTCCTATCTCTCCTCAGTCTTCTCAAGGCTAAACATGCCCAGTTCTTTCAGTCTCTCCTCATAGGGCTTTGTTTCCAGTCCCCTGATCATCTTAGTTGCCCTCCTCTGAACCCTCTCCAGTTTGTCTGCATCCGTCTTAAAATGTGGTGCCCAGAACTGGACACAGTATTCCAGATGAGGCCTAACCAGTGCTGAGTAGAGGGGAACTAGTACTTCCAGGGATTTGGAAGCTATGCTTCTATTAATGCAGCCCAAAAGAGCATTTGCCTTTTTTGCAGCCACATCACATTGTTGGCTCATATTCAGCTTGTGATTGACAACAATTCCAAGATCCTTCTCGCTTGTAATGTTGTTGAGCCACATATCCCCCATCTTGTAACTGTGCATTTGGTTTCTTTTTCCTAGGTGCAGAACTTGGCATTGATCCCTATTAAATGTCAGTCTGTTGTTTTCTGCCCAGCGCTCCAGTCTATCAAGATCACTTTGAATTGTTTCTGTCTCCCAAAGTATTCGCTATCCCGCCCAATGTTTTGTCATCTGCAAATTGGATCAGCATTCCCTGCACCTCCTCCTCCAAGTCATTAATAAAAATGTGGAAGAGCACTGGGCCCAGGACTGAGCCCTGCGGTACTGACCTCTCCCCAGTTTGAGAAGGTCCCATTGATAAGCACTCTTTGAGTCCAATGCTGTAGCCAACTGTGGATCCACTGGATCGTTGTATCATCTAGCCCACTTTGAGCTAGTTTGCTCATCAGGAGATCATGGGGCACTTTGTCGAAAGCTTTGCTGAAGTCAAAGTATATGATGTCCACAGCATTCCCATGGTCCACAAGGGAGGTTACTTGCTCAAAAAATGAGATCAGATTCGTCTGGCAGGATTTGTTCTTAACAAATCATTATTGCGTCATTCATTTTGATCAATTCACATTCATTTTGGTGGTGTTTTCACCTTAAACCATCTTGTCCCCTACATGGTGAACAGAACTCCTTCCGGCAGCCCCCACTTGGTTTTACCAGAATTCCATAGATATTCCTCATTCCAAGGCATTCTTGCAGGGGATTGGGGATTGTCATCCTTCCGATCCAAAATGGTGCCATATGAGGGCATTCTGGTAAAATAAGATGGCCACCAGGAAGCAGCTGCCAGAGAATGAATGTCCACTGCCCCCTGCCCCACGAGTGACAAATGGGATAACAAAAATGCAGCATTCATCCCTATGTAGTTCTTTATAGAGTATCTGCTAAACTTTGGGTTCCTCTACATTCTGTGCTAATTATTGAGGCCCTTGGCCTGTTTGCTATGTACATCACACTCGGGAATAGCCAGTGCTTCCTGCTCAGCAGACCATGAAAAGCGCAGGTGCGACAATACCAGGAATGGTATTGATATTGCAATCAAGTGGTATTTGTCCTTAGGGATGCTGACTTCCATACCCTGATCTATAGTAGCTTTTGCCTGCTTTGTAAGACTGAATTCAATAATCGAGCATCAGAGAGCCACGGACAGGGCCCTAGTCCTCAACTGTTGGGGACAGACAAAACATGTGTCAGGGCACTCTCTTAACACGTTTTATGACATCGCAAGATGAACCAGGGTAGGCAACAGGGTCTGGCGTCCACCAAGGTGCCCTACCTCTCTCATTTTTTTTACTACCAGCTGGGATTACTGTGAAACAGGTTTCTGTTGGTGCTGTGAAGTGTGGGTTCAAAGTTCATTAGTGGGGCTCAGACCCCACCTCTGGCTTGTACTCAGTCTTTTGGGGAAGTTACTTGTTTTTTTGCCATGCCTCCCATGGCAGCCCTTTGTGGTGGTGCCCAGGAGTTTCTCAAATTGGCAAATGTTTAGTTCAGTTGGACTTCACGCATCCAGTTGGACATACCCTAAAACGTACTGAGCACCAAAACCATGAAAACATCAACACAGCAATAATCTGACTTTCAACACAGACCTGTAGCCCCTTTATCCAAAAATTAGGAGGCAAAAGTACTGAGAGTTGTCAGGAAGAGACCACACCAAGTAAGATGAACCAACAAAGGCATTTTATTTCACTTCTTTAAATAAATAAGTTAAAGCCACCAAAGCACTTCCAAATGGACATCCATCCAGCTCACAAGTACTACTTTAGGAAAGGGAGATACCAGGAAAACCAAACTCCCTGCAAGGCCTTCATGTGATGAAACTGTTGCTGCATTCCATTCTGCATTCCTGACACACAAGAGTCATGCCTGGCATTTGACACAACCCATAATGATAAACCTTGTCTTGTTCACCCCTCACCCTTTGGGACAGGAAGCCCACAGTATGTGCAGCTTCTTCACACATCGCTGGGGAGGGTCACAGGCTCATCTCTGGGATGCCCATCAGCCCATATTCTTCCGGTTGCCATAACCCCTTGGGTGCAGGTCCTTCCATTCATCCCATTCCCGCGCTTTCCACACCACTTCGTCTTCCCCCTCCTCCTCCTCTGCTTTCTTTTCTTTTTGTTCTTTCTGCTCCTCTTCTGCACCTGCTATAAGCCAAAAATAACAATTGCACTGAGAACACTGTTGTGTTGCAGTTTATAGTGCATACATTTAGTAAGCAAATCAATCGATAAAAATATGAGTACAGTGACACAGTTGAGATTTGGCCATGTGTTTCCTGCTATCTTTATATTTTCTTCTCACTGGTATGCAGAGCCCTACTGCACTGCAAAACCTGCTGGGTGTGCACATGAGGGAGGTTTGGTTGTGGAAAGGAGGCAATAACTGTATCAGCATTGAGATGAGCAAGAGTAATGAGCCACAAATTCTGGCTGGGCTAGGTCATTTCGCAACTGGTTGCCAGAATTAAATTTCTGGTTGCCCCAATGACCAGTGGCACCTCCCAGTGAAATAATTCCTTTGAATGTCCAGATACATTTTATTATTATTTATTTTCCCATTTCTATTCTATTACCTTTAAAACGTATTACACTCATTTAACATTCAGCAAAACAAGGACCCCATAGCAGCATACGCTTGATGTTTTTTCCTGAAATTCTCACCCTCTTGCTCCCCTGGGCAGCTTCCAACCATTAAGCCACAAAAATGGCAACATAGCCACCTCCCTCTTCCAATTTAAAAAAACATAGGTCTTGTTCAAAAATCAGTTTGTGCTCAGTACTGTTTGACCTTCCGGGCACACAACAGGCAAAACATGGCTTGTGCTGCTTGCCCGCTTCTGTGTCCCATCTCCTCATGATTTAGCGTCATACGTTCACTGCTGCCTCCATGGTGCATGAGGCAGAGCAGTGGCCCTAACCAGAGCTTGTCAAACGTCTGTGGATTCTGAAGTAATGACAAGCCAGAGTTAGCGCAAGCTGCAGTTTGCAAAGCAGCTTCAGCCTGCGATTTCTGATCCTACCTCGTTGGCCCCAAGCAAATCACAGTTTGTGGGCAATCTCGGGTTCAAGCACAATGTGAAACCACGGTTGAGCTGTGCCACCTGAGCCCAGCCACACACGCTGCACCGCCTCAGGCCAACGGTCCCCTTAGCCCGGGACTGTCTACCCCAGCTGGCTTCACGGCCTTTAGCGTCTTGCCCTGGCCAGCAACCGGGACGGGCGCCTTCCGCACACTGCGCTTGGGCCCTGCCTTGAGCTGCACAGGCAGCATGGGGCGCGCAGCATGCAGCCGCGGGGAACGCCGGTCTGGTCTCCCATGCAGAACACGTCTGCCACTCCTCAGCATGCGCTGGGTGCCCTATTCCTCCCGAGCGCTCGGCGATCCCTGCGGCAGCCGCTCAGCGGAGCTCTTCAGCGGCGCTTGGAGGGTGCCAGCCCCAGGGGCGGCTCCTTCAGAGCCCTCGAAGGCTCCCTGTGATGCTTCTTCACCGCGCTTTGAGGATGGAGTCCTCCGGCTCCAAAGCAACTTCGATGCTGCTGCTTGGCAGACCCACGTGGGGTGTCTGACGCCCCATCCAGCCACATTTTGTGGGCTCAATTTCAGGAGACTGATGACGCGGACCAAGGGCTTGCAGCCAGGCAACCAAGCGCGTGCCCTCGCGAGCCCCCCCGCCCCGGGCCAGCTCACACTGGCGGGCACGGCTTGGCTGGGTGGGTCCAGGGTGCGGTTAACGGATTGCGGTGTGACGGAGCAGTGCCTGATGCTTTACAGGTGGCCGTAACGTGACCACTCCTGAAAAGGCCCACCCTGCATCCAAGGCTGTGTGGAAACATGCCATTTTGAGGTAAGGTTATTGGCAGAGTTGTGGCAAGGAAACTCCAGGCCTTTCTTGGATGACATAGACCTTTTCCAGTCTGGCTCCAGGCCTACTTTTGGGACTGAACTGGCCTTGGTCACTCTGCTGGATGGCCTTTATTGAGAGACAGAGATAGAGGGAGTGCAACCTTGCTCCTCTAACTCACTCTCTCTGCTCGACCATGGTATCCTCTTAGATCAGCTTTGTAGGGTGGGTAATGGGGCAATGCAATGCACCGCAGTGGCTCCATTCCTATGTACACGGCCAGTCTCAGAGAGTGGCGTCGGTGGAGTGCGCCTCAGCGCCGTGGCACCTGTGCCGCAGGGCGCTATTTTATCCTCAATGCTCTTCAATATCTATATGAAGCCACGGGGCCATCATCGGGGGATCTGGAGCAAAGTGCTATCAGTATGCAGATGACACCCATCTCTTATTTCTCTATAACACTGGAATCCACTATGGCCAGGAAAGCTCTGGAACAGTAACTGGGTGCCACAGTGGCTGGGTGCGGGCCAATAAACTTAGCCTGAACCCTGGCAAGTTGGCAGCACTGTGGGTAGGTGGGTCACAGGTCCAGGAAATAGGCCTGTTCTGGATGGGGGTTACATTCCCCCCGAGGGAGCTGGTGCATAGTTTAGGGGCACTCCTAGGTCCATCTTTGTCATGTGGGGCTCAAGCGGCTTCAGTGGCTAGGAGCGCCTGGACTGTGGTAGCTTAGCCACAGGGATACAGGCCCTGGTAACCTGAAGACTGGATTACTGGACCGTGCTCCATATGGGGCCACTTTGGGGCTTGGCCTGAAAGCTGCGGCTGGTGCAAGGCTGCTAAACAGGGCCTCCTTCCAACAGCAAGCTACTCCCTTGCTGAAAGAACTGCATCGGCTGCCAGTGAGCTACCAGGCCAAGGTCAAGGCGCTGCTGCTAACCTAGAACGCCCTAAACACCTTGGGACCAAGTGACCTGAGGGGCCGCCTCACCCCCTACAGTGCTGTCTGAGCACTTTTGAGGATACTACAAGGCCCCTGAGGTTCGCCTCAGGCGCACGCGCAGTAGGGCATTTCGTGTTGCGGCACACACCCTCTGGAGCGCGTTTCCAACTGACTAGCTCGGCCCCCACGGTTCTGGCGTTCGGACACTTTCCGAATTCTGTGCTCTTCGGAGGAAGCACTCCTGAGTGTGCCGTGTGGCTCCTTAGGTTCGCCTCAGGCGCACGTGCGGTGGAGCGCTTAGTGGTGCAGCACCCACCCTCTGGAACACTTCACCAGTTGACACTGGACAGGCTCCCACAGTTCTGAGGCCTTCTTAAGAAATCATCTCTTTACAAAGGCTTTCCCTGAAGTACGACCCAATCAGTGATGGCTTGTAGCACGCAGCAGAGCGTGTGGCTTTATTGCTGGTTAATTTGTATTGTTTGTATTGTTGCATTTATTGTTGTTTTGATGCCATTGTATTTTTATGTTCACTGCTTGATACCTCTGAGGAAAGCAGTATTTAAATTTGAATAAAGAAACAGCTTGTGCTCAGCATAACTTGAGACCACCACTGAGGTCCATTGTGACACGGAGGATAGATCTACAGAGCGCTCCCAGTCAATCTATGCATAAAATCAGGTCCAGCAGCGGTGCAGAGGTAGTAGTTCCCTTCTCCTACAGATTCACTAAAGTTTGTGCTTGTGGGTTTCCAGAAGTGGTGCAAGGTAATTTTGGGGTGGCCAGGGAGAGGGTAGACTATGATATGGTAGAATTTGACCAATGAAACTGATGCAATTCACTTGCCCTGAACCCTTGGGATGCAGAAATCAATACATGGCTTGAGGAGCAGAGGGCCCTGTTCAGAGCTATCTGTTTCCCAGGCCTTGGCCTTTAAGCAGCATCATACAGGCCTAGTCCTCTCGCCTCCAGGGATGTGATGCTGGGCCTCCAAGAAATCCACGGCTGGTTCCTCTTGCCCTTGCACTGCTTCTCTCCCCACAGAAGAAGTGCAACCATGGGGGGAAATCAACTGATCAGTTGCTGGATCCCACTGCCAGGAATTTCCTGGCCTGTGCATGGGGCCAGGCCTAAGAAGCCACCTGGGCATCTGTGTGCACCTGGCCTGAGGTGCCCCTTTGGATGCAGAAGGAGAGATAAATGCCACATGGCACCCTGTGATTTGTGGGCAAGATGAAGCCTTTGGATTGTCCAGGTCCCTACAGTCCAACATTCTGTTCTGAAGAGCAGCCAGCCAGATGTTTTTGGCCACTCATAAACAGAGCTATCACCCTTGGAACTCAGAATCTGGCATTCAGAGGGATGAGGCCTTTGTAGACATAGCCAGAGACCGATCATTCACACATTCTTAACAACCACCTATGCCTTTGGTCGTCACCACAATAAGTGGACACCAAATTTCGCCAAGAGCCCACCTGGGAATGCTGCCATTACTTTGGGGTTTGGTTGTGAAAGCAGCAGGCAGACTTGGTGTGTGTGTGGGGGGGGGGGGGGAGGACAGCATCCAGCCAGAAGAGTGTCTAAATATTCAGCTAAAAGTTGTGGTCTCCGAGACCCATTGCAAGCCCTTCTATGCGGGCTTGAGATTCATACGCACACACCTTGCCATCCTCCTCCCCTCAAATACCTGAGGCTTCTTGCGAGATGCCCTGATCAGGCATGGCTCCTTGCTTCTGGTGCTGCTCATACCAATCATCCACTGTCATGGTCGCCAGGCTAGGGTAGCCAGCACCAAACACCCTACAAAAAGAAAGCCAGGGCAGCACTGCAATGCCGTGCAAATGCAGAGAAGCCTGCAGGGCCAGAGGCAGAGCCCAGCTTCTAGAGAGGGGGGCAATGCAGGGTGGTCCCCAGGACTGCTGCAGCAACAACGCACCCCGAAGGAGACCAGCCCTGCCTGTTCCCCCACCCACAACAACACAGCAGCATACTTTGCCTGGGCAGCATCCCGGGTAAGGATGAAGGGTTTCACTGGAGGCCTGGGTGGATGAGAAGGCCGCAGGATTGAACCCTAGAGGGGAGGAAAAGGAACAGGATGAGGAACAGCAGCATCTCTCAGTATCATCCACTCTCATACCAGGGTAGATAAGATTGATGACTTTTAAAACAAACACAAAGTTCTTCACTGAAATCATTGCTTAAAAATAAAAAAAATCCTCACTCATTTAAAAAATAACAGTCATGATTAAGTATAATCTTAAACATGATAAACTTACATTTACAGTCTCATAAAAATGAACTAATGGCTGTGTCACACTCACACATTAGCAGGAAATTCCATCAAACATGAACATTCATTTTAAATTTTCATCTCATGAAAATGGCTCTGCCCTGCCTAACTACCAGCTTTACCTTCCTACCAGTTCTGGGCTGCTGGTTTCTCAGACTTGGCTTGTTCATTTATCATTACATTTATATCCTGCCTTTTTCCCTTTTGCAAAGAATCCAAGGCAGCTTAACTTGGTCTTCCTCCTCTCCATTTTATCCTCACAACAACCCTGTGAGGTAGGCTAGGCTGAGAGGAATTGACTGGCCCAAGGTCACCCAGTGAGCTTCATGGCTGAGTGGTGACTAGAACCAGGGTCTCCTGAGTCCCAGCCCACCACAGTGGCTCTCTGGCTTGTTTGTTTTTTTAATATTTCTTGGCCACTTTTCAGAGCTCTCCCGAGGCAGCTTACAGCAATGAGCCGCCTTGGGAGGCTTATTCTCTGACTGAAGTCATATGTGCAAAGACACGGGTGAAAGAGGATTGTCGTTGTTCTGTGCTTATGTGGTGGTGGAGCTGGGCCAAGGCAGGCAGAGGAGTTATTTAAGACAGGAAGAAAATACAGCAGATAAAAACTAATGTTTAAAAAAAGTAGAAAATCAGATTTTTAATTTTTTTAAATCAGATTGTTTAATTTTTAATGTAAATGCTAAGTTTCTTTTAAATAACAACTAGGTGAACAGTAAATAATCTGGATATAAACATGTTAGCCATACAGTTAACCTGCACACTGAATCAGTGCCTCTCCCAGATACATCAGATTAAAGGAGGCTTTACTTTCCAAATGATGAACTAATCTAATCTAATCATGAATATTTACACTCCACCTACCATACACAGGTATTTCATTTTCACCTGAAGAAAATAAATGGTTTTAGTCTGCCCAGTAACTATCAAACCTTGCTATAACCTAGCAGTTGTGGGCATTTCATATGAGTTTCCTACTTAATTTGTGTGTGGGTGAGGCTGGGCCAAGACAGTGCAGGAGGAAGGCGCAACACTGGAAAGAAAAAGAGAAGACAAAATTATCTAGTCTGCATCCACCTGTATTCCCATACTTAAGATGCTATTCTATAATCACTTGCCTGAGAGTAAGCTTCACTGAACTCAATGAAACTTATTTCTGAGGAGACATGTATAGGATTGTGCTGTTAACCTCAAACTGTCAAGGGTGCTCATCATAAGAAAGACTTATATGGGAATATTTGAAAGCCATTCGTTCTATAAGTAAAAATGGAAAGCATGCAAAATATATACAGTGAGACAAAGAGTTGCAAAGTCTGCCTTTAAGAATGTAACAGAGTAAATAACAGTCTATTTAGTGGTAATTAACAACAAAGCTTGGTGATTATATTTGCACCATTGCTCAGAAAATACATGAAAACGCTTCCCTGGGGCTGTTCACACGACAGCCCACTTTGGGTTAGTTAATCCCATGGTGAGGCTGCGGCTGCCATTTTGAATATGCAACCCCCGCTTGAGGGTTATCATGTCATGTGAACCCAGCAAGCATGGGTTATGCTCATATAACCCGTGGTCTATTTTTAGGCTGTTTAACCCTCACATAACTCATGCTCGTGCTGTTCGCACAACATGACAACCTGAGCGGGGGTTGTATATATAAATAACCCACAACAAGCCACGATCTGTCATCTGAAACCAGTCAATGGGTAGCATGATTTAAATCAGTAATTTAACTTACCGTTTTTCTTGCTGATACCAAAAATGTTCTAAATCAGTAATTTAAATTGACTTGTTTTAAATAAACCTACCCTGACTTCCACACACAAAAGCTGCAAGAAATATGGGGGTTGGGGTTGCGGGGGTCCAGTCACTGGGGCCTGCAGTTAGAGATGTAACATTTCTGGAAATTTTGAAGCCATTAAAAAAAGCATTCCCCCCTGAAAAAACATATTCTGGAAAAAAATGAAAAATATGCAATAGTGTTTTTTAGCACTCCTTTACAGATCTAAAATTAATTTGTTACTTTAGAAATGTTAGGTTATTATGTATAACTTGGTTTGTTGTTGTTGTTCAGTCGTTAAGTCATGTCCGACTCTTCGTGACCCCATGGACCATAGCACACCAGGCCTTCCTGTCCTGCGCTCGCTCCCGGAGTGTGCTCAAGTTCATATTCATTGCATCGGTGATGCTATCTAGCCATCTTATCCTCTGCCGTCCCCTCCTCCTTTTGCCTTCAATTTTTCCCAACATCAGGGGCTTTTCCAGTGACTTTTCTCTTCACATTAGGTGGCCAAAATATTTGAGCTTCAGCTTCAGTATCTGTCCTTCCAATGAGCACTCAGGGTTGATTTCCTTTAGGATGGACTGATTTGACCTCCTTGCAGTCCAGGGGACTCGTAAGAGACTTCTCCAGCACCACAGTTTCAAAGCATCGATTCTTCGGCGCTCAGCCTTCCTTATAGTCCAGCTCTCACAGCCATAGGTTACTACTGGGAAAACCATAGTTTTGATTATATGAACCTTTGTCGGCAAGGTGATGTCTCTGCTTCTTACTATGCTGTCCAGGTATGCCATAGCTTTCCTCCCAAGGAGCAAGCGTCTTTTAATTTCATGGCTACAGTCACCATCTGTGGTGATCTTGGAGCCCAAGAAAGTACAATTTGTCACTCCTTCCATTTCTTCCCCTTCCATATGCCAGGAAGTGATGGGGCCAGATGCCATGATCTTCGTTTTTTCAATGTTGAGTTTCAAACCAGCTTTTGCACTCTCCACTTTCACCCTCAACAAGAGGCTCTTCAGATCCTCTTTGCTTTCTGCCGTTAGGTTGGTATCGTCTGCGTATCTGAGGTTGTTGATAATTCTCCTGGCAATCTTAATTCTAACCTGTGATTCATCCAACCTGGCATTTCTCATGACGTACTCTGCATATAAATTAAATAAGCAGGGCGACAATATGCAGCCTTGTCGTATTCCTTTCCCAATTTTGAACCAATTGGTTGTTCCATGTCTGGTTCTTACTGTTGCTTCTTGACCCTCATACAGGTTTCTCAGGAGACAGGTAAGGTGGTCTGGTACTCCCATCTCTTTAAGAATTTGCCACACTTTGTTGTGAGCCACACAATCAAAGGCTTTAGCGTAGTCAATGAAGCAGAAATAGACTTTTTCTGGAATTCTCTTGCTTTCTCCTTGATCCAGCAAATGTTGGCGATTTGATCTCTAGTTCCTCTGCCTCTTCGAAACCCAGCTTGTACTTCCGGTAGTTCTCGGTTCACATGCTGCTGAAGCCTAGCTTGTAGGATTTTGAGCATAACCTTGCTGGCATGTGAAATGAGCGCAATTGTACGGTAGTTTGAACACTCTTTGGCATTGCCCTTCTTTGGAATGGGAATGTAAACTGACCTTTTCCAGTCTTGTGGCCACTGTTGAGTGTTCCAAATTTGTTGGCATATTGAGTGCGGCACTTTAACAGCATCATCTTTTAGGATTTAAATAGCTCAGCTGGAATACTGTAATCTCCGCTAGCTTTGTTGTTACTAATGCTTCCTAAGGCCCACTTGTCTTCACTCTCTAGGATGTCCGGCTCAAGTTCAGTGACCGCACTATCATGGCTATCAGGGACATTCAGATCTTTCCTGTATAGTTCTTCTGTGCATTCTTTCCACCTCTTCTTAATCTCATCTGCTTCTGTTAGGTCCCTGCCTTCTTTGTCCTTTATCATGCCCGTCTTTGCACAAAACGTTCCCTTGAGATCTCCGATTTTCTTGAAAAGATCTCTAGTCTTTCCCATTCTATCGTTTTCCTAGATTTCTTTGCATTGTTCATTTAAGAAGGCCTTCTTGTTTCTCCTTGCTGTTCTCTGGAACTCTGCATTCAGTTGGATATATCTTCCCCTTTCTCCCTTGCATTTCGCTTCCCTTCTTTCCTCAGCTACTGGTAAAGCCTCCTCAGACAGCCACTTGGCTTTCTTTCATTTCTTTTTCTTTGGGATGGATTGAGTTGCTGCCTCCTGAACAATGTTACGGAACTCCGTCCATAGTTCCTCAGGCACTCTGTCTATCAGGTCTAATCCCTTAAATCTATGCCTCACCTCCACTGTATATTCATAAGGGCTATGATTTAGGTCACACCTGAATGGTTTAGTGGTTTTCCCTACGTTCTTCAAGGTAAGCCGAAATTTTGCAACAAGAAGCTCATGATCTGAGCCACAGTCAGCTCCAGGTCTTGTTTTTACTGACTGTATAGAGCTTCTCCATCTTTGGCTGCAAAGTACATAATCAGTCTGATTTCGATATTGACCATCTGGTGATATCCATGTATAGAGTTGCCTCTTGTGCTGCTGGAAAAGAATGTTTGCTATGATCAGCATGTTCTCTTGGCAAAACTCTATTAGCCTTTGTCCTGCTTCATTTTGTACACCAAGGCCATGCTTGCCTGCTATTCTTGACTTCCTACTTTAGCATTCCAATCCCCTATGATGAAGAGGACATCTTTTTTTGGTGTTAGTTCTAGAAGGTGTTGTAGGTCTTCATAGAACCGATCAACCTCAGCTTCTTCGGCCTCAGTGGTTGGGGCATAGACTTGAACTACTGTGACGTTGAATGCTTTGCCTTGGATTTGTACTGGGATCATTTTGTCGTTTTTGAGCTTGTACCCCAGTACTGCTTTTCCCACCCTTTTGTTGACTATGAGTGTTACTCCATTTCTTCTAAGGGATTCTTGCCCACAGTAGTAGATATGATGGTCACCTGAATTAAATTCGCCCATGCTTGTCCATTTTAGTTTGCTGATTCCCAAGATGTCGATGTTCAATCTTGCCATCTCATGTTTGACCACCTCCAGCATACCTTGATTCATTGATCTTACATTCCAGGTTCCTAAACAATATTGTTCTTTACAGCATCGGATTTTCTTTTCACCACCAGACACATCCACAGTGGAGTGTCCTTTTGGACACCCAGCCACTTCACTCTTTCTGGTGCTACTTGGAAATTCCCTCTGCTCTTCCCCGGTAGTATATTGGACACTTCTCCGACCTGAGGGGCTCATCTTCCGGCATCATATCCTTTAGCCTTGTGATACGTTCCATGGGGTTTTCTTGGCAAGAATACTGGAATGGGTTGCCATTTCCTTCTCCAGTGGACCACATTTTGTCAGAACTCTCCGCCATGACCTGTCCGTCTTGGGTGGCCCTGCACAGCATAGCTTATGGCTTCACTGAGTTACGCAAGCCCCTTCGCCACAACAAGGCAGTGATCCATAAAGGGGTAACTTGGTTTACTCATAAAATTATCACTAAAATTACAAACATTTAAAAGTAAACTCAGTGAGTTTGTAATTTTTGTCTGAATAAACTACACTTTAAAATTTAATATATCAACCATAACTTCATGAGAAAACCTAGCTATACATAATACATCTTATTTTTGTTCCTGTCGAAAGACTGTCTCTAGAGGTGGTGTTAGTCCCATGCCTACACCATAGGAACCAGGCACAGGAATTTAGATTATTTTAGGTGGGTTTATCTTGGTGGCAGTGGTTAAGGGTTTTACAGCTGAGGCAGCTTTCCCTAATGTTGAGGTCTAGTGGGGAATTTTGTTCAAAACCGTAGCGGTGGGTTCCACAGACCCAAGCCTCAGCATTTTTTAAAAAAGAAACAAACATAGATGGGGTTACCCACACATGGTCCCGTCGCATGTGATGACAGCGGTGGGATAACCTAGCATTTCTCCCACATGTGTGTTATAGAACTACATTAATTGACTGCTACAGCATCTAACCAGAACAAGCCCAGAAACACAGGACTCTAGAGAACAAAACGCAAACTGTCAAAATGCATTTTGCCCCCATGTTATGATATGGTGGCTCTACTCACATGTTGGGAAACTGAGCATGACATGGAACGTCCCTAAATTTCTATCAGTAAAAGATACATTGGATCAATAATTTTAATAAGAAATGGGAGAAATAACTAGACTGGGAATCTTACAGAAAGAATTAAACATTTTCCCCATGGACTCAACATTTTAGAAAATTTTATATCCCTATTACAATATTACATTGTGTTTAGAAATAATTTCAGCTACAATCTACCACCTGCAGTCTGAAGTGGTCCAGTCCAGAAACAGTGCTAGCTCACAAAGAGTTATTTAGCTAAATCACACAAGGGCGGATAATCCATCTGATCTTGTAAGGCCCATCTCACTCTCTCACCTGCTTGAGAGCATCCCGCCGCCTCAGGATCATTATTTCTTGATCGATGCTCTCAATTTCTTCCAGGCTTGTGGCGATCCACTTTTTGATTTGTAGTAAGTAGAATTCCCGTATTTGCTCCTCCTCTGCGTGGCCACTGTCAACAGAGGATTTCAAGGAAGCCAGCCGGTTCTCCACCTCTTTCTTCTGCTTGTATCTGTTTTGGGAAAGGAAAAGAGGAGGTCTCACACAGCTCCCTACATCCACAACCTGGGCCATCTGGAATAAGAAAACAAAGTATCTGAAAGCATCGTTATGAATATTAGGGAAACAAAATAGTCCTAGTCTATGCAATAAAGGCAGACATCTTGCTTCTCCTGCAACCTTCCCAGGAAATACTCTGTGATCGCCAACTGTTTTATTTCATATCCTTCAGCTTTACTGTTAAAGTTTATATCCCTCTGTATAGCCCCAAAAGAGGGCTCTCAAAGGGGCTTTAAAGTTAAACCTATACCTCCATAAGAGTGAAACTACAGTCTACAGACCAGGGCTGGCTATAGGGAGCATGCCAGTCTCCCATCACAATAACTTAACTGGCTTCAGCATCTCCAGACCCAATTCAAGGTACCCTTTCAAGCTCTAAACAGCTTTAAAGAATATTTTAAGGGGCACCTTCTCCCATGTGAGTCTGCCAGAATATTAATGTCCGGAGAGGCCCTATTGTGTGTCTCATCAATATCAAGGCTGGGATTACCACGAAGAAGGCCCTCTCTCCAGCAGCCATCCTCTGAGCTTCAGCACGAGGGGGCACAGAGTATACGCTCCTCCTCTGCTTAGTGGGACCCACAGAGGGAAGGAGGTGTTCCATCAGACTTTGAGGCCGCAAGCACTGGTGGGTTTTCTAGATCAAACCAGCACTTTGGACTGGGCTCGGAAGAATCCTGGGAGCCAGCTCCAAGCGCAAGAAGCCCCAGGGACGAAGCTTCTCAGCCCCAGGGAAGAGGTGTCAGCAAACCAGCGAGTTAAGCAACTGTGCCATGGAAAGGTAAGTGAAATTACTTAATTATCTATTAAAGTACCTCAGGTAATCATTTAAAATGGATAAACAGCAGCTGAAGCCAAAACAAGGGCACAGCTAAATCCCAGAGGGTTAACTCCTTAAAAACTTACAAGAGAAGCTAAGTATCAGGGGGGAGGGGGGATCCAACAAGAACTTACAGGCTTTGCATTAACAAAGACGCCTGAGTAGTTGAAAAGAACCTCAGATGCATATTTTAAACAAAGCCCAAGCTTAGAAAGGGAGAACAAGACTCTGCTTAAAGCAGGAAAAAGTGCAGGCTAGCTTCAGTTTGAGCTCAGTTTAGGCTCAGGCTTTAGGCCTTAAAGAGCAGTTCATTAAATAAAGCAAGTTTAAGAGTTTAGCATATCAATTAAGTTCTAAAAAACACACTGTAAAAGGATCCAGACCTTGCAAGCCACAGCCTTCCCAAATCACCTACCCTCCAAGGACCCAGTGAATAGAGGATCTCCCCTCACTAGGTCTCCCATTCACTATTGTTAACAGTTCTCCTCCATAAATAGGAATCACCGCTCCCTGGATGGCCAACTGACCTACATTCCCAGCCACTGAAAGCTAATGCTGATCAGAAGTTTATACACAGCCTCCCTTGCTTTTCAAACAAGGCCCTCCAATCAGATTCACTGCAGTAGCAGTTGGGCCTATCTATACGAGGAGGCACACTTTCAAGGGACCCAGCTCTCCGAGCATGAGGAGCCCCAGTGACGAAGCATCTCAGCCCCATGGACCTAAGCAAACAAGTTAAGCAACTGTGCAAGTATAGCAACAGGGCAAGGAAGCAAGGGCAGTAAACTCTTCCCTCCCTGCTCATAGTTGTTGTTGTTCAGTCATTAAGTCATGTCCGACTCTTCGTGACCCCATGGACCACAGCACACCAGGCCTTCCTGTCCTGCGCTCTCTCCCAGAGTGTGCACAAATTCATATTCATTGCATCGGTGATGCTATCTAGCCGTGTCATCCTCTGCCGTCCCCTTCTCCTTTTGCCTTCAATCTTTCCCAGCATCAGGGTCTTTTCCAGGGAGTTTTCTCTTCGCATTAGGTGGCCAAAATATTTGAGCTTCAGCTTCAGTATCTGTCCTTCCAATGAGCACTCAGGGTTGATTTCCTTTAGGATGGACTGATTTGACCTCCTTGCAGTCCAGGGGACTCGTAAGAGTCTTCTCCAGCACCACATTTCGACAGCATCGGTTCTTCGGCGCTCAGCCTTCCTTATAGTCCAGCTCTCACAGCCATACGTTGCTACTGGGAAAACCATAGCTTTGATTATACGAACCTTTGTCGGCAAGGTGATGTCTCTGCTTCTTACTATGCTGTCTAGGTTTGCCATAGCTTTCCTCCCAAGGAGCATCTTTTAATGTCATGGCTACAGTCACCATGTGCGGTGATCTCGGAGCCCAAGAAAGTAAAATCTGTCACTGCTTCCATTTCTTCCCTTTCTATATGCCAGGAAGTGATGGGGCCAGATGCCATGATCTTCGTTTTTTTAATGTTGAGTTTCAAACCAGCTTTTGCACTCTCCACTTTCACCCTCAACAAGAGGCTCTTTAGATATGATCTCTAGTTCCTCTGCCACTTCGAAACCCATGTAGTTCTCAGTTCACATGCTGCTGAAGCCTAGCTTGTAGGATTTTGAGCATAACCTTGCTGGCATGTGAAATGAGCGCAACTGTACGGTAGTTTGAACACTCTTTGGCATTGCCCTCCTTTGGAATGGGAATGTAAACTGACCTTTTCCAGTCTTGCGGCCACTGTTGAATGTTCCAAATTTGTTGGCATATTGAGTGCAGCACTTTAACAGCATCATCTTTTAGGATTTTAAATAGCTCAGCTGGAATACTGTCATCTCCGCTAGCTTTGTTGTTACTAATGCTTCCTAAGGCCCACTTGACTTCACTCTCGAGGATGTCCGGCTCAAGTTCAGTGACCGCACTATCATGGCTATCAGGGACATTCAGTTCTTTCCTGTATAGTTCTTCTGTGTATTCTTTCCACCTCTTCTTAATCTCATCTGCTTCTGTTAGGTCCCTGCCTTCTTTGTCCTTTATCATGCCCGTCTTTGCACAAAACGTTCCCTTGAGATCTCCGATTTTCTTGAAGAGATCTCTAGTCTTTCCCATTCTATTGTTTTCCTCGATTTCTTTGCATTTTTCATTTAAGAAGGCCTTCTTGTCTCTCCTTGCTATTCCCTGGAACTCTCCATTCAGTTGGATGTATCTTCCCCTTTCTCCCTTGCTTTTCGCTTCCCTTCTTTCCTCAGCTACTTGTAAAGCCTCATCAGACAGCCACTTGGCTTTCTTGCATTTCTTTTTCTTTGGGATGGATTTTGTTGCTGCTTCCTGAACAATGTTACAGACCTCCGTCCATAGTTCCTCAGGCACTCTGTCTATCAGGTCTAATCCCTTAAATCTATTCCTCACCTCCACTGTATATTCATAAGGGCTATGATTCAGGTCATACCTGAATGGTTTAGTGGTTTTCCCTATGTTCTTCAATGTAAGCCGAAATTTTGCAACAAGAAGCTCATGATCCGAGCCACAGTCAGCTCCAGGTCTTGTTTTGACTGACTGTATGGAGCTTCTCCATCTTTGGCTGCAAAGGACATAATCAATCTGATTTCGATATTGACCATCTGGTGATGTCCATGTGTAGAGTTGCCTCTTGTGCTGCTGGAAAAGAGTGTTTGCTATGATCAGCGTGTTCTCTTGGCAAAACTCTATTAGCCTTTGTCCTGCTTCATTTTGTACACCAAGGCCATGCTTGCCTGTTATCCCAGTGATTTCTTGACTTCCTACTTTAGCATTCCAATCCCCTATGATGAAGAGGACATCTTTTTTTGGTGTTAGTTCTAGGAGGTGTTGTAGGTCTTCACAGAACCGATCAACCTCAGCTTCTTCAGCATCAGTGGTTGGGGCGCAGACTTGAACTACTGTGATGTTGAATGCTTTGCCTTGGATTCGTACCCAGATCATTGTCGTTTTTGAGATTGTACCCCAGTACTGCTTTTCCCACCCTTTTGTTGACTATGAGTGCTACTCCATTTCTTCTACGGAATTCTTGCCCACAGTAGTAGATACGATGGTCACCTGAATTAAATTCGCCCATGCCTGTCCATTTTAGTTCGCTGATTCCCAAGATGTCGATGTTCAATCTTGCCATCTCATGTTTGACCACCTCCAGCTTACCTTGATTCATTGATCTGACATTCCAGGTTCCTAAACAATATTGTTCTTTACAGCATCGGATTTTCTTTTCACCACCAGACACATCCACAGCTGTGTGTCCTTTCGGCTTTGGCCCAGCCGCTTCACTCTTTCTGGCGCTACTTGGAAATTCCCTCTGCTCTTCCCCAGTAGTATATTGGACACCTTCCGACCTGAGGGGCTCATCTTCCGGCGTCATCTCTTTTAGCCTTGTGATACGTTCCATGGGGTTTTCTTGGCAAGAATACTGGAGTGCGTTGCCATTTCCTTCTCCAGTGGACCACATTTTGTCAGAACTCTCCGCCATGACCTGTCTGTCTTGGGTGGCCCTGCACGGCATAGCTTATGGCTTCACTGAGTTACGCAAGCCCCTTCGCCACAACAAGGCAGTGATCCATGAAGGGGCTACTCATAGTATGTAACTGCAAATGAATAACTATAAATAATTAACCCACCTTCTCACAGTAAACAACTAAATTTTCCAGGGAAAACACACCCAATTTTTTTTAAAAAACGTTATGAAGGTAGAAAGCCAGCAGGGGGGTGGGGGCTATCCAGCGTACTGCACCGAGTGCCACATGTACGCCTATCTGCCTGCTGGATGGAAGCCGTGGGTGGTGCTCGGTGTAATGTGCTCTTGGCTCTCAGGGAACAAGTTCATTCCCTTTAAGCCAAGGTTGCTGACCTGAAGAAGCTAAGACAGGCAGAGAGGGTGGCAGATGAGACCTTCAGGGACCTATTAGCTGTGTCCCAATCCCAGGGTGATGCTCCCCTGCTGTCATGGAGAATGAGGGTCTCGGGGAAGGAGGGTGTCATTCTGAGGAAGAGGGAAATGGTCCCTTAGACGGGACCCAGTCCTTGGAAGACGAACAAATATACTAACACCAAGAATGTGCCTCTGGGGGGAGGGGGGCTCGTGGTAGTGGGAGATTCGATCATTAGATCGAACTGAGTGATTTGGCATGCTTCCCAGCTTCTATTCAGGATGTTAAACTCTCAGTCCTCCTATATGCGGATGATATCGCAATGATTTCCACTACGTTAATTGGTATGTGAAGGCTTTTGAGAAAGTTGAGTACATTTTGCACAAGAGAGCATTTGTCTATTAACTATGCTAAGACTAAAATTGTAGTATTTGGGAAGAAAAGGAAAACACATATGTGGAAGTTGGACAATGAATCCATTGAACAAATGAACAACTTTAGATATTTGGGCCTTAATTTCAGCGCCCGACTTTCATGGAGACAACATCTAGATGTAATTAAGCTGAAATCATCCCAGTCTACTCAATCACTCCTTCAGTTCTCTCGATCACAAGGGGGAAGTTTGGTTGCCCCTGCAGTTGAGATATTTCAGAAGAAGGTAATTTCACAGCTGACATATGGGGCTAAGGTATGGGGATACACGAATGCCTCTATTTTTGAGGTGGTTCAGAACTCTTTTATGAGATCTCTCTTAACTGTCCCCCGGAGTACACCTGGGGCCCTTCTAAGGGCAGAAGTAGGATTGATTTCAGTTAAAACATCTATTTACACTGCTCTCGCTTTGTATTGACTCAAGTTGACCCATATGAGTGATTCCCGCCTTCCAAAAAAATGCTTTCAAGAGCAACTTCAGACCCCATCCCAAAAGTCTTGGGTAAACCTGACCAAACCTATGTTGCAAGCGTATGGAATTGATACTGAGTCCTTTCCTTCTTTCCCTTCTGATAGAGTAAAGCAAGAGGCTTAAAGAAAAAAATTATCTTTATTCTAATTGGATGGATTTGGTTACAATCTCACAAATGCCTTACTCTTGCTGGTACCCATTATATAAGATGTCATTATGTCTGGAGAGTTACTTTACAACTCTGACTGTGCCTCACTTACGGAAATCATCTACAGCATTGCGTCTACAATGCATGCCTTCTGCCTTCTTGGAGGGAAGATCTGACAATACCCCAGTCCATCAGAGACTCTGTATCTGTGGGTCTGGGGAGGTTGAGGATGTCTCTCATTACTTACCAAGATGCCCTCTCTATGGCCATCCCAGGCATAAATTTCTTGCCATTATTTCCCAGAGCCTCCTAAATAGAACACCTTTAGAACAGATATGTGTCCTTCTTTCTGGCACTGATGCTTTCACCACTGCCCAGGTAGCAAAATTTGCCTTGGCAGCAAGGAAAATACGTGCCAAAGCCCAAACAGCCTACTAGGGATGATTCTGTTGGATGTATGAATTTATGTATATACAAATATGTGACTGTACTGTTTTTTCTCTCTCTCTCTCTTTTTAATGTACGTTGTGGTGGCCTATGGCTTTAAGCAATAAAGTATTGTATTAGACACATAGACAGCTGGGTTTGTGATGGGTGTGTAGACTATATGATGAACTGCTTGCCTGGTGTGAAGGTTGCAGATATCACGCACCATCTAGATAGCCTACCAGATAGTGCTGGGGTGGAGTCAGTGGTTGTGGTCCACGTTGGTACCAACGATGTAGAGAAACGTAGTCGTGAGGTCCTGCAAGCCAAATTTAGGTTGCTCTGTAGGAGATTGAAATCCAGGACCGCCAAGGTGGCTTTCTCTGAAATGCTAACTGTTCCACATGCAGGGCCAGCTAGACAGGCGAAGCTGAGGAGTCTCAATGTGTGGGTGAGACGGTGGTGCAAGGAGGAGGGGTTCAGATTTGTTAGGCACTTTGGAACTGGGCCTGTACAAGAGGGAAGGATTCCACTTGAACCAGACTGCTGGTGCTAAACATAAAAAGGGTGGCAGAGCAACTTTTAAACTAAACCCTGGAGGAAAGCCAACAGGAGCTGGGAACCATCCAGTTTGGGTTACATCATCCCAAAGGGATGAAGATCAAAATATTTTTGTTTGCCCAAATGTAGAAAGGGAGGAAATAGGCCAGGAGTACATGGTAGAACATAAGAGCCAATTAAAGGGGCCAAAGTCCCATAGCAAAAGATGCACAGGCCAGAGGCCTCTGGGGAGGGACACCGTGTATACGTGTCTGTTTCCCGCCTCCCAGCTGAGCAGAGCAGAGCAGAGCAAGCTGCTCCAGCTGGTCCAGGGACTACAGAAGCAGGCAAGCTCCCAGAGAGCGAGCGAACAGAGCGAGCGAACAGGGGGAGCAAACAGGGGGAGCAAACAGGGGGAGCAAACAGGAGTTGGCCAGGGGAGTTCGGCAGGGGAGGTCAAGGGGGAGGCCCCTAACATTTTTTTTATTTTTTTTTTATTTTATTTTTTTTTACTAACTTTTTTTCATTTATTTGTCTTGTAACACACACTTCCACACCAGTGGGACTCTGCTTTTAACCTCTACTGAGTAGAGGAGCAGGCACAGGCTAGTCTAGAACAATCACAAAGCTAGACACAAAAAGGGAAAAGAGGCTATGGAAGGACAAGACTCTCCAGTGGTGGTGACCTGCAAGGTGTGTGCAATGTTTGTTTTCTTGCCTGAGAACAACATGGCCTACACCTGCAACAAGTGCAAGTTGATCACGCTGCTGGAGGAAAAAGTAAGTGGACTGGAGCGGCGACTGTCAACCCTCCGGGGAATAAGAGAACACGAAGAGTTCTTGGACAGAATGGGGGAACTACAGCAGCAAAGGGCAGACCAGAAGCTTGAAGAGCAACAGCAAGATGAGGCAGTGGGAAATGCTGAGGTGAAGAAAAATGGAGTAGAGGATACTCCTTGGAAAACGGTGACAGTTAGGAGAAGAAGAACTAGACGACACTCTGCACCCGTGGAAGCGGTGGAGCTGTGGAACCGATTCCAGGTACTTGCAGATGAGACTGGAGGACAGCCTGCAGAGGAAGAATCACAGGGGAACCTGCATGAGAGTGAGCAAGAGGCTAAAGGTCAGTCAAACAGAGGCGATGAAACCCAGGCCTACAAGAAGAAGAAGAGAAGAGTGGTAGTAGTGGGAGACTCCTTGCTGCGTGGGATCGAGACCCAAGTATGTCGCGAAGACCCGTGGACTCGCCAGGTATGTTGTCTCCCGGGAGGACAGATTAGAGACGTGACTGAAAGGTTGCCTGCATTCATAAAGCCCACTGACAGGTATCCCTTTCTTCTCATCCATGTGGGAACAAATGATACCGCCAAGCGGAGCTACGAAGAGATCACGTCAGACTTTGAAGCTTTGGGAAGGAAACTCAAGAACTTTGGGGCCCAGATAGTTTTCTCATCCATCCTTCCAGTAGTTAGAAGAGGGATAGAAAGGGAACGAAAAATACTCCGGGTGAATGACTGGCTACGAAGGTGGTGCCAACGAGAGAGATTTGGATTCTGGGACCACGGGCTATACTTCCTGGAAGATGGGCTGTTGGCTAGGGATGGGTTGCACCTCACAAAGGCTGGGAAGAATGTGTTTGGCCACAGCATGAAGAACTTCATCAGGAGGGCTTTAAACTGAATCCTACGGGGAAGGGAGATGTAATGTTGGGGGTAACAATGGACGTAGGCGCATGCACTGCAATGGAGAGAACAGCTCTGATAGCGTCCAATAATAGTCTTCAGACACAGGTAGGAAGAAAGCCAGACTATGAAGCACATGGTCTTCGATGTCTATATACTAATGCCCAGAGTATGGGAAACAAACAGAACGAACTTGAACTCTTAATACAGGAGGGAAATTATGACCTGATAGGTATAACTGAGACTTGGTGGGATGACTCTCATGACTGGAATACAGCAGTTGAAGGATATAACTTGTTCAAAAAGAACAGGAGGAACAGAAAGGGAGGCGGGGTTGCACTGTATGTGAAAAATACATATCTCTGCACAGAAATACAGGAGGAGGAGCTTGGTAGCCCCATCGAGAGCATCTGGGTTGAAATAAATGGAGCAAAGAATAAAAGGAACCTGGTGGTCGGAATCTACTACCGGCCACCCAATCAAGGAGAAGACAAGGATGAAACTTTTGAAAAGCAAATAGCCAATGTTTTAAGGAAGCATGATGTAGTAGTAATGGGGGACTTCAATTTCCCCGATATTTGTTGGGAGACAAATTCTGCAAAACATGGCCCCTCCAGGAAATTCCTGACTTGTGTGGCGGATAACTTCCTCCTACAGAAAGTAGAGGAAGGAACTAGAGGATCGGCTATCCTTGACTTGATCC
Organism: Heloderma suspectum; assembly: GCF_057233095.1. NCBI lineage: Eukaryota > Metazoa > Chordata > Lepidosauria > Squamata > Helodermatidae > Heloderma > Heloderma suspectum. Next base: position 47,549,478 of record NC_139466.1, on the reverse strand, counting down.
TAACCAACAGAGATGACTTAGTGGATAAAGTAGCAGTTACAGGAACTCTGGGGGAAAGCGACCATGTTGTACTTGAGTTCTTGGTTCTAAGGGAAGCAAAAGCCGAGTGTACTCAAACGCGTACCCTGGATTTTAGGAAAGCTGATTTTCATAAACTCAGAACAATGATCAGTAAGGTCCCATGGCAAGCAATGCTAGCGAGAAAAGGAGTCCAAGATGGGTGGGAACTTTTAAAAAAGGAAATTCTCAAGGCACAATCACAAACAATTCCAACAAGAAGAAAAGGTGGAAGACAACAGAAGAAGCCAATGTGGCTTCACAAAAAGCTTAGGGATGACCTGAAAACAAAAAAGGACACATATAGGAAGTGGAAAGAAGGCCAAGTAACAAAGGAAGAGTACAGGCAGGTAGCACAGAATTGCAGGGATGGCGTCAGGAAGGCTAAAGCGGAGAACGAGGTGAGGTTAGCGAGGGATGCTAAAAACAACAAAAAGGCTTTCTTCAGCTACGTGCATAGTAAAAGGCAGAGGAAAGAAATGGTTGTTCAGCTATTAAATAAGGAGGGCAAAATGATAACAGAGGACAAAGAAAAGGCAGAGGTGCTCAATTCCTACTTTGGCTCAGTCTTCTCCCAAAAGAGGGTCTATGACCCCCCTGGCAAAGGCGAAGTACAGGCTGAAGGGGCAGGATTGCAGCTTGAGATCGACAGGCATATGGTCAAGGAACACCTCATTACTTTGAATGAGTTCAAATCTCCAGGGCCAGATGAACTGCATCCTAGAGTCATAAAGGAACTGGCAGAAGAACTCTCAGAACCGCTGTCTATTCTCTTTGAGAAATCATGGAGGACCGGGGAAGTGCCAGATGACTGGAGGAGGGCTAACGTTGTCCCTATCTTCAAAAAGGGTAAAAAGGAGGAACCTGGGAACTACAGACCAGTCAGTCTGACATCAATCCCTGGGAAAATTCTGGAGCAGATCATAAAGCAATCCATCTGGAAGCACCTTGACAACAATGCCGTGATTACTCGAAGCCAACATGGATTTGTCAAAAACAAGTCCTGCCAGACAAATCTGATCTCATTTTTTGATCAAGTCACCTCCCTTGTAGACCGTGGGAATGCTGTAGACATCATATACCTCGACTTCAGCAAAGCTTTCGACAAAGTGCCCCATGATATCCTGATGAGCAAACTAGCTCGAAGTGGGCTAGATGAAACAACGATCATGTGGATCCACAGTTGGCTACAGAATCGGACTCAAAGAGTGCTTATCAATGGGACCTTCTCAAGCTGGGGAGAGGTAACGAGTGGGGTACCGCAGGGCTCAGTCCTGGGCCCAGTGCTCTTCAATATTTTTATTAATGACTTGGAGGAGGAGGTGCAGGGAATGCTGATCAAATTTGCAGATGACACAAAATTGGGAGGGATAGCTAATACTTTGGAAGACAGAAACAAAATTCAAAGTGATCTGGATAGACTGGAGTGCTGGGCAGAAAACAACAGAATGGCATTTAATAGGGACAAATGCCAAGTTCTGCACCTAGGAAAAAGAAACCAAATGCACAGTTACAAGATGGGGGATACGTGGCTCAACCACACTACGAGCGAGAAGGATCTTGGAATTGTCGTCGATCACAAGCTGAATATGAGCCAACAATGTGATGTGGCTGCAAAAAAGGCAAATGCTATTTTGGGCTGCATTCATAGAAGCATCGCTTCCAAATCCCGGGAAGTGCTAGTTCCCCTCTACTCAGCACTGGTTAGGCCTCATCTGGAGTACTGTGTCCAGTTCTGGGCACCACACTTTAAGAAGGATGCAGACAAGCTGGAGAGGGTTCAAAGGAGGGCAACAAAGATGATCAGGGGACTGGAAACAAAGCCCTATGAAGAGAGACTGAAAGAACTGGGCATGTTTAGCCTTGAGAAGAGAAGACTGAGGGGAGATATGATAGTGCTCTTCAAGTACTTGAAAGGCTGTCACAGAGAGGAAGGCCAGGATCTCTTCTTGATCATCCCAGAGTGCAGGACACGGAATAATGGGCTCAAGTTACAGGAAGCCAGATTCCGACTGAACATCAGGAAAAACTTCCTGAGTGTCAGAGCAATACGGCAATGGAACCAATTACCTGGGGAGGTGGTGGGCTCTCCCACACTGGAGGCCTTCAAGACGAGGCTGGACAGCCATTTGTCAGGGATGCTCTGACTTGGATTCCTGCACTGAGCAGGGGGTTGGACTCGATGGCCTTGTAGGCCCCTTCCAACCCTACTATTCTATGATTCTATGCAAATGCTGGAAGCCTTCGAACCAAAATGGGAGAGTCAGAGTGCTTGGTTTTAAAGGAGAACCTGGATATAGTGGACATTACAGAAAACTGGTGGAACGGAAAGAATCAATGGGATATGGTCATCTCTGGAGATAAATCCTACAGGAAGGACAGGGAAGGGCATACTGGGGGAGGTGTTGCCCTGTACATCAAAGAGGGTATATTGTCGAGCAGACTAGAAGACCTAAAAGGGTAGGCTCTTTCACAGAAGCGCTGTGGGTGACAATACCACGCTCCAAAGTTAATTTAGTGCTAGGAACGTGCTATTGCCCCCAGACCAAAATGCTCAGAGTACAATGAGGGAGGCCTCCAAACGAGGAAGTGTTGTAATAATGGGCGACTTCAATTACCCCCCACATTGACTGGATAAATGCATGTTCCAGTCACAACAAAGAGGTTACATTTCTTGATGCCCTAAATGTCTGTGCCGTAGAACAGCTGGTCATGGTATCGACCAGAGGGGAGGCAACCTTGGATTTAATCCTAAGTGGTGTCACCCAGGACCTAGTATGAGATGGAAATGTTGTTGAACCAATTGGAAATAGTGACCACAGTGCTATCAGATTTAATATACATTTAAATGGAAAATTGTCCAGGAAGTCCAACATAATCACATTTGACTTCAAAAGAGGAAACTTCTCTAAAATGAGGGAACTGGAGAAAAGGTGAAAGGGGGAGTCAAGAGGGTTAAATCCCTTCAAAGTGCTTGGAGGTTACTCAAAGCCACAATAATAGAAGCTCAGCTAGAACGTATATCACAGGTTAAGAAAGGTGGCACCGAGTCCAAGAGGTCGCCACCATGGTTGACAAGCAGCATCAAGGAAGCTATTAGAGAAAAGAAGGCTTCTTTCAGAAAACAGAAGTCTTGCCCAAATCTGGAGTCTGAGGAACTGAGGCAAAGAGTGGTGACGAAAGATGAAGTTCTCAACCTTACTGATAAACTGAAAGCAAATAAATCACTGGGCCCAGATGGTATCCATCCTGGAGTTCTCAAAGAACTCAAATATGAAATTGCTGATATTCTAACCATAATATCCAACGTGTCTCTAAGATCAGCCACTATACCACAGGACTGGAAGATAGCCAATGTAACACCAATTTTCAAAAAGGGATCCAGGGGGATCTGGGAAATTGCAGGCTGGTTACCTTAATGTCTGTTCTGGATAAATTGGTTGAAGGCATTATTAAACATAAAATTAGTAAGAATATAGGACAAGCCCTGCTGAAAAAGAATCAACACGGCTTACGCAAAGTTAAGTCCTGTCTCACTAACCTTTTAGAGTTCTTTGAGAGTGTCAATAAACATGTAGACAGACTGTAGACATCTGGTAGACATTGTTTACTTGGACTTCTGAAAGGCCTTTGACAAAGTCCCTCACCAAAGACTCCTGAGCAAACTTAGCAGTCATGGAATAAGAGGACACGCCCTCTTGTGGATCAGTAAATGGTTAAGAACAGAAAGCAGAGAGTAGGAATAACTGGTAAATTCTCCCAATGGGGGGGAAGTAAATAGTGTAGTCCCACAGGGATCTGTACTAGGACCAATGCTTTTCAACCTGTTCACAAGTGATCTGGAATTAGGAGTGAGCAGCGAAGTGGCCAAATTTGCCGATGACACCAAATTATTTAGGGTGGTTAAAACAAAAAAGGATTGTGAGGAGCTCCAAAAGCTCTCTCCAAACTGGGAGACTGGGCATCTAAATAGCAAATGCAGTTCACCGTGAGCAAGCAAAAATTGATGCACATTGCGGCAAAACATCCAGACTTCAAGTATAACCTGATGGGATCTGAGCTGGCAGTAACCGACCAAGAAAGAGATCTTGGGGTTGTGGCAGACAGCTCGATGAAAACATCAACCCAGTGTGCAGCCACTGTAAAAAAGGCAAACTCCATGTTAGGTATAATTAAGAAAGGAATTGAAAATAAAACTGCCAATATCATACTGCCCTTATACAAATCTATAGTGTGACCACACTTGGAATACTGTGTACAGTTCTGGTCATCACTCTTAAAAAAAGATATTGTAGAGCAGAAAAGGGCAACTAAAATGATCAAGGGGCTGGAGCAACTCCCCTGTGAGAGAAGATTACAACAGGTGGTAGTGTTTAGCTTGGAAAAAAGGAGGGTAAGGGGAGACATGATGGAGGTGTACAAAATTATGCATGGTGTGGAGAATATGGATAAGGAGACTTTTTTCTCCCTCTCTCAAAATACTAGAACCCGGGGTCATCCAATGAAGCTGATCAGTGGGAGGTTTAGGACAGATAAAAGGACTTCTTCACACAGCACATAGTTAAACTGTGGAATTTGCTATCACAGGATGTGGTGATGGCCACGAATTTGGATGGCTTTAAAAGGGGGTTAGCCAAATTCCTGGAGGAAAAGACTATCAACGGCTACTAGTCTTGTTGGCTATGTGCTACCTCCAGTACCAGAGAGAGTAAACCTATGTACATCCGTTGTTGGGGAACATGGGTGGGAGGGTGCTGTTGTGCTCATGCCTTGCTTGTGGATTCCTGGTTGACAGCTGGTTGGCCACTACGTGAACAAAATGCTGGACTAGATGGACCTTTGGTCTGATCCAGCATGGCTCTTATGTTCTTAGGAATCATAGAATCATAGAATAGTAGGGTTGGATATAATATAATAGGACTGGTGTAATATGCACCAACTGTAGTTTCTGGACAGTCTTCAAAGGCAGCCCCACATACAATGAGTCAACAGTGGAATTCTTATGGGACCGTGAAGCAAAGATGTCACGGGGCCAAGTAGAAATCCCCCAACACCATCTTCTGGAAATGTATGAGAAGAACCACTGCAAAACAGTCCCACCAACACCCAACTCAGACAGCCAATCTAGAAAGATACCATAGTTGAGGGTTTTAAAATCCTCAAAAATATCAAAATGTAAGTGAATATTTAAAAATATTTTATGAGAACTGCTGATATTTAAGTCTGTCCAAGTACATAAACATCACTTAAGCTGCAATCCTACACCCGCTTATCTGAGAATAAGCCCCACTGAACCCAGTGGGACTTACTTCTAAGTAGGCATGTACAGGATTATACTATCGGGATGCAATCCTGTGGTCCCAAAGAGAATGTCGCAGGGGGCACAGGATAGCAGAGAGAGAGGTCCACCCTCAGAGGAGGACCTTCGATCCCCCCCTCAGACCCTGTAGAAACTTCTGCAGGCAAAAAGGCATGTCTTGGGCAGGCACATCCTGGGCAGACCCAAAGCTCTCCTGGTCCCCAGACGTGCCCCCAGAATATACACCGGCACTGGGGTTGGTGTAGGTCATTTCCCTCCCACAGGTTTCAGTGGAAGAAATATTGTTTTATAAAAAATGTAACAGGAAAGAAGAAAAAACTGCACTCTTCCCCCCATTCCACTCTGTTGGTGCAAGCCCAGAAGGTCTTTGGATAATACTGTTCCCCTGCATTCAGATCTCTCTGCACCCACTAGCAGCATATAGCACACAGTAAGCTGGTCTATACGGGCACCTACACTCAAGAGCATGCCTGGCAACCTTTCAAGAGTTCTAGGTCTTCCTTGAAAACTGGCTGGCTATTATGCCATCCAGTATTCAGATAGGTCCGCAGAGCAAAATCCCCACGGCCTGCAGACTCACCTTTCAATTTTTGCCTGCCTGTTTGATGCCATGGCAATAAGAGCCACCTGATCAGATGCTGGTGCTGGGTTCCATGAGCTCCCAGCAGACGCACTTTCCTCCAGGCTATCTGGTTCCCGCGGGAGTTCAAACTGACCCATCCCATAGTCCTTGCAGACTCTCAAGAAGCTCATGAACGAGGCCCGTGCCTTCTCCACGTGCTCCAACCGCTTGCTGTGATTGACTTGCTTTAAGATGAGGGCTGCCAACAGGGCAGGCACCAGCATGAACCTCAGGTCTGCCGACGCGATCTCCTCCAGATCTTCGTTTCGGCTGAAAGCAGAGAAAGGGAGACCGACTCTGACACGGCACTCTCGGTGCTGCAATCGCAACGAGCGCAGTGACGCGCGGCTGAGCTCCGCAGCGCGAACTCCTCCGCGAAGCAGCGGCTACTGCACAGGCCGCGCTGGCACAGCTTTCGGGGCAACAGGCAGAGGACGAGGGCGGGGAGCCCGGGCGAGGGGCTGGCGGAGGCCGCTCTTCCACGACTCGGGCGCCCTGGGCACCTCGGCTCGCCGCTGCGCGGGCAAAGCACGGCCACGCTGAGGCCAGAGGCCGGCCGGCCGGGCCCCCCTGCGCCGTCCCCAGCGGGCGCAGCCCCGAGCCGCTCCCCGCTGGCCGCGCGGCGAGCCGAGGCGCCGGGCGCGGGCAGGGCGCCTTCCGGCCGCCCCGCTCCGCGCGACTGAGGCCGGGGGCCCGGCCGCGCCCCGCCCGCCCGCCCGCCCGCCCGCCAGCACCTGAACAGCTGGAGCTCGGCGACGGCGCCGGCGGCGCGCTCCAGGAGGCCGATGCCGCGCTGGACCTTGCGCTGGACGGCGAGCGCCCCCGAGGACGGCTCCGCGCCGCTCTCCACCTCCTCCAGCAGCCGCCAGCCGGCCTCCAGCAGCTCCGGCAGCCGCGCCGGCGCCGGCGCCGCCATCTCAGCGGAGGCCGCGCGGGCGAGGGGCTTCGCCGGGCCTTCCGGCGCGGCAGCTTCTTCCGGGGCGCGCAGGCGGTCGGCGGGGCGCGGCCGCGCTCTGGCGCGCAGGCGCGCTCGCGGCCCCCGCGGGCGGGCGGGGCTTCCGCCCGGCGCGGCCCGGCCGCTCGGAGCGGCGGCGGCGGCGTGCCAGAGCCCGCGGCCGACGCGGCCGGGCCGGGCCGGGCCGCCCAGCGGGCGGGCGCAAAGCCGCAGGCGGCGGCGGGCAGGCTCGCGAGGGCGCCGCGGGGCTGCGGGCGGGGCGGGAGCGAGGCGCGGCGGCTCGCTGCCGGCTGCTGCTGCGGGGCTCGCGCTGTTCCGCGCCTCGAGCAGGCGGGGCCGGGGCGCGGTGCGGAGCGGCAGCCTGGCGGACGCGCTGGCGCCGGGCTGGCGGGCGGCGGGCCGAGGCGGGGGCCCTGGGCGGCGGCGGGCCGCGGCAGGCGGGCGGGCTCCGCGCGAGGCGGGGAGGGGCGGGAGCGCAGCCCCGGCCTCCTGGGCCAGCCCGGCCGCGCGCTGGGGGAGCTGGTGGCGAAGCGCCGCGCCCGCGGGCCAGCCGGGAGGGGCGGCTGGGCGCTGAGGGGCGTGAAGGGGCCTGCGCGCGGCGCCGCTGGCTGCGTGGCGGCGGCCCGGTTGTGCTGCTTCAGCGGGGCTGGGCCGATTCGTGGAGGGAGGGCTACCAGCCCCGCGGCTGCGTGCCACCTCACGGGCAGCACGCCGATCCGCACCAGCTGCCGGGGGACATAAGCAGGAGGGGCCGTTGCACTCGTGTGCTGCGTGTGGGTCCCCACAGGGAGGTGGTTGGCCGCTGTGTGAACAGAATGCCGGGTGAGATGGGCCCTGGCCTGGTCCAGCAGGGCTCTTAGGCTCCTGCATCGGTAGCCAAAGTGGTGGTGCAAAAGCGGTGTCATGTGCTTTGATTTTCTGGTCCACACCAGCATTCTGATGGGTACGTTTCACACCCTCTGGTCATGATCCTGGACAACACTGATTACTTATATCCACTCCAATCTGGTTTCTGACTGAGTTTTGGGACAGAAACAGACTTGGTGGGTTACTTCCACTCCTCCCACCCTTTCCCCAGTGTTAGTTCTCCTCTCAGAGGCCTTCAGTACCATCAACCATCGGGACTGGGGTTGGGGCACGGTGTTATGGTGGCTCCAGTCCTTTCTGGAAGGATGTATATGGGGGTGGTGCTGGAGGACTCTGTCCCACGCCATGGCCATAGGCGTGCCTCAGGATTCTGTCTTGTCCACCATGCTTTTTAACGTCTACATGAAGCCACAGAGATATCATCCAGCTAGTCCTAGGGAGGCTGTGGAAATCCTGAGTAGGTGCCTGGAGGCAGTTTTAGGATGAATGAGGGTAACCAAGGCTTAATTCAGGTAAGACAGAGATGCTTCAGCTGGGGAAAACTGCTGATCTGGATGACGGCGTGCGACTGGTGTTGGGTGGGTTGCATTTCCCCTGAAGGACCAAGTGTGGAACTTCAGATGCCCATGGACTTGGCGTATCTGTGGAGGTGTCTTGCCAGGACTACCTTGTATCAGCTGTGCTGTTTCGCCTGCTGTGCCCTTATCTATAGAACACAGACTGCTCTACAGTTACGCAAGCCCTACTTACACCGAGAGTAGTGTAACACGCTCTATGTGGGGCTGCCTTTAAAAATGGTTTGGAAGCTTCAGCTGATGCAGATTTTAGCCACCCAGTTGCTTGCAGGAGCTAGATCATCAGAGCAGAAAGCACCAATTCTGTACCAGCGTTACTGGTTGTTAGTGCATTTCTGGGCCCAATTTAAAGTACTAACGATTTATCTTTAAAACCCTGAACTGCTTGTGACCGTGTTGTGAGACCAGCTGTCAGGGCCCTGCTCAGGTTTGTAGGGAGAAGTGACTGCATCTTTTCTGTGGTGGCCCCATCCTTATGGAATGTCCTTCCATGGGAGGTATGTCTGTGTGAAGAACCTATCCTAGGAAGGACCTATCCCCTTGCTCCAGGGCAATCTCACTGACAACACCAAATACGGAGGTATACTCTCAGAGGGGCCATCCACTGCTATAGCCACCACTTAAGATCACCCCTCACCACCAAGCAATCCCTCCCTTCACTTCCGCTGCCACCATAAATCTAAACCCCTTTATTTAATAAACTCCTTTTCCCTAAGGTAGCTGGTCATTAGGCATGAGACTAACAAATCAGAGCTACAAGGAAAGTAAACAAAGGTACCTGGTATTTTATTAAAAAAGAAATGAAACAGATTATTTAACATTTCTGTGACTTTAAGAACAAGGTTTTAAAGAACAAGAATTTTATAAGCAGGACTTCTCTACAGTTACTGTTACCACCAATCAGGTGTTAGAAGCCCCATTTCCTACCACTAACCAATCTTAAGCCAATTCCCCTGTCAAGCTCCACCTGTTAGCTCACAAGCCTGACAATGGGTGCTTGAAAGGCAACCTTCTCTCTGGTCAGAGTCGACTTCCGCCTGGAACAATCAAGGCTGTTCTCCAGGCGTCCCTGTCACCCACTGACAGGCTTCAGTTTTTCCACTGAAAGCTGCTCCAGCAGTCTTCAACCTGGTTCAGACATAACAACAACCCGGAGTATGGATTGAATATGGATTGTTGTTGAATTGTGGGCTGTTGGTGGGTTGTCATTATGTGCAAACCCTGCAGCATAGTTTAACTATGGATATTAACCACAAACAACCCAGATTCCACAACCCAGCAACAAACCATGGTTTCTGTTCCTGGGTTTTTGTGGTTAACAACCTGCAGTGCAGGGTTGCATATAACAACAACCCACAATTTGTTGTTATAACAACAGCAATACCTTGGATGAGGGTGGAGAGAGAATGCTTGTCAGATCTTCACGTGACACAAAGCTGAGAAGGATAGCGAACACCACAGAGGACAGAATCAAGAGTCAAAAGGTTCTTGACAGGCTGGAACACTGGGCCAAAACTAACTACGTGAAATTCAGCAGAGATAAATGGAAAGTCTTGCATTTAGGCACAAAAGAAAACATACTAGTTTAGGATGAGGAGGACCTGGCTTGGCAGTAGTACATGTAAAAAGGATCTCGGGTGTCTTGGTGGATTGCAAACTCAGTATGAGCTAGCAGTGTGATGCAGCTGCTAAAAAAGCGAATCCTATCTTATGCTGCATTCCAGATCACAAGAAATAATAGTTCTATGTTGGTCAGACTGCATTTGGAGTAGTGCATCCAGATCTCCCACACTGGAGGCATACAAGATGAAGCTGGACAGCCATCTGTCCGGGATGCTCTGACTTGGATTCCTGCATTGAGCAGGGGGTTGGACTCGATGGTCTTGTAGGCCCCTTCCAACCCTACTATTCTATGATTCTATGATTTGACAACCCACGATTCAATGACAACCCATACTCTGGGTTGTCATTAGATGCGAATTAGGCCTTCATCTCCTCACTTGTAGACCTTCAGTTTCTGCCTCACATGCTCTCAGACTGGCATCCTGGTCTTGTGGCTGCTTTTCTTCCTGGCTGACGTCTTCCTCGGGCTCCCAGCCTCTCATGAAGACACCACCTGATGACTGTTCTACAGGTAAAACTCTCCCCACACAAACTCCCCAGATGTTTCTCAAGAGCACCTTATATTTGCTTCTGGCAGAACTAGAGATGTGAAGGCCTGGAAAAAAAGCAGAATAATTCAAGGGGAAAAAACATTTTTTTCCAAAAACCATTTTTGTTTTTTTCTGAAAAATTGAACAGCTTTGGATTATGAAATATTTTCTTTTAGAATTCAATACAATGTGTTTATATATTGTTGTTCCGTTTTCCCACAAATGATTTCTAAAAACTGTGTAATAAGACTTTTATAGAAAGACTAGAGATGTAAAATGCCTCGGAATGAAGCCATGGGGGAAAATGTTTTTTTAATTCTCTCTATAAGATTCCCAGCATAAGTTATTTCTCCTATTCCTTATTAAAATTATTGATTTAGTGTATCTTTTACTGATGGACATTAGGGATGCTCCAAGTCATGCTCAGTTTCCCAACATGTGAGTGGAGTCATCATAGCATAATATGGAAGAAAATGTGCATTCTTGACAGTTTGGGTTTTGTTCTAGAGTTCTGTGTTTCTGGGCTTGTTCTGGCTAGATCCTGTAGCAGTCAATTCATGTAGTTCTAATCTAAAACTCACATGTGAAACCCCCCCCCCCCACACACACACACACACACTATGGGTCATCCCGCCACTGTCACTAGATGCAACAGAACAGTGTGTAGGTTATCCCACCTCTGTTTCTTTAAAAAAAAAGAAGAACTTTGAAGCTTTGGTCTATAGAACACGCTGGCGCAGTTTTAAATACAGTTCTCAATTAGACCTCAGAATTCACTGAGGGAATGTTGCTTCATCTATAAAACCTTTTCACCACTTCCACTAGAATAAACCTCTGCTTAAAAGAAACTCAATAGCCTGGTTCCTATGGCGTAGAATCATGGAATAGTAGTAGGGTTGGAAGGGGCCTACAAGGCCATCGAGTCCAACCCCCCCTGCTCAATCCAGGAATCCAAGTCAGAGCATCCCTGACAAATGGCTGTCCAGCCTCGTCTTGAAGGCCTCCAGTGTGGGAGAGCCCACCACCTCCCCAGGTAATCGGTTCCATTGTCGTATTGCTCTTACAGTCAGGAAGTTTTTCCTGATGTTCAGCCGGAATCTGGCTTCCTGTAACTTGAGCCCATTCTTCCGTGTCCTGCACTCTGGGATGATCAAGAAGAGATCCTGGCCTTCTTCTCTGTGACAACCTTTCAAATACTTGAAGAGCGCTATCATATCTCCCCTCAGTCTTCTCAAGGCTAAACATGCCCAGTTCTTTCAGTCTCTCTTCATAGGGCTTTGTTTCCAGTCCCCTGATCATCTTTGTTGCCCTCCTCTGAACCCTCTCCAGTTTGTCTGCATCCTTCTTAAAGTGTGGTGGCCAGAACTGGACACAGTACTCCAGATGAGGCCTCACCAGTGCTGAGTAGAGGGGAACTAGTACTTCCCAGGATTTGGAAGCGATGCTTCTATGAATGCAGCCCAAAAGAGCATTTGCCTTTTTTGCAGCCACATCACATTGTTGGCTCATCTTCAGCTTGTGATCGACAACAATTCCAAGATCCTTCTCGCTTGTAGTGTGGTTGAGCCACGTATCCCCCATCTTGTAACTGTGCATTTGGTTTCTTTTTCCTAGGTGCAGAACTTGGCATTTGTCCCTATGAAATGTCATTCTGTTGTTTTCTGCCCAGCGCTCCCGTCTATCCAGATCACTTTGAATTTTATTTCTGTCTTCCAAAGTATTAGCTATCCCTCCCAATTTTGTGTCATCTGCAAATTTGATCAGCATTCCCTGCACCTCCTCCTCCAAGTCATTAATACAAATGTTGAAGAGCACTGGGCCCAGGACTGATCCCTGCGGTACCCCACTCGTTACCTCTCCCCAGTTTGAGAAGGTCCCATTGATAAGCACTCTTTGAGTCCGATTCTGTAGCCAACTGTGGATCCACCGGATCGTTGTTTCATCTAGCCCACTTTGAGCTAGTTTGCTCATCAGGAGATCATGGGCACTTTGTCGAAAGCTTTGCTGAAGTCGAGGTATATGATGTCTACAGCATTCCCACGGTCTACAAGGGAGGTTACTTGATCAAAAAATGAGATCAGATTTGTCTGGCAGGACTTGTTTTTGACAAATCCATGTTGGCTTCGAATAATCACGGCGTTGTTGTCAAGGTGCTTCCAGATGGATTGCTTTATGATCTGCTCCAGAATTTTCCCAGGGATTGATGTCAGACTGACTGGTCTTTAGTTCCCAGGTTCCTCCTTTTTACCCTTTTTGAAGATAGGGACAACGTTAGCCCTCCTCCAGTCATCTGGCACTTCCCCTGTCCTCCATGATTTCTCAAAGAGAATAGACAGCGGTTCTGAGAGTTCTTCTGCCAGTTCCTTTATGACTCTAGGATGCAGTTCATCTGGCCCTGGAGATTTGAACTCATTCAAAGTAATGAGGTGTTCCTTGACCATATGTCTGTCGATCTCAAGCTGCAATCCTGCCCCTTCAGCCTGTACTTCACCTTTGCCAGGGGGGTCATAGACCCTCTTTTGGGTGAAGACTGAGCCAAAGTAGGAATTGAGCACCTCTGCCTTTTCTTTGTCTTCTGTTATCATTTTGCCATCCTTATTTAATAGCTGAACCACCATTTCTTTCCTCTGCCTTTTACTATGCATGTAGCTGAAAAAAGCCTTTTTGTTGTTTTTAACATCCCTTGCTAACCTCACCTCATTCTCAGCTTTAGCCTTCCTGACGCCATCCCTGCAATTCTGTGCTATCTGCCTGTACTCTTCCTTTGTTACTTGGCCTTCTTTCCACTTCCTATATGTGTCCTTTTTTGTTTTCAGGTCATCCCTAAGCTTTTTGTGAAGCCACATTGGCTTCTTCGGTTGTCTTCCACCTTTTCTTCTTGTTGGAATTGCTTGTGATTGTGCCTTGATAATTTCCTTTTTTAAAAGCTTCCACCCACCTTGGACTCCTTTTCTCACTAGCATCGCTTGCCATGGGACCTTACTGATCATTGTTCTGAGTTTATGAAAATCAGCTTTCCTAAAATCCAGGGTACGCGTTTGACTACACTCGGCTTTTGCTTCCCTTAGAACCAAGAACTCAAGTACAACATGGTCGCTTTCCCCCAGAGTTCCTGTAACTGCTACTTTATCCACTAAGTCATCTCTGTTGGTTAGGATCAAGTCAAGGATAGCCGATCCTCTAGTTCCTCCACTTTCTGTAGGAGGAAGTTATCCGCCACACAAGTCAGGAATTTCCTGGAGGGGCCCTGTTTTGCAGAATTTGTCTCCCAACAAATATCGGGGAAATTGAAGTCCCCCATTACTACTACATCATGCTTCCTTGAAACATTGGCTATTTGTTTTTCAAAAGTTTCATCCTTGTCTTCTCCTTGATTGGGTGGCCGGTAGTAGACGCCGACCACCAGGTTCCTTTTATTCTTTGTTCCATTTATTTCAACCCAGATGCCCTCGATGGGGCTACCAAGCTCCTCCTCCTGTATTTCTGTGCAGAGATATGTATTTTTCACATACAGTGCAACCCCACCTCCCTTTCTGTTCCTCCTGTTCTTTTTGAACAAGTTATATCCTTCAATTGCTGTATTCCAGTCATGAGAGTCATCCCACCAAGTCTCAGTTATACCTATCAGGTCATAATTTCCCTCTTGTATTAAGAGTTCAAGTTCGTTCTGTTTGTTTCCCATACTCTGGGCATTAGTATATAGACATCGAAGACCATGTGCTTCATAGTCTGGCTTTCTTCCTACATGTGTCTGAAGACTATTATTGGGCGCTATCAGAGCTGTTCTCTCCATTACAGTGCATGCGCCTATGTCCATTGTTACCCCCAACATTACATCTCCCTTCCCCGTAGGATTCAGTTTAAAGCCCTCCTGATGAAGTTCTTCATGCTGTGGCCAAACACAGTCTTCCCAGCCTTTGTGAGGTACAACCCATCCCTAGCCAACAGCCCATCTTCCAGGAAGCATAGCCCGTGGCCCCAGAATCCAAATCTCTCTTGTCGGCACCACCTTCGTAGCCAGTCATTCACCCGGAGTATTTTTCGTTTCCTTTCTATCCCTCTTCTAACTACTGGAAGGATGGATGAGAAAACTATCTGGGCCCCAAAGTTCTTGAGTTTCCTTCCCAGAGCTTCAAAGTCTGACGTGATCTGTTCGTAGCTCCGCTTGGCGGTATCATTTGTTCCCACATGGATGAGAAGAAAGGGATACCTGTCAGTGGGCTTTATGAGCGCAGGCAACCTTTCAGTCACGTCTCTGCGTAGGCGTAGGATTGACGCTATTACTAGCATGTCAGTCCCATGCCTACATTCAAAATACAAAAAAATAGGATGTTCATTAACAGAAATCATTTACAAAAGTGAGTAAAATGTCACTCTTCAAATAACAGGTTGAGATTTCTTAAAGGTTCTTAAATATGATTGTTTACCCTTCCTAAGCTGAGTCTTTCCCAACTAAATAAAATCTCCATAGCTTTTCCTTCAGATCAGATTTCCCTAAGCTCCACCCCAGAAACAGAAACAAGTTTAGGAATTTCCCTAAACTTCCATACAAATGGGAACAGATGTCTTACTCTGCCTGTAGTTTTTCCTGCTTCTTCTGGCTTCTAGGATGATTCAGATGTTAAGGGGACTACGTGCTGAAGTTCCCTCTGGACAGATATAATTTTAATCCACCCTTCCCATATAAAATTTATCATGTGTGGTGTATTAACTTTTAAAGTATTTATTCAAACAGTAATTACAAATTTGCTAACTGAGTTTACTTTTAAACTTTTTCAAATTAAATGATTTTTTTATGAGCAAACCAAGTTATACATAATGGGCCTGTTCAGACGTCATGCTAAGCCATGATAGTTAGGAGTTTTGAGCTAACCCTCTTGGCTTCTAGTGACATCTGAACAGGTGACGTTTCCAACCATGGTGGCTTACTAACCATGGACAAACCACGTTCATTAACCACTTGCTGCAAGTGGGCTCTACCATGGCTTAGCATGATGTCTGGCTTGCTTCTGTGGTTAGTTGACAGCTGCCATAGAGCTCCACTGCAAGAGCGGCCAAAGAAGGAGTAGCCGCTCATGCCTGAGTGGCAGATCTCTACTGCTGAGATGTTGTTGTTCAGCTGTTAAGTCGTGTCCGACTCTTCATGACCCCATGGACCATACACGCCAGGCCTTCCTATCCTCCGCTCACTCCCGGAGCATGCTCAAGTTCATATTCATTGCATCGGTGATGCTGTCTAGCCATCTCATCCTCTGCCGTCCCCTTCTCCTTTTGCCTTCAATCTTTCCCAGCATCAGGGTCTTTTCCAGAGAGTTTTCTCTTCGCATTAGGTGGCCAAAATATTTGAGCTTCCGCTTCAGTCTCTGTCCTTCCAATGAGCACTCAGGGTTGATTTCCTTTAGGATGGACTGATTTGACCTCCTTGCAGTCCAGGGGACTCGTAAGAGTCTTCTCCAGCACCACAGTTCGAAAGCATCAATTTTCGGCACTCAGCCTTCCTTATAGTCCAGCTCTCACAGCCATACGTTACTACTGGAAAAACCATAGTTTTGATTATACGAATCTTAGTCGGCAAGGTGATGTCTCTGCTTCTGACTATGCTGTCTAGGTTTGCTATAGCTTTCCTCCCCAGGAGCAAGCGTCGTTTAATTTCATGGCTACAGTCACCGTCTGCGGTGATCTTGGAGCCCAAGAAAGTAAAATCTGTCACTGCTTCCATTTCTTCTCCTTCCATATGCCAGGAAGTGATGGGGCCAGATGCCATGATCCTTGTTTTTTTAATGTTGAATTTCAAGCCAGCTTTTGCACTCTCCACTTTCACCCTCAAGAAGAGGCTCTTTAGATCCTCTTCGCTTTCTGCCATTAGGGTGGTATCATCTGCGTTATCGGAGGTTGTTGATAATTCTTCCGGTAATCTTAATTCCGACCTGTGATTCATGCAACCCGGCGTTTCTCATGATGTACTCTGCATATAAATTAAATAAGCAGGGTGACAATATGCAGCCTTGTCGTACTCCTTTCCCAATTTTGAACCACTCGGTTGTTCCATGTCTGGTTCTTACTGTTGCTTCTTGACCCTCGTACAGGTTTCTCAGGAGACAGGTAAGGTGGTCCGGTACTCCCATCACTTTCAGAAGTTGCCACAGTTTGTTGTGATCCACATAATCAAAGGCTTTAGCACAGTCAATGAAGCAGAAATAGATGTTTTTCTGGAATTCTCTTGCTTTCTCCAAGATCCAGCGAAAGTTGGCGATTTGATCTCTAGTTCCTCTGCCTCTTTGAAACCCCGCTTGTACTTCCGGTAGTTCTCGGTTCGCATACTGCTGAAGCCTAGCTTGTAGGATTTTGAGCATAACCTTGCTGGCATGTGAAATGAGCACAACTGTACGGTAGTTTGAACACTATTTAGCATTGCCCTTCTTTGGAATTGGAATGTAAACTGACCTTTTCCAGTCTTGCGGCCACTGTTGAGCGTTCCAAATTTGTTGGCATATTGAATGCAGCACTTTAACAGCATCATCTTTTAGGATTTTTAATAGCTCAGCTGGAATACTGTCATCTCCGCTAGCTTTGTTGTTACTAATGCTTCCTAAGGCCCACTTGACTTCACTCTCGAGAATGTCCGGCTCAAGTTAAGTGACCGCACTATCATGGCTATCAGGGACATTCAGATGTTTCCTGTATAGTTCTTCTGTGTATTCTTGCCACCTCTTCTTAATCTCATCTGCTTCTGTTAGGTCCCTGCCTTCTTTGTCCTTTATCATGCCCGTCTTTGCACAAAACGTTCCCTTGAGATCTCCGATTTTCTTGAAGAGATCTCTAGTCTTTCCCATTCTGTTGTTTTCTTTGATTTCTTTGCATTGTTCATTTAAGAAGGCCCTCTTGTCTCTCCTTGCTGTTCTCTGGAACTCTGCATTCAGTTGGATATATCTTCCCCTTTCTCCCTTGCTTTTCGCTTCCCTTCTTTCCTCAGCTACTTGTAAAGCCTCCTCAGACAGTCACTTTGCTTTCTTGCATTTCTTTTTCTTTGGGATGGATTTCGTTGCTGCCTCCTGAACAATGTTATGGACCTCCATCCATAGTTCCTCAGGCACTCTGTCTAACAGGTCTAATCCCTTAAACCTATTCCTCACCTCCACTGTATATTCATAAGGGCTATGATTTAGGTCATACCTGAATGGTTTAGTGGTTTTCCCTACATTCTTCAATTTAAGCCGAAATTTTGCAACAAGAAGCTCATGATCTGAGCCACTGTCAGCTCCAGGTCTTGCTTTGACTGACTGTATGGAGCTTCTCCATCTTTGGCTGCAAAGGACATAATCAATCTGATTTCGATATTGACCATCTGGTGATGTCCATGTGTAGAGTTGCCTCTTGTGCTGTTGGAAAAGAGTGTTTGCTATGATCAGCGTATTCTCTTGGCAAAACTCTATTAGCTTTTGTCCTGCTTCATTTTGTACACCAAAGCCATGCCTGCCTGTTATCCCGGTGATTTCTTGACTTCCTACTTTAGCATTCCAATCTCCTATGACGAAGAGGACATCTTTTTTTTTGGTGTTCTAGAAGGTGTTGTAGGTCTTCATAGAACCGATCAACTTCAGCTTCTTCGGCCTCAGTGGTTGGGGCATAGACTTGAATTACTGTGATCTTGAATGGTTTGCCTTGGATTCGTACTGAGATCATTCTGTCGTTTTTGAGATTGTACCCCAGTACTGCTTTTCCCACCCTTTTGTTGACCATGAGTGCTACTCCATTTCTTCTACGGAATTCTTGCCCACAGTAGTAGATATGATGGTCACCTGAATTAAATTCGCCCATGCCTGCCCATTTTAGTTTGCTGATTCCCAAGATGTCGATGTTCAGTCTTGCCATCTCATGTTTGACCACCTCCAGCTTACCTTGATTCATTGATCTGACATTCCAGGTTCCTAAGCAATATTGTTCTTTACAGCATCGGATTTTCTTTTCACCACCAGACACATCCACAGCTGAGTGTCCTTTCGGCTTTGGCCCAGCCGCTTCACTCTTTCTGGCGCTACTTGGAAATTCCCTCTGCTCTTCCCCAGTAGTATATTGGACACCTTCCGACCTGAGGGGCTCATCTTCTGGTGTCATCTCTTTTAGCCTTGTGATACGTTCCATGGGGTTTTCTTGGCAAGAATACTGGAGTGGGTTGCCATTTCCTTCTCCAGTGGACCACATTTCGTCAGAACTCTCCGCCATGACCTGTCCGTCTTGGGTGGCCCTGCACGGCATAGCTTATGGCTTCGCTGAGTTACGCAAGCCCCTTCAAGCCATCCAAATTGGTGGCCATCACTATGACTTGTGGTAGTGAATTCCATAGTTTAACTATGTGCTGTGTGAAGAAGTGGCCGGGTAGCTGGCCAGATGGGTGGCTAATAAATCAAATAAATAGGAAGTACTTCCTTTTATCTGTCCCGAATCTCCCACCAGTCAGCTTCATGGGATGACCCCGAGTTCTAGTATTTTGAGAGAGGGAGAAAAATGTCTCCCTATCCACATTCTCCACACCATGCATGATTTTGTACACCTCTATCATGTCTCCCTTTACTCGCTTTTTTTCTAAGCTTAATCCAGTTGTTGTAACCTTCACTCACAGGGGAGTTGCTCCAGCCCGTTGATCATTGTAGTTGCCCGTCTTTGCACTTTTTCCAGCTCTACAATATCTTTTTTTTTAGGTGCAGTAACCAGAACTGTACACAGTTTTCTAAGTGTGGATGCACCCTAGATTTGTATAAAGGCAGTATGATATTGGCAGTTTTCCATGCCTAAGATGGAATTTGCCTTTTTCACAGCAGTCACATACTGAGTGACTTTTTCATCGAGCTGTCTACCACAACCCCCAGATCTCCTTCTTGGTTGGTCACTGCTAGCTCAGATCCCATCAGACTATACTTGAAGTTTGGTTTTTTTGCCCCAATATGCATCACTTTACACTTGATTACATTGAACTGCATTTGCCATTTGGATGCCCATTCTCCCAGTTTGAAGGGATCCTTTTGGAGATCCTCGCAATCCCTTCTCATTTTGACCACCTTAAACAATTTGGTGTCATTGGCAAACTTGGCCACTTCACTGCTCACTCCTAATT
This sequence comes from Heloderma suspectum, assembly GCF_057233095.1. Lineage (NCBI taxonomy): Eukaryota > Metazoa > Chordata > Lepidosauria > Squamata > Helodermatidae > Heloderma > Heloderma suspectum. The sequence continues at coordinate 47,529,817 of NC_139466.1, read as the reverse complement.
CCAGGTCATTTATGAATAAATTTTAACTGCTGTTTTAACTCTGTGTTTTAAATCTGCATTGCTGCTAGGTTTTATTCTGGTTGTACTTTTATATTGTAGATTTAAGCTTTTATATTTCATATTGTTTTATGCTGTACTTTGTGGTTTTCATTTTTGTGAAACGCCCAGAGAGCTTCAGCTATTGGGTGGTATAGAAATGTAATAAATAAAATAAGTAATAAAATTGAAAAGCTTTGGTCCTAATACGGATTCCTGTGCAACCCCCCTATTTACATCCCTCCATTGGGAGAATTTAGCATTTGTTCCTACTCTCTGCTTTCTGTTCTTTAACCAGTTACTAAATAGGTGTCTTGTTGCAGCAGTAAACTTCATGACTGCCCACGCCCCATGACAGCCATTTTGAGGTACAGATCCTGCCCCACAGTAGCCATTCTCTGACAGTCCTCAAGACCTTTTGTCAGAAATCCAAATGTGCCCATAGGCCCCTAAAGTTGGAGACCCCCGGTGTAGGAAGTGCTGAGTTAGGGGGGCCAATGGTCTGGCTCAATATAAGGCAGCTTCCTGTGTTACTAAAACAGGGGGGTCTCCCTTTTTCTTTTGTTTCCGAAGTTCGGAAAGCGAGCTGGGGCAGGGCACTGGTCTGATCCAGCAGGACCCTCCTGTATTTGCTCCAGCAGACTAACGTGTTTTTAGTTATCCGTGCATGTGTTCCCCACTGTCAGGTTTGCTCACCACACCCTTAGTGCTTTTTCTAAAGAATGCCACTTAGGTTTGTAGGGCTTCTCCACACCAGCTTTTCTATCCCGCAACTTTACAAGGGCTTCTGCTCCCAGATTCTTTGCTGGATTAAGATCGGCTCCGTCGCACACACTTCCTGTCTTCTTTCAGAGGATTGGCTTTATCTGCAAGTTGTATATGTTTCATTATACAGTAATAATGTTAGAATGCATCTCCCTCTTTACACAGACAAATTCAAACTGTCTTTTTATTACCTCATCTCCATTTCAAATAAAGCTGCAGAAACGGGTGGAAAGCATGGGAGAGGCGATGGAGTTGACGACGTCATGTAAGGGGCCCACAAACTTCCCTGAGTATCCAATCTCAATTGCAAGATAAAAGCCTCATGTGGAGAAGCCCATAGTCTTCAATAACGTCTTGCAGGGACAAAGGCTCAGCTGACCCAACGAACTCCTGCTTGGACTCACTGAAGAAGTTAGCTGGAACCTGGAAGTAAAGCTTCTCCCTGGCTTTAAATGCTTTACAAGCAAGCTCCTAGCTCTCTGGGTTGTGAAGAGATGAAAGGTATGTGAGCAAAGACTGGTGACACGGTCTCAGGAGCTAGTGAGGGGGCTGAATAAGGTATTCAGTGAAGGCGGAGGGAGGGGAGCAAAGGCTGTGCTTCACCAACTGTTCCTGTTCCCTGCAAAAGTATACAATTATGCAAAAGAAGAGAAATACAAATTTGCTGAACTAGCACAATGATTACAGGTCACAGAATTCGCATTGTTTGGCACTGTCTCGGAACAGAATTTCTATTCCCCCTCTGGTATTTGTTTGGAATCTTTCGTTAGCCCTAATGACTAGTAGAGATTGGTTGGAGTACTGTTGAGAGAAGCACAGTCTCCCCTTCATAGAATCAGTACAATAATATGCATGTTCACTTGGTAAGTTGGTATAGGACTGCAGCATAAGACCACTTGAAGACCCTAAAGGTTTTGTGGAAATTGCATTGACAAAATGCTCAATTCCCATAGGAGATCTCCCAAAGATTGTTTTTTGTCCAAACCAAGTGCATTGGTTTGTCTGCACTTGAATTAATTGTGTACAAGAACTCTCCAATGTTTATTTTGATTTGCAATTAAAATGTTATTTTTAGTTGTTGTTTGTTCATACAAGTGTTTGACTCTATTTTAAACTTTATTCTAAAAATCAAACAAATCAAAACGGAAATTATATACAATACTGCATTGTGGAATGTCTGTCATAATTTCTGAAAACATTTATTTTTCCTTGAAAGTGGGCAAAGTTTTGAAACACCTAGATTCAAATTTGGTATGTCTTCTTGAGGCCCAGTAGCAGCCAGATGTGACCCTGGGCCTTTCAGCTGCCATTCCTGCCTCAGCATTGAAGGAATAGTATCTGGCCTTTTGGACAGGATGATTTATACCAATTGCAAGGAGTCTTGCAAGGGAGGGCTGTAAAATCAAACTTATTTCTAAAAGGTATGGTATGGAATTGTGAGGATTTATGTACAAACCAAGAAGGAGAGTTCAGCCTTCTTGTTAACTGGGGTTCGTGGCTTCAAAGTATCCTACAGAAGCCCTGTTCAGATGTCATGCTAAGCCATGATGGTTAGGAGTTTTGAGTTACCCATGCTGGCTTAGCGTGATGTCTCAACAGGTGTCTGTCCCAACCATGGTGGTTTATTTATCACAGACTAACCACTTTCACTAACCACTTGCTGCAAGCTGGTTAGTAGGCTCTACCATGGCATAGTATGACATCTGAACAGCCTCCATGGTTAATTTGCAGCTGCCATAGAGCAGCTGAAGGAGTAGCTGCTCTTGCCCGAGCGGCAGGTCTCTATGGTCGAGATCTGCCTAGCAGCACATGATGCGGCTGCCAAGAGGCCACGGATATGACACCCCTGGCGACAGCCCCATACGTGCCAGCAGAGAAATGAGCATAGAGCTTCAGCTCGTGGCCACTTGTGCCCTGGGCTGCTGCCATTATGGGCATGTGCCTTCTCCCACAAACATCATGCCTTCCTACTGTGACAGGGGTTCCACCAGGGGTGGCTGAGAGTGGGGGCAAATGGTGGCGCTGCATCCCCCATCACGGTTGATCTCCTTTGGTTGAGATCTGCTTAGCAACACATGATGTGGCTGCCGAAAGGCCACTGATACGCCACCCCCTGGCAACAGCCCCATGCGCAGCAGCAGAGAATTGCTAACTAAAAAGCTGTTTGGGAACCCGACCTGCTGTTATCAGCGTCCTTGAGCTCACAGCTTTCCCAGACATAAGCATAAGTCTGTGAAGTACACTTATGATAAGTAGGTGCCGAGTGGAGATGGAACCGCAGTCGTGCCCAGAGGGTCTTGTAATTGGCATGCAGCTGCAGAAGCATGGGCCAAATGAACAATGTCAACTGCATGCTTTCCTATCACTGCCTCCCCCAACTAAAGCAAACACTGATGCTGAGTGCCCCCCACACACAACACCTGTGTTTTGCCTACTGCATTTCCCCCCATTGATACTATTAAAACGTCGCTGTGGAGGGCAGAAACTGGTAGGAAGGCGGACTGTCCTGGTCCACCAGGCCCCAAGTAATGCACCTCATTGCCACATCCAGGACAGCACCCAGAATTCTGCAAGGCCATGGAGGACGATGATGACGTCACCTCCCCTCTCCTAATGTCAGACGACTCCTCTGTGGATGTCTCCCCGCGCACAAGGTGTTCAGGTTGAAGGAATGGGTTGGGGGGTCCAGCTTCAGGAGGAATAGGGGGAAAGGGTTGGGGTGGGGGGAATGGGCAGGACATGTACAGTACTGGCGCAGGCTGCTGTCTGGCTTGACCCTGGGTGGAGATTGTGAATGCATTAGCCTGCCGTTCTCCAGCTGTATGTGCAGCCATCGCTCTTCCATAGATCTGGTCGGTCCATCCCCCATCCTGTCTGAGGAGCCATCCCAGAACAAGCCAGAAGATGGTGGGAAGAAACACGAGAGAGCAAGGGCTCAGATGCGGGCCGAGGTGGGCACCCCTGTTGCTCTTTGGGGGAGCCGGGGGCGCAGTACATCCTCAGTACAGCACGGAATGAGAAACCTTTTGCATGGAGAGACAGCGAAGGCGGGATACACCCCCTCGCCCCCAAACAGTGCAAGAAGAAGTTCCATGCCCTTAAGAAGGAGTTCAAGGAAACAATCGCCTATAACAAGCGGTGTGGGGTGACTCCTCGCATGGTGCCCGTCTACAATGACCTCGCTTGCATATTGATTGACTGAAGGGATGCTACTCCTGTATGTACTGTGGGAAGTGGTGTGCCCACCACTCAGCCACCCAGGCTGAGAACAAGATTGGCGATGGCTGGAGGACAAGCCCCTCCTGGGACATCCTGTTTCCATTCCCCATCGGGAGACCCCCAGCCATCTCCTACCGATATTCCCATTCCCCCAGGGTTGGGGAAGCGAGTGGTGCCAAGCCTTCAGCCACACCCACACAGCCCTGTCGACCTGGTTCAAGACCCCCTAGAGGGAACATCCAAGACCCAGCATAAGCCGCGGGGCTGCCCATGCACAAGGGCAGTGCTGGCCTTCCCTAGAGCCAGAGGCTGAGCTGAACTGCAAGTGGATCTACCCCTGGCAATGCAGGAAGACACCATCCCTGGGCAGCCCCTGTGGCCCATCTCCCTCTGGGAGCTAACGGAGAAAGGGGCAAGAGAGAGCACAGCACACCTTTCTGGACCTTGACCACTGTCTAAGATGTCCGACGGATTGTCTGAACACTGGTCGATTTCGCTGGTGAACTAGAGACAGCATTACAGGAGCATCTCGCAGGCGCCACCATTGGGAGGCCTGCCGCCGCCACGAGTGCTTCCTGCCCTCCCCAAGCACCCAGCAGTCCCACCCCCAGAGAGCGGAGGGCTAGATTAGTTGGCAGAGGAGGAAGACGGTGAGGCGGGTGAGCTGGGCAGCTGCCCCTCCCCCACCCGCTCAGCTGCCTGCCTGCCAGCCGCCACTGTGGACCCAGCCCCGAGGAGGAGCTGCCAGGGCTATCTGGGGCTGCGCAGGCAGCAAAGGCACGGGAAAGCGCCTGGTGGACAGGGTTTGAGTTGCTCGGGTCCTCGTTGCCACCGCAGAGTGGTCTGGAGAGCGCAGCAGTGCCCTCCTCAGGGAGGCAGCGGGGGAAGAAGATAAGCGACGGACTAGCGGACGGCTCCTCTCTGTGCGGACAACATGCACCACGCAACACCACTCAGTCCACCTGTGACTCCGCAGGATCCGTGAGAGGCGGCATGGGAGCATCCGACCAGATCTACGGAAGAGCGATGGCTGCACGTACGGCTGGAGAATGGCAGGCTGATGCATTCACAATCTCCACCCAGGGTCTAGCCAGACAGCAGCCTGCGCCAGTACCGTACATGTCCTGCCCATTCCCCCCACCCCAACCCTTTCCCCCTATTCCTCCTGAAGCTGGACCCCCCAACCCATTCCTTCAATCTGAACACCTTGTGCCTGGGCGTGGCTAGGCCTGCACATCCACAGGACACCCGCCCCCCGGCACCCCCTGAGAATGCCCCATGCCAATTGCCCTGTCCACAGCCCCACTAGGCAGAGAAGGCTGTGGGTTCCAGCATTGTATGGAGAGACAGCCTGAGTTAGCATTGCGCACTACCCAAGACTCCCCAATTCTTCTGCAAATCCCCCGCCCCATCATTCCCCCATGCAACTAACATGTTCCCCCTGTAATGCTCACCTAACAGTGGCTTTTTACAGGAGCATCTATGCGTCAGGAACATCAAGGCCACGTTCAGGAAGGCAGCAGTGTTGCAGACCATACTGTGAGGTAATAGGGCTGGCATCACAGGCACAGTACTCTGGCTGTAATGTGCCTCCTTATTCTCAAGGCGTTCAGTACTGCTCCGAGGAGCCATATAACAGGTTAGGATGCTTTTCTTAGGTTATAGGGAGGTGCCTTATGGGCCATATTGTCCTAGAAATTCCACTCATATTGTCCCTTCTGTTCTCCCACCATTCCCGACCCTCTCTCCCTGCGGTGAAATCCCCGGGCCGCGTACTAATGTGATGTGTGACCTGTCTCCATGGGCGAGCATGGAGGCCTCAAAGCCATGAGCTTGCAGCTAGGCGCAGCATTGCGCCGCTTGTGCCACCCTGAAGGCAGAGTGCTCAGTAGCCCTGCAACTACTCCCTGGGGGTCTCTGAAACTGCTGCTGTCTCCCCCACTTCAGTGACACTGCTCGCACGTCACCCATGCAGATCTTCACCGTCTCGTCGCCCCAACCCCATTAGCAGTGGCCCCCTGCTTCTCGCTACTGCTGCCCACACGCCTCGCCTGAGTCCAAAGCTCCACCCCCTTTCCCTCCCCTCCACCACCATACGCAGGCTGAGCACTCCCTGACAGAGGAGAAGATGGCCACAGGCTCCAGCTGGTGATGGCCTGCCAAGTGCTACTGCAGGTTCTGCTTGCTGAACAGGCAAGTGACGAAGAAAACCAGCTCCACAGAAAACACCCCTGCACTGCGCAGCTGCCACCCGCATGCAACACCATCAGGATGCACAGCAGCCTGCCATGTCAGCTGTGCTCTCCACTGCACGTCTCCACGTGTGTGACTTGCCTAGCGCAGGAACAGCCTGGTTCAGCTGGCTCGGGAAGCAGATGACGGCAGTGGCCATGGAGGCGGAGCGCGCGCCATGTGCAGCCGTTGTGGCAGCTGCAGATCTGAACAGGCATGGGGTGGCCGGTGCTGGGTACTTCCATGCCCTGATGCAGTATGGTCTGAGATGCAGAACATTGATGCCTGGGAGGACTCCCGCTTCAGGGCATCATTCCACATGTTAAGGAGCACTTCTGACATCATTGCTGCTGAAATTTCCCCCATCGTGGCTCGCAATGACACCATCATGCGACATGCAATCGACGTGAAACACCGGCTTGTCCTGACTTTGTATAAGCTTGCCTTCAACATCAGCTATCATCCTCTAAGCAGAGGATCTTATCATCTTCAGTGTTGGTCACTTAACAGCTTGTGCAATCTTATTATTTATTTTATTTATTATTAAATTTATTAATCGCCCATCTGGCTGGACACCCAGCCACTCTGGGCGATGTACAACATACCATAAAACAATTTAAAACAATAAAATTCTACCATAATTTTTTTTTTAAAATACCCTAACCCACCCCAAATGCCTGCCTGAACAACCACGTTTTTAATGCACGACGGAAGCTCATTAAAGAGGGGGCATGGCGGAGTTCCCTAGGGAGGGAGTTCCACAGAGTGGGGGCCACCACAGAAAAGGCCCTCTCCCTCGTCCCCACCAGTCTAGCTGTCCTGGCTGATGGGACAGAGAGAAGGCCATCCGAGGCTGATCTTGTTAAGCGGCCTATCTGGTGTTGCTGGAGGCGCTCCTTAAGATAGGCTGGGCCAGAACCATATAGGGTTTTAAAGGTCAAAACCAACACCTTGAATTTGGCCCGGAAAACAACTGGTAACCCGTGCAACTCCTTCAGCACTGGAGTGATGTGATCTCGCCGGCGGCTGCCTTTAATCAGGCGAGCCGCCGCGTTCTGTACCAGCTGCAGCTTCCGAACCGTCTTCAAGGGTAACCCCACGTAGAGCGCATTACAGTAGTCTAAACAAGAGGAGACCAGGGCATGTACTACCGATGGGAGCAGATGGTCGGGAAGGAAGGGGCACAGCCACCATATCAGATGGAGTTGATACAGCGCTGTCCGGCTCACAGCTGACACCTGAGCCTCCATGGACAGCTGGGAGTCCAAAATGACCCCCAGGCTGCGGACCTGGTCTTTCAAGGGTAGCCATACCCCATTCAACACCAGGTCAACATGCCCCAGCCTCCTCTTGTCTCCCACCAAAAGTACCTCGGTCTTGTCAGGGTTCAGCTTCAGCTTATTCCTCCCCATCCAGCCACTCACCGTCTCCAGACATTTGGACAGGGATTCTACGGCCAACCTTGGTGAAGATTTGAATGAGCGGTAGAGCTGCGTGTCATCTGCATATTGATGACACCGCACCCCAAACCTCCTGATGATAGCCCCCAGCAGCTTCACATAGATGTTAAATAGCATCGGGGAGAGGATGGAACCCTGTGGCACCCCACAAGTAAGTGGCCACTGGTCCGAAACCTCCTCTCCCAGTGCTACCCTCTGGTACCTGCCGGAGACGAAGGACCGGAACCACCCCAATACAGTGTCTCCAATGCCCAACCCCTCCAGGCGGTCCAGGAGGATACCGTGGTCAACGGTATCAAAAGCCGCTGAGAGGTCGAGGAGAACAAGGAAGGAGCATTCACCCCTATCCAGAGCCCTCCTCATATCATCCACCAAGGCGACCAAGGCCGTTTCTGGCCCATGCCCAGGCCTGAAGCCCGACTGAAATGGGTCTAGATAATCAGTTTCTTCCAAGTGTGCCTTCAACTGCACCGCCACCACCCGCTCAATCACCTTGCCCAAAAATGGCAGATTTGAGACTGGGCGAAAGTTGTTCAGAACTTGAGGATCCAAGGAGGGCTTCTTTAAGAATGGTCTTATCACTGCCTCCTTGAGGGCTGATGGCATCACTCCCTCCTCAAGGGAGGCGTTCACCACCGCCTTGATCCCCTCACCCAGTCTCTCTCTGCAGCTCATAATGAGCCAAGATGGGCAAGGATCAAGTAAGCAGGTGGTCGGCCTTACAGATGAAAGCACCTTGTTCACTTCATCAGGAGGAAGAAGCTGGAACCGATCCCACAAAACCGGTTTGCCACAGGCTGCCTCTTGCTCACTAACTGTATCCACAGCGTGCGGAGTAACACTCCTAATCAGATCAATTTTATCTGCAAAGTGCCTTGCCAAGGCCTCACAGGAGGCCTTAGAATGCTCCAGTGGTTCCGGAGCCACAGGACCGACCAGGCTCCGGACCACTTGGAACAGCCTCCTGGGACAGCACTCTGCAGACGCGATGGAGGCAGCATAATATTCCTTTTTTGCTGCCTTCACCGCCACGTGATAGGCTGAAGATACAGCTGTAGCCCATGTCTGATAGTCTTTGGAGCGAGACTTCCGCCACCGGCGCTCTAGCCGTCTCACCTCCTGTTTCAGAGCTCGTAACCGCGGATTGAACCATGGTGCAGTCCGAGCCCTGTTCAGGGGGAGAGGGCATTTTGGAGCCACCCGATCTAATGCCCCAGTGATTGCGGCATTCCAGCCACCCACCAGGGTCTCGACCGAGTGGCCGTTGGCATGCCCCAGAGAATCCCCAAGCGTGTTCAGGAATCCATTTGGATCCATAAGGCGCCTGGGGCGGACCATTTTAATGGGTCCTCCACCCCTGCGGAGGGGTTGTGGAACCGAGAAGTCCAACGTCACCAGATAGTGATCTGACCATGACAAGGGGGTGGTGGATATACCCCTGACTTCCAGATCACTCCCCGCTTCTCCAGAAACAAACACAAGGTCTAGTGCATGACCGGCTACATGGGTGGGCCCAGTTAGAATATGGTGCAGCTCCCAGGAGGCCATGGTCTCCATGAAATCCCGAGGTGCTCCTGTGAGGATGGCCTCCGAATGTACGTTGAAGTCCCCCAACACCAGTAAGTTAGGGGACTGTACATGCACATCAGAGACCACCTCAAGCACCTCGGCCAGGGAGTCAGTCGTGCAGCGGGGTGGACGGTACACGAGCAGAATCCCCAGACTGCCCTTCGGGCCCAACTTCCAGTACATGCACTCAGCAACCTTGGTCTCCCGGAGAGGGTGTCTGGTGAAGACCAAGGACTCTCAGTAGATAACAGCCACTCCCCCTCCCCGATCCCCAGCCCTCGGCTGCTGTGCATACGAAAATCCAGCTGGACACATGGCTGCAAGGGTTGGAGCAGCAGCCTCGGCCAGCCAGGTCTCCGTAATACATGCCAGGTCTGCGCCCTCATCCAGGATCATGTCATGGATGAGGGAGGTTTTCTGAGTAACAGATCTGGCATTGCAGAGTAGCAAATGAAGGCCAGAAGATGGGGTCACGCCTCCCCCAGCCATTCTTTGGCTCTGGACAGGCCCGGAGCAGGGGACAGATACTACACATCTCTCCCTTGTTCCCCTTACCTGGCACGGCCTGCCCCTAGCGCTCCGCCAGCGCCTGCCGCCCAGCCTCGGTATGTTCTGGCCCCCAACACTCCCCCCACTGCCTCCATCAGGTGGACACATGCCCCCTCGCTCCCGCCTATCAGGCAGGCTACCCACCCCTAAAAACACAACAAAATCCCCCCCAACAAAATCAAACAAACAAAACAATTAAAATAATCTTCTGTGAGACAATGCAAATCCTGAATGATTTGTATCTCAGATGTCATGAAGACTGGAGATGAACAGGCAAACATGACGGGATTTCATGATGTGGGCTTCCCACAGGCCATGGGAGCCCTGGACTGCACCCACATTTGCCTCCTGGCAGCCTACATGCACGACACTGAGTTCTTCAACCGCAAGCAGTTCTACAGCATGACACAGTGATACTACAGGCACTCGTGGACCACAGGGGGTGCTTTATGGACGTGTTTGCAGGTACATTTGGATGCTGCGACAACACTGCTGTCTTCTGGAACTCTCCTCCGGCCAACAAACTTCCCACAGGCCACTACCTGGGAAGCCCAGCAGCACGTGTCGGCAACACGCCAGTTGCACCTCTCATATTGGGAGACCAGGGCTGCAGAACCCTAGCCCCCTACCATTCATCACGCCACTACTACGCCACCACTACAACTACCACCACAGTCGAGTGCAACGTGCAGTCGAGCGTGCCTTCGGGAGGCTGGAGGCCAGGTTGCATTCACGCTACATGCTTCTAAGTGTGGACAAGGACGCTGGTCCTGCCATGGTGGAGGCATGCTGCATTCTGCACAACACTTCGAATTGTGGGGACGTTCTGCTGCTTGATCACCCTGACCTATCTGGGCTGGGGGTGGACACGGACACTGTGGAGGTGCAAGGCGTGGGTGGGGTGGAGCCCTGTAGCCACAGAATCCAGCACCCATGGGTGGCCCCCAGACGGATACACATAGCGTATGTGTTGTTATTGCTGATTGAATCTGGGATCACTGCCCATGTGTTATAGAAATTTCAGTTGTAGTATGTCTGTTATCCCATGATTTTATAAGCTAGGCTATGTCTGTTTTACCTCAGTGTGAGACTGCCATGCTAAACAAAGACACAGCGCCTTATCAGAGACTCAGGAATGCCAAGATTGTGTTTACTAGAGTACAAGGCTACCTCTCTGCGCATGCCTAGATATGTCAAAGGTGCTGCCTGTCTTCTGTTTCCCTCTCAGCTAGACAAAGAGATTAGTACAGCGCAAGCGTAAGACAGCCCCAAAGGTCTTGCCTATATAAACTTTTGAATCATATCACTTGATTGTAACCTTTGTTGGAGCGTTAGCCCCAAGGGTTGCCTTATTCTGCAGAATAAAATCGTGTTGGACCAGATCTCTGCCTCCTCTCATTCTTGGTAAACTAATTGGAAAGTCTACCAGGGAAAAGAACACAATTTTTGTAACACATGGGTTTGTCAAGACTGATTTCAAGTGAATCTGTAGAGTAGACGGCTGTCCATTGCAGATTGTTCTCGCAACCATATGCCTATACAGTCACCTGCTTTTTCCTGGTTGCAGCAGAAATGCCGCTCCTGCAGTGCCCCCTGACATGGGCTTGCCCCATTGCAAGACCAATTACATGCCTTAGCCTAATTCTACAGCTTTCATAGTAAATCACACCTAGACTGGTTGAATGTAGGTATCATGCAGCAGCTTCGCAAACAAATAAATCACTTTTTAGCAACATCTGCTGTATTCTGTGGTGGGGTGGTCTCCCAGCCAGGAACATTGGAGGGATTAGGAGGCAAAGCATGAGACCGCCTGAGTATGCACTGGCCACTTTTTCATATGGCAGAGGTTGAACATGCATGTATTGCCAGCACCTGTGAAGGGGGGGGGGGTCCCCTATGTCGCCTGTTACGGTGTTGTGGCTGCAGTGGGCGTACAGCCACAACCATGTCATGCTGTTCCCCTTGCCAGCATTTTGGCAGGGGGAGCAGTTTCACGGGGGGTCGGGAGGGCAGCAGCCTGCAGCTTTGCCAAGTGCATTGGTCTTTGCAGCCTGACGCCTGTGGGCACCATTGCCACAGCAGGGGGGGTGGAGAGGAGGGGCCTGGTTGGGGGGGAATGATGCATTGTGGGCAGGTAGGCACATGTCATTGGGAGGCTCATCCTCTCCAATTATGTAGCTTGTGATGGGCATTGCAAGGACGCAATTGGCTCATGTGCCAATGGGAGGGACAGAGTGTTGGCTGCTGCCATTTGCTGACTGGGAATTCCCTGGGGAGGGCAGTTCAGCAGTCAGTGACAGACACGTCACACATAAGCATTGCTGAGCAAAGGCCAGGCTCCGCCCTGTTCAATGGCACCAGTTATGATGTGACTGCAGAGGCAGCGTGGACTCCAGCCCTGCTCTTACAGTGGCATAAGCGGTTGGCAGAAGTGATGGAAGCAAATTTCTGGTGCCCACCTGTTTGTGCCGCAGGGGACACTTGAATGCACGGTGCATCATGGCGGCAGATGAGGGTGGAGAGAGGTGATTATGGGCCTCTGGAATGGGAAAGACGGATCTCTAACCATGTGAGTCCATCCTGCAGGACGTGCCCCGGGGCAGTGTGTTGAGACAGAGTGCAGGACACGGAATAATGGGCTCAAGTTACAGGAAGCCAGATTCTGGCTGAATATCGGGAACAACGTCCTGACTGTAAGAGCAATATGACAATGGAACCAATTACCTGGGGAGGTGGTGGGCTCTCCCACACTGGAGGCCTTCAAGACGAGGCTGGACAGCCATTTGTCAGGGATGCTCTGACTTAGATTCCTGCATTGAGCAGGGGGTTGGACTCGATGGCCTCGTAGGCCCCTTCCAACCCTACTATTCTATGATTCTATGAGACACAGGGGGGAGTGGTTGCTGCTGCACCAAGCCCTGAAATGTCCGCCAGTGCAGCCGGCCACTGCTGCACCAAGTGCCAAAATGGCTGACAATGCAAAGGCTGCTGGGATGTATGGCTGCCAATCCAGGGGACTGCAGGTTCCTGTGGGAGGAAGGGTGGTTAGAGACTGGTTAGTCTAACCATGTTGCAGAATGTGGTTACCTGCATGTACAGCGGTGGCACTCACAGTGGTGAGTGGTAGCCACCATTCACCATCGCTAGCCTAACCACCCTTTCCCAATGTGCATCGGAACAGGGCCAGAGCTTCCAGGGAGCCCAGCCTGGGACTCTTCACTCAATCATCAGGGAAATGGATGGTCTAAACCTGCCCAGCCCTTGCCATGCCTGGCTGTCTAGTTCTTCAGGCAGCAGCTACTTTCTGCTTTCCCTGTACCTTGGTAGCAGCCAGGTATTTGCATTTGAACCCCAGGGCTAATTATGGTAAATCTCAGAAGCTTTTCCAGCAGGTCTTGACAGAGGAAGAAGAGCCAGAGGTGCCGTGGCTTTGGCATTTGGTCTCCAGGGAGTCCATTAGGACCTGGGGAAGAAAGACCACAATGCATCCCGGGGGGGGGGGGGGATTCAGCCTCTTGCTCCCAGGCTTCCTATCTGAAGTTTGCGTCCCACAAGATTGGATTTGCCAGTGCCAGGTTCAGTGTCTGTCATGCCCCCTTCCTTCAGTGCTGACAGAGGCCTCTGCCGGTTCCCCCTTGCCTTGCCTTGCCTTGCCTATATCTACAGCGCCCGCCCAGATCATTCATGTGGTGCCACTCCTCTTCCTGCCCCTTCCAAATCCACCTTTTCTGCGAAGACATTGAAGCCCTCCCTTCTCAGCCCTCACTGGGACCTAACCTATGAATGCCACCACATTCATTTGCTTCACTTTTTCACTCCCTGTGTTCCCTCCCACTGTCAGAATCTTAGACTGTAATCTCGTCAGGGCAGGGACTCTCTTTCTTCCCGTTGTTCATGTATGTAGCACTTTACAGACTATGTACGTTGACAGTATGTCTTATTACCAAATACGAAACTTGGGTGATTGAGTGCCTATGAATTTGACAATACTGCAGTTGGTTACTAGTTCCAACATTGAAAGAGAGCTCGATCAGCAGACTGAATAAGGAACTAAAGTTTAAATGGTCCCGTACCCCAAACTCATTTTAGGACTACCCCATGTCATATCTCCACGACTGGGAGACTGTCCCATTCAAGGTGAACAATAATTGTCCCCAATCAAAACAGTTGTTTTTGTGCAACACACATTAATGCATAATGTCTCCAGATGACAATGACAAATACGGAAATGGAGAGATAAAACCCACAGTAAGCTTTGGGCCACCCCAAATCATGCACCTGCATGCCTAGGGGAGTGTCCTCTGCAAGGTGGCCTTGAATCCTGCCCAGGTTGGTGCCCCCCCCATTAAATGTAAAAGTGTAGAAAAGAATAAGGAACTAGTGTTCTGCACCCCACTATAAGCATTGGGACACCCTAGCTCACACACACACACACAGCGACGACAGTGTCGTCTACTAGATAGCATTGAGTCTATCTCAATTCCAACAAGAAGAAAAGGTGGAAGACAACAGAAGAAGCCAATGTGGCTTCACATAAAGCTAAGAGATGACCTGAAAACAAAAAAGGACACATATAGGGAGTGGAAAGAAGGCCAAGCAACAAAGGAAGAGTACAGGCAGGTAGCACAGAATTGCAGGGATGGCGTCAGGAAGGCTAAAGCTGAGAACGAGCTGAGGTTAGCGAGGGATGCTAAAAGCAACAAAAAGGCTTTCTTCAGATACATGCATAGTAAAAGACAGAGGAAAGAAATAAGGTTTAGCTATTAAATAAGGATGGCAAAACGATAACAGATGACAAGGAAAGGCAGAGGTGCTCAATTCCTACTTTGGCTCAGTCTTCTCCCAAAAGACGGTCTATGACCCCCCTGGCAAAGGCGAAGTACAGGCTGAAGGGGCAGGATTGCAGCTTGAGATCGACAGGCATATGGTCAAGGAACACCAAATTACTTTGAATGAGTTCAAATCTCCAGGCCAGATGAACTGCATCCTAGAGTAATAAAGGAACTGGCAGAAGAAATCTCAGAACCGCTGTCTATTCTCTTTGAGAAATTAAGGAGGACGGGGAAGGGCCAGATGACTGGAGGAGGGCTAATGTTGTTCCCAACTTCAAAATGGGTAAAATTGAGGAACCTGGGAACTACAGGCCAGTCAGTCTGACATCAATCCCTGGGAAAACTCAGGCGCAGATTATCAAGCAACCCATCTGTAAGCACCTTGAAAACAATGCAGTGATTACTCAAAGCCAACATGGATTTGTCAAGAACAAATCCTGCCACGAATCTGATCTCATTTTTGATCAAGGTACCTCCCTTGTGGACCATGGGAATGCTGTGGACAGCTTTCGACAAAGTGCCCATGATCTCCTGATGAGCAAACCAGCTCAAAGTGGGCTAGATGAAACAATGATCCGGTGGATCCACAGTTGGCTACAGAATCGGACTCAAAGAGTACTTATCAATGGGACCTTCTCAAACTTGGGAGAGGTAAGGAGCAGGGTACCGCAGGGCTCAGTCCTGGGCCCAGTGCTCTTCCACATTTGTATTAATGACTCGGAGGAGGAGGTGCAGGGAATGCTTATCGGATTTGCAGATGACACAAAATTGGGCGGGATAGCTAATAACTGGGAGACAGAAACAAAATTCAAAGTGATCTTGATAGACTGGAGCACTGGGCAGAAAACAACAGATTTAATAGGGATCAATGCGAAGTTCTGCACCTAGGAAAAAGAAACCAAATGCACAATTACAAGATGGGGGATACGTGGCTCAACAACACGACAAGCAAGAAGGATCTTGGAATTGTTGTTGATCACAAGCTGAATATGAGCCAACCATGTGATGTGGCTGCAAAAAAGGCAAATGCTCTTTTGGGCTGCATTAATAGAAGCATAGCTTCCAAATCCTGGGAAGTACTAGTTCCCCTCTACTCAGCACTGGTGAGGCCTCATGTGGAGTACTGTGTCCATTTCTGGGCACCACATTTTAAGAAGGATGCAGGCAAACTGGGGAGGGTTCAGCGGAGGGCAACAAAGATGATCAGGGGCCTGGAAACAAAGCCCTATGAAGAGAGACTGAATGAACTGGGCATGGTTAGCCTTGAGAAGAGAAGACTGAGGGGTGATATGATAGCGCTCTTCAAGTACTTGAAAGGTTGTCACAGAGAGGAAGGCCAGGATCTCTTCTTGATCCTCCCAGAGTGCAGGACACAGAAGAATGGGCTCAAGTGACAGGAAGCCAGATTCCGGCTGAACATCAGGAAAAGCTTCCTGACTGTTAGAGCAATAGGACAATGGAACCGATTACCTGGGGAGGTGGTGGGCTCTCCCACACTGGAGGCCTTCAAGACGAGGCTGGACAGCCACCTGTCAAGGATGCTCTGACTTGGATTCCTGCCTTGAGCAGGGGGTTGGACCTGATGGTCTTATGGCCCCTTCCATCCCTACTATTCTATGATTCTATGAGTCCCATTGTGTTCTACCTGTTTTGGCTATTATTGGCATGGGGTGGCATGCTTGGCAGTTCCTTGCATGTAAAGAAAGCTTTGGGCTGGACACAACTCAATGCCACCTTGTATATGGATGTGTGTGTATAATATGGGGTGCACCAAAGTTTATTGTGGGCTGTACAGCACCTGTATGTCATTCTTTCCTAATTATTTTTGCTATTATTGGCATTGGTGCACTAAATTTAAGAGTGCTTTGCACACACAGAAAGCTAAGCAGGACTCAATGCCATATGGTAGAGGGCACTCTCCTGGATGTGTGGGCAAATGATTTTGGGATGGTCCAAAGCTTATTCTGTGGTGCAGAGCCCCAGTTCCCTATTCTTTGCTTTGTAGTATTGCTATTATTGGCATAGTGTGCCATGCCTGTCACTGTCCTACATGCACAGAAAGCTAGACAGGACTAAAAGGGTGTATGATTTGGGATGGCCTAAAGCTTACTGTGGGTTTCATCCCTCCATTTTCTTATTTGTCATTGTCATCTGGGGTAATCATGCATTAATGTGCATTGTGCAAAAATGGCCATTTTGAATACAGAGAATTGTTGTTTATCTTCAAGGGGACAGTCTCCCAATCATGGAGATACAGTCAGGGCCAGAAATATTGGAACAAGGATAACTATTTTGGCAGTTGGCCTCTGTACACCACCACATTGAAGTTGAAAGGAAACACACCCAGATGGGAGCGAAGTCAGGACTTTCAGCTGTAATTCAAGGGGTTTGACAAAAGTGGGGCACTAACCATTCAGGAAGGACAGCAAATGGCATACACCCCCCCCATCGTTGGTGGCTCATAAGTAATGGAACGAATGGCTGACAAGCAGCTGCATGGCCAGGTGTGGCCTGTTTCCTGGGTGCCCCATGACCAATCAAGCAGATAAAAGGCCTGGAGGTGGTTCTGAGTGTTAAATTTGCATTTGGTAGCAAATGGAACTCCCAACATGAGGTCCAAAGAGATGTCCATGTCCCAACTTGAGGCCCAAAGAGGTGTCCATGCGAGTGAAGGAGGCCATCATTAGGCTGAGAAAACAAAATAAACCCATCAGAGAGATAGCAAACACAGTGGTGGTGGCCAGTACAACAGTTTGGAACATCCTGAAAAAGAAGGAATTAACTGGCAAGCTCAGCAACAGCAAAAGGCCTGGAAGACCACAGAAGACAACTCAAGTGGATGACTGCAGAATGCTGCTCATGGTGAAGAGGAACCCTTTCACAACATCTAGCCAGGTCAAGAACGCTCTTGAGGAGCTAGGCATGTCACTGTCAACATCTACAGTCAAGAGACGGCTTTATGAATGTAAATACAGAGGCTTCACAACAAGGTGCAAACCACTGGTAACGCTCAAAGACCGAAAGGCCAGATTAGCCTTTGCCGGCAAACACCTGAAAAAGCCTGCCCAGTTCTGGAATAATATTCTTTGGACTGATGAAACCAAGATTAACTTGTACCAGAATGATGGGAAGAGAAAAGTATGGAGAAGGAAAGGAACAGCTCATGATCCAAAGCATACCACATCATCTGTCAAACATGGTGGAGGCAGTGTTATGGCATGGGCATGTGTGGCTGCCAATGGAACAGGTGTTTATTGATGACCTGACTGCTGATTAAAGCAGCAGGATGAATTCTGAAGTGTATAAGGCTATACTTTCTGCTCAGATCCAGCCGAATGCTGCCAAACTGATAGGATGCTGCTTCATATTGCAGATGGATAATCATAGAAGCATAGAATAGTAGGGTTGGAAGGGGCCTACAAGGCCATCGAGTCCAACCCCCTGCTCAATGCAGGAATCCAGGTCAGAGCATCCCTGACAGATGGCTGTCCAGCCTCGTCTTGAACGCCTCCAGTGTGGGAGAGCCCAGGTAATGGGTTCCATTGTTGTATTGCTCTAACAGTCAGGAAGTTTTTCCTGATGTTCAGCCGGAATCTGGCTTCTTGTCACTTGACCCCATTCTTCTGTGTCCTGCACTCTGGGAGGATCGAGAAGAGATCTTGGCCTTCCTCTCTGTGACAACCTTTCAAGTACTTGAAGAGCGCTATCCTATCTCCCCTCAGTCTTCTCTTCTCAAGGCTAAACATGCCCAGTTCGTTCAGTCTCTCCTCATAGGGCTTTGTTTCCAGTCCCCTGATCATCTTTGTTGCCCTCCTCTGAATCCTCTCCAGTTTGTCTGCATCCTTCTTAAAGTGTGGTGCCCAGAACTGGACACAGTACTCCAGATGAGGCCTCACCAGTGCTGAGTAGAGGGGAACTAGTACTTCCCGGGATTTGGAAGCTATGCGTCTATTAATGCAGCCCAAAATAGTATTTGCCTTTTTTGCAGCCACATCACATTGTTGGCTCATATTCAGCTTGTGATCGACAACAATTCCAACATCCTTCTCGCTTGTCATGTTGCTGAGCCACATATCCCCCATCTTGTAACTGTGCATTGGGTTTCTTTTTCCTAGGTGCAGAACTTGGCATTGATCCCTATTAAATGTTATTCTGCTATTTTCTGCCCAGCGCTCCAGTCTATCCAGATCACTTTGAATTTTGTTTCTGTCTTCCAAAGTATTAGCTATGCGTCTATTATGCGTCTATTATTGGGAGCCCAATGTTGTGTCATCTGCAAATTTGATCAGCATTCCCTGCACCTCCTCCTCCAAGACATTAATAAAAATGTGGAAGAGCACTGGGCCCAGGACGGAGCCCTGTGGTACCCCGCTTGTTACCTCTCCCCAGTTTGAGAAGATCCCATTGATAAGCACTCTTTAAGTCTGATTCTGTAGCCAACTGTGGATCCACCAGATCATTGTTTCATCTAGCCCACTTTGAGCTGGTTTGCTCATCAGGAGATCATGGGGCATTTTGTCGAAAGCTTTGTTGAAGTCGAGGTATATGATGTCTACAGCATTCCCACGGTCCACAAGGGAGGTTACTCGTTCAAAAAATGAGATCAGATTTGTCTGGCAGGACTTGTTCTTGACAAATCCATGTTGGCTTTGAGTAATCACTGCATTGTTCTCAAGGTGCTTACAGATGGATTGCTTTACCATCTGCTCCAGAATTCTCCCAGGGATTGATGTCAGACTGACTGGCCTGTAGTTCCCAGGTTCCTCCTTTTTACCCTTTTTGAAGGTAGGGACAACATTAGCCCACCTCCAGTCATCTGGCACTTCCCCCGTCCTCCATGATTTCTCAAAGAGAAGAGACAGCGGTTCTGAGAGTTCTTCTGCCAGTTCCTTTATTACTCTAGGATGCAGTTCCTCTGGCCCTGGAGATCTGAACTCATTCAAAGTAATTAGGTGTTCCTTGACCATATGCCTATCGATCTCAAGCTGCAATCCTGCCCCTTCAGCCTGTACTTCGCCTTTGCCAGAGGGGTCATAGACCGTCTTTTGGGAGAAGACTGAGCCAAAGTAGGAATTGAGCACCTCTGCCTTTCCTTGTCATCTGTTATCGTTTTGCCATCCTTATTTAATAGCTGAATAACCATTTCTTTCCTCTGCGTAGCTGAAGAAAGTATTTTTGTTGCTTGTAGCCTCCCTCGCTAACCTCAGCTCGTTCTCAGCTTTAGCCTTCCTGACGCCATCCCTGCAATTCTGTGCTACCTGCCTGTACTCTTCCTTTGTTGCTTGTCCTTCTTTCCACTCCCTATATGTGTCCTTTTTCGTTTTCTAAGCTTTTTGTGAAGCCACATTGGCTTCTTCTGTTGTGTTCCACCTTTACTTCTTGTTGGAATTGTTTGTAATTGTGCCTTGAGAATTTCCTTTTTTAAAAGTTTCCACCCATCTTGGACTCTTTTTCTCGTTAGCATCGCTTGCCATGGGACCTTACTGATCATTGTTTTGAGTTTATTAAAATCAGCTTTCCTAAAATCCAGAGTACGCGTTTGGCTACACTTGGCTTTTGCTTCCTTTAGAACCAAGAACTCAAGTGCAACATGGTCGCTTTCCCCAGAGTTCCTGTAACTGCTACTTTATCCACTAAGTCATCTCTGTGGATAAAGGTGACCCAATATACAGCAAAAGCTACCCAAGAGTTTCTCAAGGCAAAGAAGTGGGATGTTCCTCAACGGCCAAGTCAGTCACCTGATCGTGAACCAATAGAGCACGCTTTTCACTTACTGAAGACAAGACTGATGGCAGAAAGACCCACAAACAAGCAGCAGCTGAAGGCAGCTGCAGTAAAGGCCTGGCAAAGCATCTCGAGGGAGGACACTCAGCATTTGGTCATGCCCATGGGTTCCAGACTTCAGGCAGTCATTGACTGCAAAGGATTTTCATTCAGGTATTAAAAGTGACCCTTAAATTTGAAATGATGTTGGTTTGTTCCTTTACTTATAAGCCCCCAATGATGAAGGTGTGTGTAAGCCACTGGCTGTCCTTCCTGAATGGTTAGTGCCCCACTTTTGTCCAACCCCTTGAATTACAGCTGAAAGTCCTGACTTTGCTCCCATCTGGGTGTGTTTCCTTTCAACTTCAATGTGGTGGTGTACAGAGGCCAACTGCCAAAACAGTTTGTAACATTGCCAGTTTGTAACATTCCAGTGCAGTCTTAACATGATCAAGAAGAAGAGCCAGGATGTGTCTGTGTCGTTGTGGGGCACAGAAGTGGGAGTTTCCAAGTAGAGAGGCATGGGCTTAATTCTCAGTGGCTGAGTTCATGTGTCTCAGAGGACATGTAAGCATAGGCCCTCTTCTCTTTGCCCCACATGTTAGTGGGACATTGGGACTCTGTTCATTCCTGAACTGCTAAATTCTAAGGTTTTATTAGTGGTGATTGGTTAAGTGTTGGAGGGAGCAATTCTGTGGCCCCGAGACATTGTCTGAGGAGCCATAGGATACTGGGGATTCCCCCCTTCAAGGTCAGGGAGAGTGCTCCGACCTCTGAAGGGGGAGTCCGAGATCCGACCCCTCTCCCCCAACCCCTTGCAACCGGCATGGGAAGAACTGTGTTGGTTGCCCTCCGAGGTCAGAAAAGCAATGTTGGAGAGGTAGAAGAGGGGGTGTTTCTGTGGTTGGGGAGGGGAAGAGACCGGAGAGTCCAGGCTACGAGCTATCATGAGCCTTTGCCAGCCTCCTTCCCTCCCACTCCAAAGTGCCATCACTAGATGGGCAAAAAAGCCCATCTACTGAAAAACGCAGGGAGGGGGGGAGGACAGGGAGGCGGGGATTCCTCTGCTGCTCCTCCCGGCCTGCACTGGATGATCAGAAAAGGTGCAGTCGATAGGACTGTGTCCTAAGGCTACAGTCCAATACACATTTACCTGGGAGGAAGTGCCTTTGGACTCAGCGGTACTTATTTCTGAGTATACATGCATAGGATTGCATTGTGTTTTTAATTGTTAGCCACTTTGGAAACCCTTTGAAGTTGCAGAGCAGGATAGCAATGTATCTATTAAACACATGCATACATACAGTCAGGGCCAGAAATATTGGAACAAGGATAACTGTTTTGGCAGTTGGCCTCTGCACACCACCACAATGAAGTTGAAAGGAAACACACCCAGATGGGGGCGAAGTCAGGACTTTCAGCTGCAATTCAAGGGGTTTGACAAAAGTGGGGCACTAACCATTCAGGAAGGACAGCCAGTGGCACACACACACACCCATCGTTGGGGGCTCATAAGTAATGGAATGAATGGCTGACAAGCAGCTGCATGGCCAGGTGTGGCCTGTTTCCTGGGTGCCCCATGACCAATCAAGCAGATCAAAGGCCTGGAGGTGGTGCTGAGTGTTACATTTGCATTTGGTAGCTGTTCACTGGAACTCCCAACATGCGGTCCAAAGAGGTGTCCATGCGAGTGAAGGAGGCCATCATTAGGCTGAGGAAACAAAATAAACCCATCAGAGAGATCGCAAAAACAGTGGGATTGGCTACACAACAGTTCGCAACATCCTGAAAAAGAAGGAATCAACTGGCAAGCTCAGCAACAGCAAAAGGCCTGGAAGACCACGGAAGACAACTCAAGTGGATGACCGCAGAATGCTGCTCATGGTGAAGAGGAACCCTTTCACAACATCTAGCCAGGTCAAGAATGCTCTTGAGGAGGTAGGCATGTCACTGTCAACATCTACAGTCAAGAGACGGCTTTATGGATGTAAATACAGAGGCTTCACAACAAGGTGCAAACCACTGGTAACGCTCAAGAACAGACAGACCAGATTAGCCTTTGCCAGCAAACACCTAAAAAAGCCTGCTCAGTTCTGGAATAAGATTCTTTGGACTGATGTTACAAAAATACAAAATTAACTTGTACCAGAATGATGGGAAGAGAAAAGTGTGGAGAAGGAAAGGAACAGCTCATGATCCAAAGCATACCACATCATCTGTCAAACATGGCGGAGGCAGTGTTATGGCATGGGCATGTATGGCTGCCAATGGAACCAGGTCACTGGTGCTTATTGATGACCTGACTGCTGATCAAAGCAGCAGGATGAATTCTGACGTGTATAGGGCTATACTTTCTGCTCAGATTCAGCCGAATGCTGCCAAACTGATAGAACACCGCTTCATATTGCAGATGGATAATGACCCAAAACATACAGCAAAAGCTCCCCAAAAGTTTCTCAAGTAAAGAAGTGGGATGTTCTTCAATGGCCAAGTCCGTCACCTGCTCTCAACCCAAGAGAGCATGCTTCTCACTTACTGAAGACAAGACTGAAGGCAGAAAGACCCACAAACAAGCAGCAGCTGAAGGCAGCTGCAGTAAAGGCCTGGCAAAGCATCTCGGGGGAGGAAATTCAGCATTGGGTCATGCCCATGGGTTCCAGACTTCAGGCAGTCATTGACTGCAAAGGATTTTCATCCGGGTATTAAAGGCGACCCTTAAGTTTGAAATGATGTTGGTTCGTTCCATTACTTATGAGCCCCCAACGATAGGTGTGTGTGTGTGCCACTGGCTGTCCTTCCTGAATGGTTAGTGCCCCACTTTTGTCAAGCCCCTTGCATTACAGCTGGAAGTCTTGACTTCGCTCCCATCTGGGTGTGTTTCCTTTCAACTTCAATGTGGTGGTGTACAGAGGCCAACTGCCAAAACAGTTATCCTTGTTCCAATATTTCTGGCCCTGACTGTATATGATATGGGGTAATTCTAAGCTTAGTTTTGTTAGATAAAAAGGGGAGGTCATAAGTAGCTAGTGTAGCTAGTGACTCAGACACTTTGGCATGACACGTGACAGATGAGTCAGCTTAAACAGAGCAGGCGAAAAGACAAGGAACAATGGGTCAGTTTATACTGAGAGCATGCGCAGAGACAAGAACTGATGGAGAAGTATTGAGCTGTTGGGGGGGGGGGTACAAAAAGATTGGGCGCGCCATGTTCTGGGTCCAGACTGCTCTGCACCCGTTCTGCAAAACGATCAATAAAACTTTGTTGGCTCCACTGTCGCCTGCCTGGCCTCTCATTTGACCAGAAGCAAGAACTTTTTCTAACAATTTCGTGCCATGACTGGGATCGTGCCTTCTGGGGTGCGTTCTCGTGCGTCGAGCCAAGGGGCCGCGGTGGGGAAGTGGCCACAGGCAGTTAAGTTATACTGCCTTCCCCTCCCTGGCGGCGGGGAGACGCTCGGGGACCAACGCCATTGTAAGGGAGACCGAGAGCCCCCTTTTAAGGTACCGGCAGTGGATCCATGAGGCAGCTGGACGCAGCTGCGGGTGGAGTACTGAGACTTCAGGGTAAGTGGCAACTTACACCCGGGGACTTTGCGGGACAGTGGGGGGGGGGTGAGGTTTGTGTGAGACGCCTCTGGGCGAAGCAAGTGAGGAGCCCCGATTTGCGTTTCCCTACCCCAGCGACAGACTGGGTCAGAGAGGGGCGAAGCCCACGAATTGTTGGCTGAAACCACTGCTGTCATGGGCAGATCCCACTCTAGGCCTGAAGAAAAGTCTCCAACGCCCTCGGGATGTTGTTTGCGCAACTGGAATAAGTTTAAGTTAGATTATGGTGTCAAGATGACAAGAGCTCATAAAGTTTTGTAATGGGGAGTGGGTGACATTTAGTGTTGGCTGGCCAACTGGGGGAAGCTGAAAAAATGTTGTGTCCAAAGTATATAATAAAGTGATTGTTGATAACCATAGAGAACAGCTAAAGAAAGAGATTTGTTTAAAGTCTTAAAGACTGTGGCAAAATTAAAAGAACAAAGACAGCAATGTCTGGGTCCGTGTGAGCTTATCTCTGCCAGTCTGCTGAAAGCAGAGCTAAAAGGAGGGGTTGCCTGGCCCCGCTAGAAGATGTCTGTAAGGACCTAATAGAAACAGTAAGATTTGCAAAAGAATTGCTCAAGTTAAAGCATCACAGCTAGAAAGCTGAGCAGTCCTTGCTCTTATCTGTCGAAGAATCTAAAAGAGGTGTAAGGTTACACTTACCAAAAGCTAAGCTTTTTTTGTTTGGATCCATTATTGTTTAAACTTTTAAGAGGCACTCTGCACATAGATTAAAACTTTAGACTGTTAAGGACTTGCCATAAACAGTACTGTAAGGCTTGTCATAGCCTTAAACTCCCGTTGTTGTAGTTTGTGTGTTTGTGATCAGATCAGTGCACAGTTTAATTTGTAACTTCAACACTCAGATAAAAAGCTGTATTTCCAAGGCTTTGATTTCGTTTACCCTAATGAAGCATACAGATGCAAATTACTAGACTACAAAGGAAACAGCCTTCAAAAAGTTCAAAGAGAAACTACAAAAGTTAGTTTCCGTTTAGAAAAAGGGAGGGGCAGTAAATTCCCTTAAGAAGTGAGAAAGAAAAATCCCCCCCCCTTCTCCTGTGGCACCTCTAAGCCCAGCTGTGCTTCTAAAGCCTGAGAAAGTTCCTGCCCCACGTATTCCAGCTCTTTCTCAAAATCTGAACTGTCTAGACACTCTATATGCTCAGAGGCAAGCCTAACACTCTGTCAAAATTCATGAAGTGTGGAGTTGCCGATGCAAAAATGGTGGCTTAAAACTTTTTGCATATATAAAAATGCCCTTCCCTTGATCTTGATGGGCCCTAACTATGCAGCCGGAAAAACAGTATGATTGCTAGATCTGCTCCACCATGCCCTACGATGAAAAAAATGTTTTTTAGTTATGCTGTTAGATTTCAATAGTGTGAAGCAGAAAAGGCAGAAAAAAAAAAGGTCAAACAACAGAATGCAGCTTTGATTGCAATGGCAGTCACAGGGAAACTCGGAAAAAGCCGCGTTTAAAAGAGTTGAATGTGCTTACTATAAAGAGGGGGGTGTTAATAAAAGTGGGGCCCGTCTTACAAAAGGCGCATAGCCCAAAGAAAGGAGGAGAGAAGGGGGGGCTCCACCTATAATTTGCGAAAGGATCCACAACCACCAACCAAACTGACGCTCCCCATAAGAGAGGTCCCAGATCCCACTGCTCAGCATCCCCAAGGGACTATGTTCATATATGTCCCTTTTACGACACCTGATTTGTATCCTTAATGGAGAATGTGAGGCTTACTCACAACCCCACCTGGGACGACACTCAAATGTTATTGAATACTTGTTTTCTCAGTCAGAAGCCTACTATTCTTGCCGGCGCGCGCCAAGCTTGGGGGAGCTCCCCTTGCGACCGAAGATGAGATAGCAGCGGTGTTGCCTTTAGGACGGCCTGATTGGGGAGTGGCCACCGCTGCACAAAGGCAGAGGCATGCCGAGTACTTTCGGCTCATTTTAGCAGGCATAAGACAAGCCGCGCGGAAGGCCCCCAATTTACAAAAGGTTTTAACATTAAAACAAGATAAAAACAAGCCGCCTGCAGCTTTCCTTCAGAGACTGAGGGAAGCCTTTGGGAAATATACAGACATTGATCTGAGTGATCCCAATAATTTAAGAATTCTCACGACTCAGTTCGTGGGTAATAGTTGCCAAGATATTAAAAAGAAATTGCAAAAAGTCAAAAGAGGGTTGGCAGCGGACCTGAGAGTGTTAGTGAAAGTGGCCCAAAAGGTGTATGAGAAACGTGAAGAAGAAGAGAAAGTGCGTAGAAAACAGCAGGCAAAGCTTATGGCAGCTGTGTTTAAAGGGGAAAAAGAAAAGAAAAGAGAAGGGAAAAAAGGAAAAAGAAAGAGAAGGAAGCCTCCCCTTGGGAAGGATCAGTGTGCCTTCTGCAAGAAAACTGGGCATTGCAAACATAAATATGAAGCGTTGAAACAAAAAGAGAGGGATGACGCTGAAGGAGGAGCTCAGAGAGTCCTCCATGTTAGGGAAGGCTAGGACAGACCGGGGCCCGGCCCCCTCCTGGCCATAACAGAGGCTAGAAGGGACCCTATGGTCAGAATAAAGGTTGGGGACCATCCTTACGATGCCCTCATAGACACGGGGGCCGCCCTGTCCATCCTCCCTCTTGCTCAGCCAACAGGGGGAACAGGAGGGACTACCACCATAATGGGCGTTGAAGAGAAAGCTGCCAGGGTGCCCTTGTGCCGACCACTCCTCACAAAGGTTGGAAACACCCATTTAGAGCATGTGTTTATCTGTACCCCCTCTTGTTCGGTGGCATTATTAGGGAGGGACCTATTGGCCAAACTCCAACTCGAGATTGCATTTACCCCAGATGGGAAAATAGAGGTGCAGCTCCCCAAACAGCAGAGTAGCAATTATCAGATGGAACTATTGAACGCCATACCAGAACCCCATGCAGAAAAGGGGGAAAAATAGAAACAGATTAAAAAAAAAACTGAGTTAATCCCCTGGTTTGGGCTAAAAGAGGAGGGGCGGCCCACACCAAGACAGCCGCCCCCTACAGAATACCTCTTAAACCAGGAGCCAGGCCAGTTCATGTGAAGCAGTACCCCCTATCTCGACAAGGAAAAATTAGACTGCAGCCAGTAATATCAAGACTGCAAAAAGAGGGACGCCTAATCGAGGTAATGTCCCCCTACAACACCCCCATCATTGCAGTATCCAAAGGGGAAGGAAAAGGGTACCAACTTGTGCAAGACCTCTACCTCCTCAACCAGCAAATAGAAGCCCCTAACCCGTGGTGCCAAACCCACACACTGTCTTGACAAAAATTCCAGAAAGCCATGAATGGTTTAATGTCATAGACCTGAAAGATGCTTTCTCCAGTATCCCACTGCATCCAGACTCGAGGCCGTTATTTGCCTTCCAATAGGAGGACCCAAGAGGCGGGGCCAAGGTTCAACTAACATAGACAGTGATTCCCCAGGGACTTAACTTATCGCCTGTCGTCTTCAGCCAACAGCTTCAAAATAATTTAGGGCCATGGATCCATCAACACCCTGAGATAAATCTCTTGCAGTATTGTGATGACCTCCTAATTTCGTCTCATACCAAGGACGAATGTCTAGAAGGGTCGATCTCCCTTCTGAATCATCTGGCCGAAGGAGGCTACAAGGTGTCCAGAGAAAAAGTGCAGCTAGTTCAACAAGTCATGAAGTTTCTTGAATATCAACTAATGAAAGGAACATGAAGCTTAGGCCAAGACAGGGTTGAAGTTATCTGCATTTGCCCTGCTCCCTCCTCTCCTCGCGAGCTACGGGCCTACCTGAGACTGACTGGGTTCTGTCGATTATAGATTGCAGAGTATAGAAAAATAGTGCGACCATTATATAAGGCATTGCAAAAGACAAACTAAAGGAGTGAAGATGGACCAAAGAGATAAATAAGTCTTTCCTCAGTCTCAAAGCTGCCCTTGTGAATCCACCTGCCCTGGCTATACCGAACCCCAACCCACCCTTTAGGCTCTATGTACACGAAAACAAGGGGATAGCTTCGGGGGTTCTCTGCCAGAAGAAAGGGCCAGCCTGGAGGCCTGTGGGATATTACTCCAAAGTCTTCGACATTGTGGCAAGAGGTTGGCCGAGGACCCACTGAAATTTGGGTCCCCCACGGTGTGCCGCAGATCCTAAAAACCAGAGGAGGAAGTAAATTCCTCAACCCTGCCAGGCACTCCAGATATGAGATAAGCCTACTCCTAAATGAGAGCCTCACCTTTAAAGCGTGGTCCAACTTTAACATTGCCGCCCTACTGCCAATACTCCAGGGCCCAAATAAGCTCAGACCACCCAACCATGATTGCCTTGAGATATTGAATTTAGATACAAAAGGCTGGCCTGATCTAGAAGATGAGCCAATTGAAGGGGCTCAAGACTTGTTTGCTGACGGGTCCAGTTACATGCTAGACAGAAAGCAGTATACAGGAGCAGCAGTCATCACTCAAGACAAGAGCATACATGAAGAATGGCTACCGCCACATTTCTCCGCCCAGTCCGCCGAAATGGTGGCCCTAACAAGAGTGCTCCAGGCCAGAAAAGGGAAGCGAGTTAATATCTACACTGATAGCAAAAACGCTTTTGCCATCGTACATGCCCATGGGCAATTATAGAAAGAAAGAGGCTTCCTCACGGCTAATAGATCCCCGGTGGCCAACAGGGGCCTAATAGTGGATCTCCTCGATGCCCTTCAATTGCCCCTACAAGTGGCCGTCATCCACGTCCGAGCTCACAGAAAAGAGAAGGAGGACAGATAGAAAAAAAGAAAAGAAAAGCAGATGAGGTGGCAAAGAGGGCAGCCCGAGAGGGAGTTCAAGGGGTGTTCCTAGTCCTACCGGGGCAGGAGGACCCACCCACATATTCCTCCTCTGAGTTGCAGATGGCGCAAGGACACGGAGTATATCCTCGGGCTGATGGGTGGATCCAGATGACAGATAAAAAGTTACTTCTGCCACAGACCTTGCAGAAGGCCGTCTTAGAACAGGGGCAGCACTCCCTCGGACACCCAGGGGCCTCAGCTATTATTGAGTACTGTAAAAGACTGTTTGTGTCCCCAGGTTTGACAGTCCGCGCCCATCGGCTAGCATCAACTTGTGAGATCTGCCAGAAAACTAACCCTGCAAGATCGCCTCCTCCACCCAAAGGCGGGAGGCCTTGGGCATATTATCCCTTCCAGAGGGCCCAGATTGATTTTGCTGAAATGCCACCTTGCAGGGGTTACAGATACCTGCTTGTCATTGTGTGTCAAATGACAGGATAGATAGAGGCATTCCCATATAAAAATTGCCAGGCAAAAACTGTAGTCTCCAAACTATTGCAAGAGGTAATACCACGGTTTTCTTTGCCTGAAACTATTGAGTCAGACCAGGGTTCGCACTTTACTTCCACCGTTACCCAAGGGTTGGCCCAAGCTTTGGGGATAGATTGGCATCTCCATTGCCCCTGAAGACCCCAGGCGAGTGGCCAAGTTGAAAGGGCCAATCGTAGCCTCAAGGAAACTTTAACTAAACTCCAGAGAGGGGTTAGGCTCACGTGGGTTGAGGCCTTGCCCGTCACTCTGACAAAGGTTCGAAGGATGCCCAGAAAGGAGATAAAACTTTCTCCCTTTGAATTAATGTTTGGATATCCCCCCCGGGTGCATTGCGGAAGAAGGGAAGAGGTTAAATGGGAATTGGGGGATCAGATGTTGAGGGGGCAATTAACTACTCTGCAGTCTGTTCTCTCACAGCTATGAGCTTACTCTATGCCGTTCCAGAGGCTACCGTTCGATGCACCAATCCACCGATTCCAATCAGGGGACGAGGTGCTGCTGAAAAAGTGGAATAAAGAAACTCTAAAGGAGGGGTGAGAAGGGCCTTATTTAGTGGGACCTACTAGTCACTCATGCATAAAATTTGTAAGATCTAGTAAGTGGACCCACTGCAGTCAAATAAAACCTTTCCGGAGGCCCCTGTTTCCTCCTGTCACCCGGAAAGTACAGGAGGACACGGACAAGAACAACAGCCCTCTGCTCCCTGGCACTCACCCGGAAGCTGCCAGGGACACAGGCGAAGAGATCAACCAGGAGCCACAATCGCCTGTTATTTACAAATTCCAACACTTGGGGAAAGCTAAGGTTTGACTCAGCCGAGCCTGAGATTCAGGGGGATTGCCTATTGACAATCAAGGTATTCGTGTAATAGAGGCAGAAAATCCCATACGCTGACAAGTGACCGAGAAAATAGAGTGGTTCGGGGTCCTAGCACTGCTTACCAATGGAGTACTAGAATCAAAGCAATCTTGTTGCCAAGAAGGGGGAAAAATAGTCTTCAGAACCTCTCTAGGGGCAGAATACTACAAATCCATGAAGTCTATCACTTGCTTAAAAAGAAAGGTTTTTGAGATACAATTAACCAAACCCTACATCTATTACACTGGTAGTCAAAGAAGCCAATTATCATTAGGGGCCAAAGTTTGCCTCCCTAAGGGCGGGCAGTGGAGATTAAATAAATGGAGCCCGCCGCGGGTCCATCAGACCATTAAGCAAGCTGTGAGACATGAGTAAAGACTTAAAGGGGGGAGTGTTAGATAAAAAGGGGAGGTCATAAGTAGCTAGTGTAGCTAGTGACTCAGACACTTTGGCATGACACGTGACAGATGAGTCAGCTTAAACAGAGCAGGCAAAAAGACAAAGAACAATGGGTCAGTTTATACTGAGAGCATGCGCAGAGACAAGAACTGATGGAGAAGTATTGAGCTGTTGGGGGGGGGTACAAAAAGATTGGGCGCGCCATGTTCTGGGTCCAGACTGCTCTGCACCCGTTTTGCAAAACGATCAATAAAACTTTGTTGGCTCCACTGTCGCCTGCCTGGCCTCTCATTTGACCAGAAGCAAGAACTTTTTCTAACAGTTTGAGTGCAGAGCTGTTTAGCTCCTTACTCAGTGTACTGATTGAGCTCTAGTCCCCATCCATGGGGCCATCTACACAGCACCGCTTTCAACCTCCACTCTGTTGTAACTGCGCAGCATTGCAGCTGCGAATTAGCTCCTGCTGCAGTACCCGCACGATCTACTGTGGACTTCTCCAAGGGGAAAGTCCGCTGTGCCCTGACACATGGCCGTTGAAGCAAAGTAAACTGCGGCAGTCGTGCTGCTCTTTTCTTTAACCATTATATTTAAATGTGCAGCTGCGCAGGCATGTGAGGGTGGGGGTGCCACACTTCAGGTTTTGGTGGTGGTTTTGTATTTTGGGGGGCTTTATTGTCTGTCTGTTCCCCATTAGGTAAAATGTGGGAGGTCTGCTCCTTTGTTACCATGCCAACTGTTTGGCAGTTCTCCAGCCCGAGACTCTTGCGATGGTTGGCACACGCTAAGGCGTGTGCATACGTGAGGGATGTGCCCACCCGTCATGCCAAAATGGTGGTTGGAGCGAAGTTGGTCCTGGACCTTCTGCTCCCTCTGACCCCCCCCCCCGCCGGCCCTTGGCCACTGACTTCAAGCAGCCATTACGAAGATATGAAGCTACGAAGGTGTGTGAAGATGTGTTTGAAGAAATGAGCATGCTTCTCCGTGCCTCTGTAACTGTGCAGCTGCAAAGGAGCGCGGAGGAGTGAAGGGGCATCACCGAGTGACACAAGCACTAGGCACACCTACCCCACGCCCACCACAAAATGTGAAGTTGGTTCGTGGGAGGGACAGACAGCTTGCAACCATGGGAAACCCACAGCAAACCAAAACCCGCAGCAAAACGCCTCTTTGGAAATCCGCATTTTCTGGGTGAAAACCCTGTTTTGGCTGTAAAGTGGTGACTATGTTGTATGTCCCGAAGGACCTCAAATCATTGCAGCCCCAGAGTAAATGGCTCGTGTAGATGAGGCCCATGTCATTTAAAAAATAACTTGCCATACGGGCAATTTCTGAGTATTAAACAGAATTGCTCAGCAACATCAGATTATAAAAAAAGAAGCCAGTATACTGCAACAACAACTGAGTAGTAGGGGTTGCTTTCTTTGTGTTATAGATAAGGCCAAACAAAAAGCGGACTGAAGATCTAGGGAAGAGCTTCTAAAGCCTCAGCAACATATTAAAGATCAAAGGGTAGTTTGTAGTCTAACATTTGACCATACTACACATTTTATACAAAAAAGTATTTTAAAATATTGGCACATAGTTAGAGATGCACTGGGGTGTAGTAAAAACCATTAATAACACAGATGTACCAAAAATCTGAAGAACTGGCTGGTACGCAGAAACATTCATGTGGAGATAGTTCCTTGTCAGTCATTGATCGGGGCTAATTGCCCACTTGCCCATCATCTATGTGGCCACTGTAGCATGTGCAAATATTGCAATCAAATACACCAAATTTAAAAATCCTGTGGATGATAGGGTATATGATTTAAGGCATTTTTCTACCTGCAATAGTTCTTTTGTGGTATATGTGATACAGTGTCCCTGTATGAAAATATATGTGGGGGAAACCATCAGACCTATACGGAAGTGAGTGGGGGAACATCTAAGTAACATTTGACATTAAAAAATGGGGCCCCCACTAGTCATTATGTAGAACATGGGCACTCCAGATTTGTCTTTTTTTTTTTGTTTGGATCATGTACAGCCTTCTAAGGAACATCTTCTATTAAAGAGAAGTTGTCTGGATTTTAAAACTGAATACACTGAAGCCTAGCAGGCTGAATGAGGAATTGGGACTTCCTGCTTTGCTATCAAATCACTGCCAATTTTTTTTTCTCTTCCTGTAACAAGAATGCTTCAATAAAATAAAAGAAGATAGCAATTAGTAATATATATTAAATAAGAATAAGAAAGGCAGTAAAAGAATGAGGCGATCAATAAAAGTGAATCTGCTAGGTAATCTGTTCTGTCATACACAAGGAGGTACTATTTTAGAGTTAAGTAGATTGAATACTGCTTTAAGGACAATAAGATTAGATTACACAGCTGCAGGTTTATAGAAAACAGAAACATAAGAAGCTCAATCTTAGTCAAACTCTTCACAGCCGATAGAACAGACCAATTCTAACAGAACCAGAAGAGGCTCGTCTAAGAGGTATGTATTTATTTATTTATTTATTTCATTTCATTTCTATACCGCCCAATAGCCGAAGCTCTCTGGGCGGTTCACAAAAATTAAATCCAAGCAACACACAATAAAACAATTTAAAATATACAGAACATTAAAACCACAATATAACAATACAACCACAATAAAACCTAACAGCAGTGCAGGAGTTTAAAATACAGATTTAAAACAGCAAAGCTAAAAGTCTAAAGAGCTAAAATGCTAAAAAGCCTGGGAAAATAAAAAGGTCTTCACCTGGCGCCGAAAGGAATACAATGTAGGCGCCAGGCGAACCTCACTAGGGAGCTCATTCCAGAGCCGGGGTGCCACAGCAGAAAAAGCCCTCCTCCTAGTAGCCACCCACCTCACTTCCTTTGGCAGGGGCTCACGGAGAAGGGCCACTGAGGATGATCTTAAGGTCCGGGCAGGCACATATGGGAGGAGGCGATCCTTCAGGTAACCTGGCCCCAAGCCGTTAAGGGCTTTGAATGTTAACACCAGCACTTTGAATCGGGCCCGGAAATGGACTGGCAGCCAGTGCAGCTGGAAAAGTACTGGCGTAATATGAGCTCGCAGGCCAGTCTCTGTTAACAATCTTGCTGCCCTATTTTGGACCAGCTGAAGTTTCCGGATTGTTTTCAAAGGCAGCCCCACGTATAACGCATTGCAGTAATCCAGACGAGAAGTTATCAGAGCATGGATAACTGTAGCTAGGCTATCTCTGTCCAGATAAGGGCGTAGTTGGTATACCAGCCTAAGCTGATAAAAAGTGCTCCGTGCCACTGAGTTCACCTGTGCCTCAAGTGACAGTTCTGGATCCAAGAGCACCCCCAAACTACGAACCTGATCCTTTAGGGGGAGTGCAGCCCCCTCCAGAACAGGTTGAATATCACCGAGCCGGGCAGACGAACCACCCACTAACAGTACCTCCGTCTTGTCTGGATTGAGTCTCAGTTTATTAGCCCTCATCCAGTCCATCCAGGTAAATTGTGGTTTGGGATTTAGGGATGATATAGCAAAAACCGTTCAGAATGTTTTACCTGCCAAGCATTTTAGAAGCTAAAGGTTTGTGCTATAGATGGTTTAATATACAATAGTGGAGTTATTGGCTACAGTTTGTTGGAAGTAGCATTATTTCAACTAAGATAGATTTTACAAAAAGCTCACTTTTAAATGGATAATTTACAGTTGTTAAAGATAGGTTTTATATTCAGAGAAGAAATTTTGACCAAGTTTAATTTTATTTTTCATGGCAATATAACATAAGTATGGCATACTAAAATTTTGTTTGGTAAACATTGATAGATAGGCAGCCAAACAACATAACAAGAAACAAATGTGTTATATGGCACAATTTGCATAAAGTAGTTGATAAAGCAAGGACTTGTTATATGTAAATTTAATTTGAAGCATATATATTTTTCTAATTATTATAGAATAATAGAATAGTAGGGTTGGAAGGGGCCTACAAGGCCATCAAGTCCAACCCCCTGCTCAATGCAGGAATCCAAGTCAGAGCATCCCTGACAGATGGCTGTCCAGCCTTGTCTTGAATGCCTCCAGTGTGGGAGAGCCCACCGCCTCCCAAGGCAATTGGTTCCATTGCTGTATTACTCTGACAGTCAGGAAGTTTCTCCTGATGTTCAGCCGGAATCTGGCTTCCTGTTACTTGAGCCCATGATTCCGTGTCCTGCACTCTGGGATGATCGAGAAGAGATCCTGGCCTTCCTCTCTGGGACAACCCTTCAAGTACTTGAAGAGCGCTATCCTATCTCCCCTCAGTCTTCTCTTCTCGAGGCTGAACATGCCCAGTTCTTTTAGTCTCTCCACTTAGGGCTTTGTTTCCAGTCCCCTGATCATCTTCGTTGCTGAGTACAGGGGAACTAGTACTTCCCGGGATTTGGAAGCTATGCTTCTATTAATGCAGCCCCAAAGAGCATTGGCCTTTTTTGCAGCCACATCACATTGTTGGCTCATATTCAGATTGTGATCGACAACAATTCCAAGATCCTTCTCACTTGTAGTGTTGTTGAGCCACGTATCCCCCATCTTGTAACTGTGAATTTGGTTTCTTTTTCCTAGGTTTAATAGCAAGAATTAGATTTAATTAGATTTAATAGAAAGGATAATATAAAGAAGCATGTCTCACTCCCCAGTATTATATGATATGAGTATGGTTCTTATCAAGTGTATGTGTTGTAAAGGAAAATAGCTCTAAATATCGTGATTGAGAACTGTTTTTTAAGATTTTAAAGAATTGTATATGAAAACTTATTATACAACAAAAAGACGTATATTTTAATATATTTTGATCAATTGCTGCTGAGGAAGAGACCCAGTCTCAAAATGCGTTGAGCCTTTTAGAGCTATGCATAATTATTTTTTATAATCCATGAGTATTTTAGAGATCTGCATAATAAATCATTATTACAGTCCATACTCAGAGGTGCTTTTGGATTCCCCCCCCCTCCTTTTGATGTTTTGTGCATACAGCACCTTCCCTCTTGGTTTTCTAATTTTTGTCATGGGGTGTGTATTTAATGGAGTGGGACAATTGTTTCAGTTATTCCAAAGAACACTTAGACAAACTTTTAGAACAACCATAATTTTTTGAACAAAGTAACCAATTCAGGGGGCATGCAATGGTCCTCCCTTGTAGAACTGCACAAAAAGATCAGGACGGAACTGCACGCCTCCACTTCATTAAAATATTGTTGGGGCTGCAACCCCATGCACACTTCCTGGGGACTAAAGCCCCATTGAGCACAATGGGATGTCCTTCTGATGCATACGATTGCAACGTGGGTGGTTTTTCTTCTCTTACTGGCAGTTGTGTGGAGAAAAGTTTGGTCAGGCCTGCTGGTTGCTGGAGCAACACTTTTAATTCTGCTCCAAGTATCTTGAAACCTTGCTTCTCCATGGACTGATCTCTTGTGCCACTGACCCTTGGGCTCCTGAGAAGAGCCTGCTTTTCAGCTGCCCTTTTTCTGGACTCGGCTTTTGACCCTATGCTTGCCTACTGACTTTGCTATTTGGACTTGCCCCTAGTTTGCCCCAGTGAGCCTGTCCCAGCCATAGTAGGACACTATCGCTGAGGTGCCCCAGCGCTGGAGGGCAGGCCATGGCTTCCCTCCCTCTCGCTCTTGCGTCATGTCCATTACACCCACCTGTTGGCCCTCTGTATTGTTATGGTGGCTCACAACCCCGGATGCTTGAGTTCCCATCTGATCGAGCTGGGGATTGAAGCAGAGATTGTCCCTGCAGCCACCCCATTTGAAGTTGGGCTCAGGCACCTCAGTTGGAGCAAAGCCACCGGAGCAGACTGTCAGCTGCCCAGAAGTGCAGGCTGGGGCGATGGAGTGCTTGGCAGCTGCCATGGCAGTGCATGGACAATGGCTAATTCCCTGGTACCTGTGCGGGAAATTGGAATGTTACACGCCTGACTTGCAGGTTAGGAGGTCAAATGGAACTGGCTGAGCATCTGTCCATGAGAACAACTTTTGGATTCCAACTTTTGCATTCACCTTGAAGGTTCCTCCTGGTCTGTCTCCCAGCATCCTGGCATGGACTGCTCCTCAGTGCTGCTTGTCTCTGGGACCTCTGAAGAGGATTTCGGTGACTTTCTGCTGAAAGTCACCGGCATGCTATCAAGTGACAGAACTGAGTTGTGTGCATATGTGTGTGAATCAGCCCTACCCAGTAAGGAGCCACAGAGTATTAGTATTAATTGGATGGGATAGTACTTAAACATAAAGATTATTGGGCCAACTGAAGATCACAAAAAGGTGCAAACACAAAAATGTGTGGTAAAATAGAAGTAGAAAAAAACTAAACAGTTTTTATATTAACAAAGCTGGAGATAATTTTAGATGATGTGTGTGACATATCTTCCTTCCCACCGTGTGATTATTTGATCAACACCACCAGGTATAAACTATAACTCCCCCTTGAGGGAATATCTAAGAGTAAGTGTGAGTGGAAGGTATACATCAACTTCAACCTTTAATATACTTTACTTTGATGCTGCCACCACCCTCCTCTTTATTATTATTACTATTATTTATTACATTTCTATACCGCCCCATAGCCAAAGCTCTCTTCTACAAAGTTAAAACATTAAAATACAATATACAAAGTTTTAAAAACATTTACATAAAAACATATGGACAATATATACAGACAACATATAACTGAAAGTAAATTTGAACTAAAAACATTTTTTTTAAAAAATCAAACAATAAAACAGCTTAACACTGTTTAAAAATAGTATACAAAAGTCAGCAAATGGAATAGGAGTTCTCAAAAGGGAAGGCCTGCTGGAATAATGGAGTCTTTAATGCCTGCTTAAAATCCTTCAACAATGTCAGCAGGTGCATTTCAACTGGCAGGTCATTCCACAGCTGAGGCGTGGCAAAGGAAAAGCTCCTCTTGCATGGGGCTGCCAGTCTCACATGAGGCAGCCGCAGCAGATGGCCCTCAGAGGACCTGAGGTGGTGGACTGGGACGCAGGGGAGAAGGCGCTCCCTTAGGTGCCTTGGACCTGGGCCATGTAAAGGTAAGAACCAGCACTTTATATTACCCAATGGCCTGGGGAGGCGGTGGGCTCCCCCAAGCTGGAGGCATTCAAGATGAGGCTGGACAGCCTTCTGTCGGGGATGCTGTGACCTGGATTCCTGCCTTGAGCAGGGGGTTGGACTCGATGGCCTTGTCAGCCCCTTCCAACCCTGCTATTCTATGATTCTATGATATTTTGCTTGGAAACAAATTGGCTGCTAGTGTAAAGATTTTTAAACTGGTGCAATGTGGTCTCCACGGGATGTCCCAGAGACCAACCTGGCTGCCATATTTTGTACCAGTTGACATTTCTGAACTAAATATGCAGGCAGCCCCAAGTGCAGCGCATTGCAGAAATCAGTCCTAGAGGTTACCAGCGCGTGCACCACCGTTACCAGGTCCACATGTTCCAGGAATGGGCATAGCTGGCATATCAGCTGAAGTTGATAACAGGCACGCCTCACTGTTGCCTTCACCTGGGATGCCAGGAGCAGGGTTGGATCAAGAAGCTATGAACTTGCTCCTTCAGGGGGAGCGCAGCCCCATCCAGAACTGCTTGACATACCTCAATAGCTGAATTAGGACCCTTGGCTAAGAGCACCTCTGTCTTGCCTGGATTCAACTTCAGCTTGTTCTCCCTCATCCAGCCCATTGCCGACTTCAGGCAGTAATTCAGAGGAGTCGTACCTTCCTTGGATAAAGATGATAAGGAGAAACAGATTTGGGTGTCATCAGCGTACTGAGAACACTCAACTCCAAACCTCCTCATGATCTCTCCCAACGGTTTCATGTAGATATTAAACAGCATTGGGGACAGAATGGAGCCCTGAGGGACTCCACATAATAGTTCTTTTTTCAAGGATCAACTATCCCCAAGTAACACTATCCGGAACACTATCTGAACACTATCTGAGAGAAAGGAGCTGAACCACTGCAGAGCAGCGCTCCCAACACCCTCAGGCGATCCAGAAGGATACCATGGATCTCTCAGCCACTGAGAGATCCAAATGCCGCCGAGAGATCCAAAAGTATCAACAGAGGTGCACTCTCCCTATTGATAGAAATGCTATTTATTTATTTATTTATTTATTCCATTTAAATCCCACCTTTGTTTCCTCTTGCAAGGAACCCAAGGCGGCTTACATGAGCCTCCTCCTCTCCACTTTATCCTCACAACAACAACCTAAGGTTAAGCTGAGAGTCTGTGACTGGCCCAAAGTCACCCAGGGAGCTTCCATGGCTGAGTGGGGACCAGAACTCAATCTCCTGACTCACAGTCCAACACTCTCACCACTACACCATGCTGGCTCTTTATGAAGAGAGAATCTTCCATTCCTTTATGTATATGGGTGTAGATTTATAGTACTTGGCATATTTCTTCTGTAATTTCATTTAACACTTTGCTGGTAAAGGATGAGACTGAGAATGGTGTGGTTTGAAAGAACCAAACAAAAATTAAACTTTATTTACAAGGTTTGTGGTGTTTCAATAAAGCTTGAGTTCTGCACTGTTAAATTGAGGTTTCAAGTTTGTATTATTTCCTTACCTACTCAATCCCTCCCAATATTAATACTCTAAACCAAAAGAAATATTCCTCCCTCCACCTCCCAGGGGAATCCAGCCACCACCACCATCACAAGCCATAGCCCAACTGCCCTACTCCTACCCCCCTGAAAGTCAGCCCTTCTCCAGCCCCCCAAAGAAAACAAAGTGGCTGTTCTTTCTTCTCTCTCCCCCAAATGAAAACGGAACAGCTGATCAGGAGATGCCATTCAAAACTAAACATTCTACCCCCACCCCATCAACTTACCATTGCCTTTAGGAGAAATGATATGTCAAAGAATATCAAGTATGCAAATAAACATTCAAATATGCAGCTACACAATAAAATAAATACCTTTTCACCACAGTGTGCTAAGTTAAAAAAAAGTCCATAGAAGTCAACTTGGGGAGCTTTACCTAGTAGCTGGAGGGGATGAATCCTTCAAGAATAAACCCCCCAGCTTCTGGTGGTGCAAATTCTTCGTGATGCAAAAGCAAGCAATGTGGATCAGGCTAAGGACATGAATGCAACCGCCCCACCCACCCCACTCATATCCCCCAGCAACTGGTATTCAGAGATGCGCTGTGTCTGATACTGGAGATGACATGTAGCCATCATGACTAGGAGCCCCGGGGAGCCTTTTCCTCCTCCATGAACTGATCTCATCTTTTAAAGCCATCCAAGTTCATGGCCACCACGGCATCTTGTGGTAGCAAATTCCATAGTTTAACTATGTGCAGTGTGAAGACGTTCTTCTTTTGGTCTGTCTTGAGTCTCTCCCCGATCAGCTTGGGGCTGGCCTGGGTTCTGCTTGGGGCAATGAGCCCCCTACAGTTCTGGCTCCCTGACTGGGAGAAAAATGCCAGAAATATGCCTTCATGGCACGCAGACATCAGAGTCTTACAGTTCAGTGTCGCAAGGTTGCCAGGAGGGCTGCCAGGTGTTTGGGCATGTTGCCAGGAGGGCTGTTCAGGCTGTGTGTGAGAGAGAAGGGCGGGGAGCTGGGTTCCATCTGCATTCAGGTAGAACTGCAGACTATGCGATTTGTTGCGGTCGCCTACAGACAGAATGTAGACAGAGAATAGTAGAGGGCCAAGAACAGATCCCCAAAGGATTCCGGAGACAAACGCGAAGCTAAGGGTGGGCTTCTCCCATGGGAACACAGACCACCTTCCCCAACTTGGTGTCCTCCAGGTGTTTTGGATTATAATTCCCATCATCCCTGACCACTGACTCTTCTGGAAGGGGCTGATCAGAATGGTAGATGAGCCATATGCAGGTCACCAGGGCTGTGTTTCCACCAGCAATTTACTCCAACTTGGCTGCACATTGAAGTCTCTGTGTTTCCATGCTGTCGTGGCCATTCAGCACCAGCCCCTCATTTTAACGCAGAAAATGTTTCTTCTGAGACTGGTTATAGTTCAACTTTTCCAGCTTACTTTGGCCCCATTACTGACCTGTTTCCTCAACTGCACTGGGTTCGGTATCATAGTCCTGCCCATGGGGCATGGAGCCTGGCTTTTCTGGGTGTGTTGCTCTGACCTCAGAGACCCAACCCTTTCCCTCCCCATTTTCTGGAATTTTCTTCGCCATTTTGGAGCAGGATGCCAAGGGACCAACTTTTAAAACATCATTGAAAATAAGCACCAGAACACAGCCCATGGCCCCAGTGAAGGGGTGTTTTCTCCCACTGTGCTGAATGAAGCTTGCCCTCTCCATGACCACAGAAATAACAGAGAAGCCCCTCAACTGACAGCACATATCAAAGCCCAATTCCTTAAATGAGATTAAGTGCGATCTCAAGGCTCTGGTCCATTGCCTTAGAACGTAACTCCTTCACAGCTTCCATATAGAGATCCTGTGCGTTAAAATGCGGGCTGGTTTTGGTCTCTTTCCCATAACAAACCCATTCGTGTTTCCTCAGAAGTAACTCCCATTGTGGTCGATGAGGTTTGTCTTTGAATGCCCATATCAGGATTTGCAGAGTTTCCCCCTCAATTGAAATAGCACACGTTACAGCCCAATTCCTTAAGTGTGATTAAGCAGGATTACGAAGCTCCGATGAATTGCCTTAGGAAGAAGTACTTCACAGCTTCTGTATAGATATACTGCAGGTTAAAATGGGGGCTGGTTTCTGTCTTTGTGTTTACTTCTCTCTTTCCCACAACAAACCCATTACTGTCTCCTCAGAAGTAACTCCCATTGTGGTCAGTGAGGTCCTCTGGGTTAAAATGGGGGCTAGTTTCCCTCTTTGTGCTCTCCCCCCCTTTCCCAGCACAGGCATGTGTGTGTCTACTCAGAAGTAACTCCCATTGTGCTCAATGAGGCTTGCTCCTGAAATGCAGGTGCATCTGGACTTTCGGGGAAAGGAGAAAGGGGGGGGGAGAGAAGCCTCTCTTCACAGCAAAGCTGATTCCTTTTAAAAATCCGGTACTCCTCCATTAGCTTCTCCTTCCGTTGTCCTGGAGACCTGGATGAGGCGGCGAGAACATGGTTAAGGAAATCAGACCCAACCTGGACTCCACCCAGCCATCAAGATAATAATTCAATTAGAACTCAGTGGAAACAGCACAGAGCCCCAAGCTACAGTGATGATAAGCCGAGAAAGAACGGCAGAAATGGAAAACTGCAGAAACTGGAAAAGGAGAAGATGCAATTGGGGAAACATCGCAACAAAGTTGCAAAGTGAAGCCAATAGCGTGGAAACATGCCCCAGATTGGGGAAGGCCAGTTGATAACCACTTGAGGATGGAATCACAGAGACTTGGGGCATAAAGGGAGTCAAGCAGGAGAGAGTTAATGAACGCATCGTTAAACTATGGAATTCACTTTCACAAGAGGTAGCGACCCCCCACCCCCGATGGCTTTAA
The DNA here is from genome assembly GCF_057233095.1 of Heloderma suspectum. Lineage (NCBI taxonomy): Eukaryota > Metazoa > Chordata > Lepidosauria > Squamata > Helodermatidae > Heloderma > Heloderma suspectum. Next base: position 47,487,752 of record NC_139466.1, on the reverse strand, counting down.
AAGCAGATCAGACAAATTCACGGAGGATGAGGCTATCAATAGCTACTTGTACTGATGGCTGTATATTGCCTCCAGGACCAGAGGCAGCTGTTTGGAAACATGAGCAGGAGGCTGCTGATGTGTCCTACCCTGCCTGTGGATTTCCCATGAGCATTTGGTTGGGCACTGTGGGAACAGGATGCTTGCCTTTGGTCTGACCCAGCAGGGCTCTTCTGATGTTTGTATAATGGATCCACTGTATTCAAGGCAGCAAAGAGTTCAAGAGGAACGAGGACTACAAAATGAGACCTGTAGATGTTGCAGTGAAGAGCATCATCTGTGATTTCTGTGAGGTCAATTTCAGTAGAGTGCAGGAGAGGAGAAAAATGTCTCCCTATCCACATTCTCCACACCATGTATAATTTTGTGTGCCTCCATCATGTCCCCCCTTACTCACCTTTTCTCTAAGCTAAACAATCCCAGATGTTATAACCTTCCCTCATAGAGGAGTCGCTCCAGCCCCTTGATCATTTTAGTTGCCCTTTTCTGCACTTTTTCCAACTCTACAATATCCTTTTTTAGGTGCAGTGATCAGAACTATACCCAGTATTCTAACTCTGGTCGCACCATAGATTTGTGTAAGGGGAGTATGACCCTGGCAGTTTTATTTTTGATTCCTTTCCTAATTATGCCTAACATGGAATTTGCCCATTTCACAGTAGCCACACACTGGGTTGCCATTTTAATTGAGCTGTCCAGCAAACTCCCAAGATCTCTTTCTTGGTCACTCACCACTGGCTCAGGTCCCACCTGCTTATATGTGAAATTGGGATTTTTTTGCCCCAACATGCTTCGCTTTACACTTGTTTACATTTAACTGCATTTGCCATTTTGATGCCCATTCTCCCAGGTTGGAGAGCTCTTTTTGGAGCTTTTCATAATCCTTTTTTTGTTTTAACCACCCCAAATAATTTGGTGTCATCAGCAAACTTGGCCACTTCACTGCTCACTCCTAATAATTTACCATTTATTCCTACTCTCTTGTGCTTTCTTTTCTTTAATCAGTTACTGATCCATAAAAGGCCTTCTTTTATTTCATGACTGCTAAGTTTGCTCAGGAGTCTTTGGTGAGGGATTTTGTCAAAGGCCTTTTGGAAGTCCAAGTAAACAATGTCTACCAGATCACCCCCTCTTTACCTGTTTATTGACACTCTCAAAGAACTCTAAAAGGTTAGCGAGACAGGACTTACCTTTGCGGAAGCCTTGTTGATGCTTTTTCAGAAGGGCTTGTCCTTCTTTTTAAAATTTTTATCTTTAATAAATTTTATCTTTAATAATGCCTTCAACTAATTTACCCGGAACAGAAGTTAAGCTAGCTGGTCTGTTATTTCCTGGATTCCCTCAGGTTCCCTTTTCAAAAATTGGTGTTATGTTGGACATTCCCCAGTCCTCTGGTACAGATTTTAGGGACACGTTACATATTTTTGTGGAAGATCGGCAATTTCACATTTGAGTTAAGAACTCAAGGATGGATACTATGTGGCTGCAGTGATTTATTAACTTTCAGGTTGTCAATAAGATCGAGAACTTCATATTTTGTCAGAACTATTTGCCTCACTTCCTCAGACTTCCCTCCTGAAAACATCAGTTCAGGCACAGACTTGACCCCTTCCATCACAGAATCATAGAATAGTAGGGTTGGAAGGGGCCTACAAGGCCGAGTCCAACCCCCAAAGTCATAGCTGATGGGTACCTCTGCTCCTGCTCTTGACACTTGAAATGGTACAAGGCCAGTAAAAGCTGTTCCACTGACTCATAGAAAGGGGTGTTCAGCTCTTAGCTCTTGGAATTCCACTCCACCCATGATATCCAAGAAAGGCCAATAATTGCTCAGCACATGGCTATGTGACTAGCCACCAGGAGGGCTGCCAGCAGCAACCAGGCTGACGTTCTGCAACAGGGCTCCAGTTGTGAAGTTTGTACAACACCCCCCCCCCAGAAGCCCCCTGCCTAATTCCAGAATGGGGTGTGTGATCACTCAGTAGGGAGGGCTGACTTTTTCACTGCCCCAAACTTATTTTCACTGCTAAGACCCAACTATTCTACTGAGTGACTGGCCTTGGGGTGGGGAACTGCGAAGGTGGACATTGACATTTGGGATCCCTCGAGGTTTGTCTTGTCCCCTCTGCTTTTCAACATCCACATCAAACTGCTGGGAGAACGCATCAGGAGGTTTGGGCTGAGGTGTCATCAGTATGCAGAGATCATCTTTATTCCACAATCTATCATAGAATCATAGAACAGTAGGGTTGGAAGGGGCCTACAAGACCATCGAGTCCAAGCCCCTGCTCAAGGCAGGAATCCAAGTCAGAGCATCCCTGATAAGTGGCTGTCCATCCTCGTCTTGAATGCCTCCAGCATGGGAGAGCCCAGGTAATGGGCTCCACTGTCCTATTGCTCTAACAGTCAGGAAGTTTTTCCTGATGTTCAGCCGGAATCTGGCTTCCTGTCACTTGAGCCCATTATTCCGTGTCCTGCACCCTGGGATGATCCAGAAGAGATCCTGGCCTTCCTCTCTCTGACAGCCTTTCAAGTACTTGAACAGCACTATCCTATCTCCCCTCAGTCTCCTCTTCTCAAGGCTAAACATGCCCAGTTCTTTCAGTCTTTCTTCATAGGGCTTTGTTTCCAGTCCCCTGATCATCTTTGTTGCCCTCCTCTGAACCCTCTCCAGCTTGTCTGCATCCTCAAAGTGTGGTGCCCAGAACTGGATACAGTACTCCAGATGAGGCCTAACCAGTGCTGAGTAGAGGGTAGGGATGTACAAATAGAGGGTAGGGATGTACGAATCCCTTACCTGGTTCCGGTTGGGGCATCCGCTGGGGGGGGGAGGCAATCCGTTCCTCCCCTGGAATTTTCAGCAGGGGGGGAGGTGATCCGTTCCCCCCCCCCCCCCGGAATCCTGCCCGGCAAGCTCCACTCCACATAAATTTCTTGCCTTCTGCCTTCTTGGAGGGAAGATCTGACAATACCCCAGTCCATCAGAGACTCTGTATCTATGGGTCTGGGGAGGTTGAGGATGTCTCTCATTACTTACTAAGATGCCCTCTCTATGGCCATCCCAGGCATAAATTTCTTGCCATTATTTCCCAGAGCCTCCTAAATAGAACACCTTTAGAACAGATATGTGTCCTTCTTTCTGGCATTGATGCTTTCACCACTGCCCAGGTAGCAAAATTTGCCTTGGCAGCAAGGAAAATACGTGCCAAAGCACAAACAGCCTACTAGGGAAGATTCTGTTGGGTGTATGAATTTATGTATATACAAATATGTGACTGTACTGTTTCTCTCTCTCTCTCTCTCTTTTTAATGTACATTGTGGTGGCCTATGGCTTTAAGCAATAAAGTATCGTATCGTAGCCTATCACGGCTGCCTGCAAGCACGCAAATGGCGGCTGATACAACGGCCACCATTTTCAGCCGCAGCAGCTTGGCAGCGGCCGGCTGGGAGACCAGCCGGAGCCGCCACATCTGCCCCAGGTAAGCTCCATCCTGGGGGGATTCCGTGAGGTGGCAGGAGGGCGTTCTGCCATGGATTCTGGGGGCCGGCCTCACTGGAGTCCGTGGCGGAATTCTCTGACATTCCTAGTAGAGGGAAACTAGTACTTCCCGGGATTTCGAAGCTATACTTGCATTAATGCAGCACAATAGAGCATTTCCCTTTTTTGCAGCCACATCACATTGTTGGCTCATATTCAGCTTGTGATCTACAACAGTTCCAAGATCCTTCTCGCTTGTAGTATTGTTCAGCCAAGTATTGCCCATCTTGGCACTGTGCGTTTGGCTACACTCCACTTTTGCTTCCTTTAGAACTAAGAACTGAAGTATAACATGGTCACTTTCTCCCAGATGTCCCGTAACTGCTACTTGATCCACTAAGTCATCTCTGTTGGTTAGGATGAAGTCAAGGATAGCTGATCCTCTAGTTCCCTCCTCTACTTTCTGTAGGAGGAAATTATCCACCACTCAAGCCAGGAATTTCCTGCAGGGACCATGTTTTCTTTCTCCCAGACATCACACCATGTCCTAGAGAAGAGGAGGGGAGATATGATAGCACTCTTCAAGTACTTGAAAGGTTGCCACAGAGAGGAAGGCCAGGATCTCTTCTCGATCATCCCAGAATGCAGGACACGGAATCATGGGCTCAAGTGACAGGAAGCCAGGTTCCGGCTGAACATCAGGAAAAACGTCCTGTTAGAGCAATATGACAATGGAACCCATGACCTAGGGAGGTAGTGGGCTCTCCCACACAGGAGGCATTCAAGACAAGGCTGGACAGCCATCTGTCTGGGATGCTCTGACTTGGATTCCTGCATTGAGCAGGGGGTTGGACTGGATGGCCTCGTAGGCCCCTTCCAACTCTACTATTCTATGATTCTATGTGCTTTATAGTCTGGCTTTCTTCCTACATGTTTCTGAAGACTATTATTGGGCGCTATTAGAGCTGTTCTCTCCATTGCGGTGCATGAGCCTTCGTCCCTTGTTACCCCCAACTTTACATCTCCCTCCCCCATAGGATTCAGTTTAAAGCCCTCCTGATGAAGTTCTTCATTCTGTGGCCAAACACATTCTTCCCAGCCCTTGTGAGGTGCAACCCATCCCAGTCCATCTTCCAGGAAGTATAACCCATGGTCCCAGAATCCAAATCCCTCATGCCAGCACCACCTTTGTAACCAGTCATTCACCTGGAGTGTTTTCCTTTCCCTTTCAATCCCTTTCTAACTACTGGAAGAATAGATGAGAAAACTATCTGGGCCTCAAAGTTCTTGAGTTTCCTTCCCAAAAGTTTCAAAGTCTGACGTGATTTCTTCGTAGCTCCGCTTGGTGGTATCATTTGTTCCCACATGGATGAGAAGGGATACCTGTCAGTGGGCTTTATGAGTGTAGGCAACCCTTCAGTCATATCTCTAATCCCTCCTCCTGGGAGACAGCATACCTGGTGAATCCATGGGTCTTCGCAACATATTTGGGTTTCGATTCCATGCAGCAAGGAGTTTCCCACTACTACTACTTTTCTTGTTGTAGGCCTTGCTTTCATTGCGTCTGTGTCAGGAGTGCCCTAGCTGCTTCTTGCAGTTCCTTCCAATAGCCAACTCAGGACACAGATGACGAGGAATCTTTCCAAGGCTTTATTCCTTTATGACTCTTTCAGATACTAATCACTAGCGACTAAGCAAGGAACAGCACTGGGGAAAGATAGCAGAGTAGCCTAAGCTCCAGGTGAGGTAGTTGGTCCCCGTTTGAAGGGGAACCACGGGAAGACCCTGAACGCATGGGCTAGGAGAGATCCTCCCTCTTTCCCTTGGGTCCTCGGGATGCGACCGTTGTTTGAGCGCCAAATGAGTGGAACGCCTCCTTTTGGCGCCCTCCATCTGTCGTCGCTCCCTGTGTCTGCGCCGAGCATCCAGCAAGCTCCCCTCCAGCGCTCTCTCACTGCCAGGGTCACTCTCTCTCCCAGGAATGCTGGCAGGAGGAATTTCTGCCAGCTGCTGTGCTTGTGAGAGATGAGCGAGCTCCTTTCCCACGGATTGCTGTTCCTCCTCATAATCAGAATTGCTCTGGGGCTCTATGGGCTCAGTTTCCATCCTGACAGTCTGCTTGACTGACCTTCAGCCTCTGGCTCGCTCTCATGCAGGTTCCCCTGTACTTCTTCCTCTGCAGGCTGCCCTCCAGTCTCATCCCCAAGTACCTGGAAACAGTTCCCTAGTTCCACTGCTTCCACTGGTGCAGAGTGGCTTCTAGTTCTTCTCCTCCTAACTGTCACCCTTTTCCAAGGAGTATCCTCTACTGTATTTTTCCTCACCTCAGCGTTTTCCTCTTCTGCCTCAGCTTGCTGTTGCTCTTCTAGCTTCTGAGGGTTGCCACTCACTGCTCCAGTCCTCTTACTTTTTCTTCCAGCAGCGTGATCAACTTGCACTTGTTACACATGTAGGCCATGTTGGTCTTAGGCAAGAAAACAAACATTGCACAGACTTTGCAGGTCACCACCACTGGAGAGTCTTTTCCTTCCATAGTCTTTATTCCCTTTATGTCTCTAGCTTTCTGCTTGCACTGGGATAGCCTGTGCTTTGTCCTCTATTCACTGGAGGTTAAAAACGCCAGCCCACTGGTATGGAAGTGTGTGTTACAAGAAAAAGAAATTTAAAGAACTTATTAGGGGCCTCCCCCTTGACCTCCACCACCAAAGTCCTGTTTGCACTCCCTGTTCATGTGCCCTGATCGCTCTCTCTCTCTGGGAGCTTGCCTGGTTGTGTAGCCCCCAGACCAGCTGGAGCAGCTTCCTCTGCTCTGCTCAGCTAGGAGGCGGGAAACAGGTTGATTGAATTATGATTGAATTATGATTGGCCCTTGCAGTGCAGGCTTTCAAACAGGCCTTCAAATCTTATCTCTTTGAGGGTGCCGTTCCTTAAATTGTTTTAGGCTATGTGAAAAGTGGACTGTAAATACTTTAAACAAACAAACAAGTAAACAAATTTCCAGCCTGCTTCTAACATTCAATTGTTAGGAAAGCTGCTCAGGTCTAGGTTTTTCTGCATTACGGGGGGGGGGGGGGGCGTGGTGGATCTTCATAACAACAGAAGCAGCATCTTATTGGAATATTACCTGGATTCTCATGGAATTGGCTTTGGTCCATCAGGGACAGACGAAGCAAGAAAAGCCGAGTGTATTGTAAATCTAAAATCTGATTTTCAGGGATCACACAGAGCTTGAAAGGAACATACTACCGAGTGGGGTGGGGGGAGTAGAACTGAATGTCATCAACCTGGGAGGGGCTGCTCAGCCAATGAGAGAGGCTTGTTTCCCGCCCTGTCCAGGCTCCCCCTGCTGGACAATGTAGCAACTAATTCACAATTCTGAAGGCTCCCTTGTGCTACTATATTATCTCTCCCTCCCACCCCTTCCCCAGCGTGTGGACTTTTGCCTTGAGAAGCCAAAATCCCCGTTTCTGGAGTGCAGCATCTAAAGACTTCCAGTGAAAGCAACCCAGTCTCTGAGTTCGCCCCATTCCAGCACTCTGCCAGGGAATTATTGCTTCCAAGCCCCCTTCCAAGCCCCCCTTCCTCCTTCTCCCTGCTCACAATGAGATGAAAAGCTCCTGTGATCTCGAATGATCACTAATGCGACTTTACATAATGAGAGAGAAATCACAGAATGCCAAAGAAGCAAGATAGTGATTTCCCGGAGAAGCGAACGAGCTTTGGGGCAAGTTTAGCGATTTACTGTGGCTCCATATGCACTGAGATCTGCTAAGGATTCACTGTGGGGGAGTGAGATTTCTTACTTCCAAGTAAGTAAAATTGTGCACATTTGTGTATGCACATAAATGCTCATTTTTGTGATTGCCATTTCATTTTTCAAAAAATAGTGACCGCAGAGCTCAACGAGGCCACCAGGGTGAGTGCGGGCTGCTCACCAAGCACAGGAGGGGCTCGATTGTGGTCTGGGGCCCAATGAGTCAGGTAAAGGGCTGGGCAGGTGCCCAGAGAACCTGGACAGGAGTGGGTTCGCACATCCCTAGTGCTCTCAGAAAAGCTGACCCAGTGTTGGATAGAGTAGTACTCCTCTTCAAAACACAGGTCCATACTTTGGAGCCTGCTTTGGCTCTAGTTTTCAGGTATGTTCTGTCCAGGAGTGAACCTGTCCTGCTTAATCTGGTGTACCAAGTATGCCCATTCCTGGAGACAGCAGACTTTGCCAGGGTGCACGTGCCTCAGTTACATCACAGCTGGGCTACTGCAATGTGCCCTACATAGTGCTGCCATTTTAGAGTGCTTGGAAATGATAATTGACCTAGAAGGCTGAGAGTCCTTTCTTGAAGCAGCTCCACAGGCTTCCAATTTGTTTCTGGGGACAATTCAAAGTGCTGGTGATGAAATTTAAATCTGTTTCTGATTTGGGACCAGGATATCTGAAGGACCACCTTCTGCTGTGTCACCTGTCCCAGAGAACCCCTGTATGCCCCAACATCCACGGAACTGTGCCCAGCTGGAATCAGGCGGAGGGCCTTTTCTGTGCCACCTCAGTGAGGTTCATCTCACCCCTTCTCTCATGGCCTTCCATAGGACGGTCAAAACGTAAATGCTTTTAGGAAGGCTTCCGTGGCATAAAATGGTTGCTCCCTTTCATAAATGTTCTTAACTGCTCTGATTAAAATGTTTTCATGGTTGCTTGTTTAATCTTTCTTTCTTCTGCTCCTTCAAAGTTTGATGGTGGCTTTATTGTATTTATTATTGTCAAACTGTTTCTCCAGCTGCTATTCTTTGCCTCCCAGGGCTCCTCAAGTGATGTTTGACATACATAAATAATAGCAAATATACATGAGCTCTAAAATGCTGCGTTAGGAAGATGAAGTCCGCCCGCCACGGCCCCCATTTCTTCAAGCCTACACAAACCTTCATCCAAGTGCAATTTCCAAGCAGGAGAGACGCAGCAGGCGCACCCATCGCGGGCGGTGGGCTCGAGGTTCCTGCACTTCCTCCCGGCGAGAGGCCTCTGAAGCAGGCGAGGCTGAGAGCAAGCCCGCGGGGCGCCTCCCGCCGCGCCGCGCCTCGCCTCGCCCCGCCCCGCCCCGCGGGGGCTCGAGGCCCGCTCTCCAGCCCCCGGCCGGCCGCGCCACGCGGCCTGCCCAGGACTCCTGCGCCGAGAGGAGGCGGCCTTGGAAGGAGCGACGGGCGCAGCGCGGGCCTGTCGACCCCCGACGGCCCCCGGGCGGGCAGATGCGCGCCCGGCCTCGCCCGGCCCTGCCCGAGCGGGATCCCCTCGGGCCGAGCGGGAGGGTGCGCACCGCCCTCCCGGCAGGGTTCCGGCCCGGCGCGAGTCGCCGGGCGCGCGGCCTGGCGGGCCGGGCGTCGGCCGCCGCTTAGGGGAGCGGAGAGCCCCGCGCCCGGCTCCGCCAGTGCCCGGACAGGCGGCTTCAGCGACGCGTCCGCCGGCCGGCGGGGCCGCCCCTCCCCCGCTCGGAAGCAAGGCCCCGACGGGCGGACCCGCGGCGGCGCCTCTGGGGCAGCCGCGCCCGGGGGGCCGCCAGCGAAGGCCCGGCGCTGTCCTTCAGCACCACGGCGCCCGCCTGCCCCTGGCGCGCTGCAGCCGCCCCGCTGGCGGGGCTCGGCGGAGGGCCGGCAGGCGCAAGCGCGGCCGGGAGAGCAGGAGGCCGAGGGGCGGCCGCTGCAGCCCTCCGGCCCCGAGCCAGACGCCGGGCTGCCCGGCTCTCTCCCGGGCGCGGCGGCGCCGTCGGGCGGGGGCAGGCGAGGGAAGAGCCCCGCGAGGGCCGGGATGGATCTGGGGCGCGGGCGGCGCCCCCTCCCGCTGCGCGGCCAAGCGGAGGACGCGGGCCCGGGCCGGAGCGCGCACGCGCCTCCCCCTCCCCCCCCCGATCAGTTCCTCAAGGTGTTCTCTGCACAGCTGAAGATGGCGACAGACTGAAGGCGAGCGGCGGCGCGGGTGGGGGAGATGGGCAGGCCGAGCCGCCGCGCCAGGAGGCTCCGGAGCGGCCAAGACGCGGCCCACCCGAGGCGCAAGAGGAAAGGCGAGTGAGGGCGGGCCGAGGGCGCGCGGCTGCCGCGAGTGCCGAGGCGGGCGATCGGGAGCGAGCGAGCGAGCGAGCGAGGCCCGTCGGGGCTGACGATGAGGAGGGCCAAACGGTGACAGACGGAGCGCCGGACGGAGGAGGAGGGACGCTGCGCCGCCGCCGCGGAGAAGGCAGAGGCCGAGCGGCCGGCGTGTGATGCCGGCGCGGCGCGGCGCGGCCTCGCCTCGCCCGGGCCGGCCATGGTGAGGGCCATCGCGGCGGCGCAGCACCATGCCCTGCGCGGCGGGCGCCCTTAGCAGCTCGGCGGCGGGAGGCTGGGGGCGCCCGCGCGGCGGCCGGCGGAGGCGGGCCAGGCGCTGCCTCGTCGCCGGCCGCCAGGCGAGCGATGCTGCCGCCCCTGCCCGCGCAGCCATGCCGGCGAGGAGGAGGAGGAGGGGGAGGTAGGTGACATTGCTGGGGAGGGGGGAGGCCGCGGAGCTGAGCCGCCCCGCGCCGCCGCCGCCCCGCGCCGCGCGCGCCCTCTCCCCTCCGCGCCGCCCCCGAGAAATATGACCGGCGGCTCTTGGATGTATCCACGGGAAGACGCCGCCGCCGCCTGGAGACGCCGCCGCGCGCCCCCGAGCCAGCACGACAAGCCGTGCGCCGACTCCGAGCGGGCCCAGAAATGGCGCCTGTCGCTGGCCTCGCTGCTCTTCTTCACCGTCCTGCTCTCCGACCATCTGTGGCTGTGCGGCGCCGCCGCCGGAGCCCGGCTCCGCTCCAAAGATAGGAGCGCAGCCCCGCCGGCGCTCTGGGACGCCTCCACCGGGCCGCCTGGCCAGAGCGCGCCGGCGCCCCGCCGCTGCCCCGCCGCCGGCGCCCCGGGACGCCGCCCCGACATGAGCTCCGCTTGCGCCACGCGGCGCCTCCTGCAAGGCCCGCCGGCCGCCGCCCCCTCCGTGCCTCTCCGGCCCCCCGCCGCCGCCGCGCCCCAGCTGGGCGCCTTGGAGAAGCACTTTCGGAACTTCAGCCTCTCCTTCTGTGACGCTTACACGGCCTGGGACCTGCTGCGGGGCATGGCCGGCCCGGAGGGCTTGGACTGCAGCCTCCCGGGCCTCCTGGTGGACTTCCTCGCCGCCGCGGCCGGGGCCCAGCGCGGGGAGGCCTGCAGCAGCTGCCTGGAGGCCTATCAGCGGTTGGACCAACACGCTCAGGAAAAATATGAGGAGTTCGACCTCTTGCTGGAGAAGTACTTGCAAGCGGAGGACTACTCCGTGCGCTCCTGCATCCGAGGCTGCAAGGTAGGCGCGGCGGCGAGCCCGGCCAGGGCGCCCCTCGGCGGGGGCTCCCGGCGCGGCGCGCGGCCTGCTCGCTCAGCTTGCTTTGGACGTGGGGAGCACGCGGGCCTAAAGCCCGCGGCCGCTCTGGCTCGCCTGCGGCCCACCACGCATGCCCGCCCCGGGCGCCGCCAGCGGCGTGCTGGCCGCCGGAGAGCGCCGCAGCGGCGGCTGCCCGGGGCCCCGTCCGGCGGCGAGGCTTGCCGGCCGCGGGCGACCAGGCGCGGGCTCCCAGCAAGCCTGCGCCGCCGCCATTCGGCCGGGGCGTCAGAGGCGGCCGGGCCGCGGGGAGGCGCCGCGAGACGGCAGCGCGCGCCCTCCGCCGGCTGCGCGCTCGCTTCACGGGCGCCCGCCGGCAGCCCTCCGCCGCTCGGCGCCGGAGGGCGGGCTGGGGTGGGCGCCGGCCTGAGCCCGCGGCGAAGGGAGCGTTGCGCGGCAGCTTCGCCAGCACGCCGCCGAGCAGACGCGGGGCGGGGAAGTGCGGGTGGCTCCTCCCGCAGGCGAGCGCAGGAGCATCGGCCCCGAGACCTGGCGGCGAGGAGGCCCGCGGGGGCTCAGCTTCGGCCCCGCTGGAGAGGCGAGGCGGGGCCAGGGTCGGCGCCTTCGGCCGCGGGCCCCTGCTGCCCCCCTGTGCCCTTCCAGCGTCCGCGCGAGGCCTTTCCGCGCCGCAGAGCTCTGCCGGCTTCCCCCGAGGGATCCTCCGGGTAGTGAGGATTGGCGGTGTCGGATCCCGCACGCTCTCCCTCCCAAAGCTCCCTGGGTAGAGGCAAGGCCCGCGTCACCAGCGCAAGCCTGGAGCGTGGCCATATCTTTTAGGAATACGTGAAGAAGAGCAGGCGCGGACATGGTGGCAGACGCGCCTCTTCGTTTTATGGCGGTGGTCATGCTCGAGCTTGAGAGGTTTCCAGTGTGGAGAAGTTCCAAGGAGCCTGAGGTTCGGCTCATGTGTAGCACCGCAGGGAATGCTTCTATGCGGTCATGTGTCTGGCAGCAGCTTAACATCTCCAGCTGGGAAATGCGTGGGACTGGGCGGCAAGTTCTCATGCACGCCACGCTGCCTGGTAGCCAGTCGCTTGGTCATGGGAATGGATCCCAGGACCTGCCCATCCCCCACAGCGTTTGGTTTTAGTGCTGTTGGTGGGGATAGGAGCACAGGGGAGCAGTAACCAAACTGCAACGATACTTGTGAGACAGGAGTTAAAGTAATGCCTGAACCATTCCTGTGTTATAAAGATGCACTGCAGTGGCCATTTTTCGCTGCACTTTTTCTCTATAAGTAACTTGAAAAAGATAACATGTAAAATCCAAACAGTGGCAGTAGCATAGTACCTTTATTAAATAATTACTATGGGGCATTTTTAGATGGTTCTAACTTTCCTGCGTTTTTTTTAACTCTTCCCTCATTAGCTGCAATTCAGACCAAAATTGTCTCCCTGCACAGCATTTCATGTTAAAAAAAGAAGTCACATTGGTGCAGGGGTGATTTTCGGGAGATGGGGAGGGAAGTGTTACACTCCCTCCCTATGCACTTTGGTCATGATGCAAATTGCCCTCCCCCTGCCATGCTTACTATTAAATTCAAAAATGCAGATGCCACTGCCTTCTATATATTTAACATAACATGTAGTTAGGACCTTTGCGTATGGCAGGGCACTCCAGAGGGAATCACATCTCTGGTTACTGGGTTCACATTTATATCACATTTTGGAGAGAGCACCCTTCATAAGGGTGGAAAAAATCTAGGATGCCTGAGATTTTCCAGTCCTGGTGCAAGATGATGGCTGAGAAAATGCAGCCTTCTATGAGAATTCAGTTGGCCAAACTGTGTTGCCATATTTATTTAAAATATTTCTATATCACATGTCATGTATGACATATCCAGGTGGTGCACAACAATAAAAGAACAATATAAATATACATTACAGCTAAAACAAAACAACTATATAATAATCAGTAAGTCATAAACTAAAAGTAATAACTACAGATATCATAAAACAGTAAATGGCGAGATGAATAAAAACATTTTCAACATGTGCCTAAACTGCAACAGAGTTGGCACATGTTTTATTTCTGGGGAGAGGGTATTCCAGAGAGGGTGCCACCATGGAAAAGGCCCTCTTCCTGGTTGTCACCGATGAGCATGTACAGGATGTGGCACAACCAGTGACGATCACAGGAGCCAGGCAGACCGACATGGGAGAAGAAGGCGTCCTCGCAGGTATCCCCATCTCAGGTATTTAAGGCCTTATAGATTAATACCAACATCTTATACCTGGCCTGGTAGCGAACCAATGCTGTTCTTTCAACAACAGCAGTTAGATGCATCACCCAACAAGCTTGCGTCTTGTGTGAGGCAGCCCCATGCGAAGTGCATTGCAGTAGTGGAGATGTGAGGTTGCCAGTGCATGGGGTACCATGGCTAAGCTATCTCTTTCCAAGAGCAGCTGTAGCTGGCGCAGCAGCTGAAACTGGTAACAGGCGCTCCTTATCACTGCAGCCACTTGACCCTCAAGGGACAGTGGGGCTCTACGAGCACCCACAGACTACACAGCAGCTCCTGCACAGAGAATGCAACCCCATCTGGAACAGGCAAATGACCTAATTCTCAGACCCAGGAACCAGCCACCCACACACAGGAACTCCCATCTTACAGGGATTCCATTTGTTGGCCCCCATTCAGCCCATCGCAGCATCCAGACACTGTACTAGGAACTAGAATCATAGAATGGTAGGGTTGGAAGGGGCCTACAAGGCCATCGAGTCCAACCCCCTGCTCAGTGCAGGAATCCGAGTCAGAGCATCCTGGACAGATGGCTGTCTAGCCTCGTCTTGAACGCCTCCAGTGTGGGATAGCCCACCATCTCCCTAGGTAATGGGTTCCATTGCCGTACTGCTCTAACACAGTCAGGAAGTTTCTCCTGATGTTCAGCCGGAATCTGGCTTCCTGTCACTTGAGCCCATTATTCCATGTCCTGCACTCTGGCATGATCGGGAAGAGATCCTGGCCTTCCTCTCTGGGACAACCTTTCAAGTACTTGAAGAGCGCTATCCTATCTCCCCTCAGTCTTCTCTTCTCAAGGCTAAACATGTCCAGTTCTTTCAGTCTCTCTTCATAGGGCTTTGTTTCCAGTCCCCTGATCATCTTTGTTGCCCTCCTCTGAACCCTCTCCAGTTTGTCTACAACTACATATGACATCTGCAGGATTAATTCTCTTGGGTGCAAGGGGAATATCCCACCATTCTAACTTCATTCAGCATTCTCTTCCTGGCAAGTGGTGTAGAGTGGTCAGTTTTAGGAACATCGGAAGCTGCTTTATACCGAGTCAGACCCCCCCCCCCCGCTCCGGTCCTTCTAGCCCAGTATTGACACTGACTGGCAGCAATGGCTTTCCAGGGTTTCTGGCAGGATCCTTTCCTAGCCCTTCATGGAGAGGCTGGGGATTCAATCTGGGTCTCCCGCATGCAAAGCAGGGGAAAGGACTGCACCAAGTTGCAGTCCTTTCCCATGTATATCTTTGCGTGTGTGTACCACCAAAGAGCAGCAGTACATACTAGCATAATACCCAATTTATCAGGAATTTCTTTTCCCAGCACCGGAGAGAAGCATTGTATTACAAAATCAACAAACCAGTTCTAGCAGTTTCCATCTTCAGCAGGAGCAGGTCTTTGAGGAAGCTAATGGGTATTAATTGTGCATTTGAGGCTAAACCATCTCCCAATACTTTTCATTACAACAGGGACAGCTCACAACAATATGTTATAACTGGGAGAGACCATCTCCTCCCAGCTACTGTGAGAATTGCACCTAAGCTCAGAGGGCACAGGAAGTCTGAGGGGGATGGGAGATGATGCCACTGTTCCTACCAATAAAAAAGTCCCAGCGCTTCAGTCTGCGAGCCCTGGGTCTGCTGCACCACTGTGTCCTGGAGACAGGAGATATACTTTGCGTGTGGTTAGTTAGAACACCAGAAGAGCCCTGCTGGATCAGACGAAATGTCCATCTAGTCCATCATTCTGTTCACACAGCGGCCAACCAGCTGTCGCCCAGGAACCTACAAGCAGGACGCGAGTGCAAGTGTTACCATATATGCAAAGGTGTTGCTCCTTGTGCAATTGGGCGTGCTTGGGGAGGTGCCATATGTGGTCAGCCTCTCTTTGTTCCTTACCCAGCAGTAATGTCTGCAAACTGAGTAAGAAAGTTCAGCAGTTTGTTTGTTACATTTATATCCCACTTTTGTCCCAAAGAAGCTCAGGGCAGCAAACCTGTTTCTTCCCCACCCCACCCCATTGTATTCCCAGAACAACCCTGTGAGGGTAGGTTAGGCCAAGGCAGTGACTTTCAAAGTCACCTGGGGAACGCCATGGGTGGATAGAGACTTGAACCTGGTTCTTACCAACCCTAGAAGGAGACCCTAACTACTACACACATTAAGTTTTACTGGTAAGTACTATGAGGTGACTAGCCTCTTTGGGGTATGTCTATACCACAGACTTCCAGTGGTTTAATAAGCCCTATTCATTTGTTCTCCTCAAGTGTAAGCTCTGCGTGCAAGGAGGGGGGCAAGGAAGAGGGTGCTAGTTCTGGCCCTTCCTCCGTCACTGTTCTTGGCACATGGGAGGGAGGGCAGCTTTCTGCAGAGGAGTCTCCTCTGTCCGGGGAGCCTCTGCCCAAGATGTTAGAATCCTGGTTTTCCAGGGCTCTGAAATCTTGGGAGAGCCTCCTCGGATAGAGCAGGCTCTCCTGCATGCAGACGGGTGCCATCCATGTGTAGAGGCGGGGAGAGCAGAGTTAGTGCACTTGTTCCCACTCCCTCTCTTCGTGTGTTGAGCTTGCCCAGGAGGAGAAAGCATGAATAGGGCTACAGTAATTCCTTCCATCCAGGGAACCCTGCAGGGAAAACAGGGATCTCTTAAGATACAATTCTCAGTAATGCACCAAACTATACACTTCCGAAGATTCTTGAGGAGGGGGATACATTGGTATAGCATACAAACTGCTCAGCTCTACACAGAGCCCCAGCATGGACCTAACCGTGATTAAATGGTCTGCCTGGAGTCCTTGAGTGGGTGTGATCTGAGAAAGAGCCCTGGATGTCAGTGTTGTCTTTTGCCATTCTTTATTTCATAGAAGTATAGAAAGCAAATATGGCTCAGAAGTGTAGAAAGCCAAATGAGGCGGGGGTCCTAACAATAACCCAGGTAGCCCAAAGGGGCAGTACTTCCTCTACTTCTTCGTGTTCCCTGGCTCCCTCCCGACTTTCATATCCTACTACGCAGGCAGATCTCCAAGGATGATTTAGCATTTTTTTAAAAGCCAGGGGACCCCCAGTCAATATTTGACTAGCATACTTTGGGCTCGAAGAGGGAGTCTGGCAGTCCTGTGCAGTCTGGATTTGGCAGAAGACAGAGAAGCTGCTTTCTGGTTTGTCATCTCTGTTTTTGTTTTTCTTCTTGTCCCCATGAAGTCAAACCTGAGAGGGCCACAGAAGCAGCCCGACTGACTCCTTCATCAGCGGCACCAGTAGGTTCAATGATACATTACTATGCAGCGTGCAGCCGATCCTCTCTTTGTTTTTTCTACTCAGAAGTAAGTGCATGGGGCCCTGATCTGGATCAGGACCACTGCATGCAGGGAGAGAAGATTTAAACCTCCCACCACTACTTTTCCAAAACTCACCCCTCTGCACAGCAGCTAAAAAGAGAGGAAAAGCCTCCCAGTAGAGCCTTTTCCCCCTCTTTTTTTAGCCCACACATTGGGTGTGGGGAGGGCGTTTGGAAAACACGTGGCTGCAGGGAGGGAGTCAAACCTCCCCTGCTCATTTGCAGTGATCCTGATCTGGACTGGGGACTCATGGGGAGGGATGCAGGAGAAATTTATCAGTCCACCTAATGTTGCACTTTCAAACCTTGTGCGAACTGAAACTTAGTTATTCTTTGAAATTCACACTTCTCTGAGTTTTGCAGTGGAGTTCTGCAATCAAAAATGCGTACAACAATGTGCGTATTAGGTAAAATGATGTTGAAAAGGCATCACATTGGGAAAATTGTTTGCACAAATGTGTGTATTAGGTGAAGGTGCATGTATTAGAAAAAATGTGCACAAAACTTGTAAATGTTCATGCAAGCTTTAAAAAAAATCTCCGAGTGTGGGACAAGCTGAACTTAAGACTGGAGAAATTCTCAAAGTTCAAGACAAACCAGAACACATGAGTAACTGACAGATTCATCCATCCCTGCCCATGTGCTTACTTGTGAGTAAAGAACAAAGAGAGGGGCTAAGCACGCTAAGTAGTACTAAGCAAGCCCAATATTAAGCAAGCCAAATAAGCCATCTTGTGCACCAATAAAAACGTTTATTTTTTGTGTGTGTTGGTTTGTTGCTGATGAGGGTGGAGCTAGAAAGGCTTGGAAACTGGAGCGAGCGGTAAGGGATAGAGACTGGGGAGGAGGGGGCAGGAGTGGGAAGGGAGCAAATGGTTTGTTTCACACATGGACAAATCCTCGCTTTTCTGTGAAAAGGAAAGGTCCC
This sequence comes from Heloderma suspectum, assembly GCF_057233095.1. Classification (NCBI taxonomy): domain Eukaryota; kingdom Metazoa; phylum Chordata; class Lepidosauria; order Squamata; family Helodermatidae; genus Heloderma; species Heloderma suspectum. The sequence goes on along the minus strand of NC_139466.1, from coordinate 47,470,339 downwards.
ACATTTATCCAGTAGAGCATGTGGTGGCTCCCCACAAGGAGAACCTGCATATTAAATTTCATCCCATTTCTGCAAACTTTCAAGGGTTTGGAGCCCTCCCCTGCCTTTTTGATGCACGTGGGCAGAGAAACGGGATCTGGCAAACGCTTGAAAATCTGGCGAGGAAGTCATAGTGGCAGAGAGGGATGGCAGGATATGGTTTCCACCCTAAGGGAAGCTGGGATACCTGCCCGGCTGGGCATAGGACTGCAGGGGGAAGGGGGGGAAATAAACTACGCCCTGTAGCTTGTTTGTCAGATCATCTGATGGGAGCACAGCAGGTTGTTTGCCAAACACCCTGCTCTGCATAGCGCACCACCCAGCATGGCTTAGCGTGACGTGTGAACAGGTCCTGCATGTCACAACTTGGTTTTCTGTGCTAAGATTTCACTGCTGTATTCGAGTGTGCATACTTCCCTCCATGCAGTTTCATATTTTAATCGAATGGGTCTTATGGCCACCATAAAGAGAGATGCGTGCACGTGTGTACAAGTCTGCAAACCTCCTTCCCTTCCCTCAGAGCAGCGTAGGGAGAGGCAAGCGCTGCTTTTCCGCCCCGAGAGAGCCAGCATCCTTTTCTCCTCCACAGTCTTGCCTGCTCTTTCTTTGAGGGGCTCGAAGTAGCTCATATCTGGTTCTACGAAGTCTCACTTCCAGCCAGCTTCCACTGCTGAGTTACTTTCAGCAGTGGGTCCGTGCCCTGTGCCTTCATGCTGTTCTGTGGGCTCATGGCAGCCATGGGAAAAGCTTCACACAGGCCAGCTTCAGCCTGTGGATAGAGAGTGGAATCCCACAGGGCTTCATGGACCACACAAGCCTCCCTAAAAGTGAGCAAGTCACTGTTGCTCTTGCTTGCAAGGACTGGGGGGAGACCTCCAGCAGAGTCTCCAGGGACACAGCCACAGCATGAGTAGTGTCTGCTGTGTGCTTTGAAAGAGTGCATTCATTTCTCTAGGATGGTGCTGATGGTGGAGAATGTGTCATTTCCCCCCAGAGATGGTTCCATGGGGTTTCATTGAACTGTCATGTCTTTACAGTCTGGCTTTGTTTTAAGAGGCCAGTCCCAGGGAAATGAGATTCTGCTTGCTATCCCTATGCATTTTGCAAGGCATGCCATGTATATTTACATAAGAACTCTTGCCTGCCCTACTTTGCCTTGAGGTGCTGCCCTTCTACAGCTCTGTAACCACGGCACTGATTCTAGTAAGACTCCTTTTCGGAGCAAGTGCAATTAGGATGGGATTGTTCAGGTTGTGCTTTCAGGAGGTGAGATCTGTGATGGAAAGGAGGCGGCTGCTCTCCATGCTGTGGAGTACTTTGCTAGTGAGGTTCACATGGTACCATCCCTGCAGTGGGGGAAAACATTTTTTACAAAGCAGATATACATAGGTCAGAGATAGCCAATGTCAGTATTCTCTAGGGCAGGAGTCCAGGGGCCTATGGTGCATTTTTCTGCAAAGACTAATGCCATCATATGTTCAGTTCCATTCAAAAGTTGGCACTATCTAGTCACAAGGGCTTCTCAAATTCTATTTATTTCTTGAAATGACATATTTTTATCTTGCATTTCACCATTAGGTCTTCAAAGAGGCTTACAGAAATGTTTGTTTACAGTCTCAGAAGGGCAGGGGGCTTCTACATGTAGATTCTCCATCTACTACATGTAGATTCTCCCCCTTTGGGGCACTTACTTACAAAGGAGTAAGTGCCCCAAAGCTGATGTTTACTGAGTAAGTGCCCCAAAGCTGATGTTCACAGTCGATCAGGAGGCTGAGCGTAGCCAGTCAGGGATCATGAAGCTGAGTATGTACTTTGCATTTCAGGGAAGCTGACTTTAAGCTCAGAGAAATGCTAGGTAAGACTCCATAGCTGAATTTAGGAGTGGGGAAAGGAGCCCAAGATGGGTGGGAGTTCCTGAAGAAGGATGTTGTAAAGCAGGGAAGGGGAACCTCTAGCCCACAGGCCAGATTGGGCTTTGCAGGTCTCTCCCTCTGGCCAACTGAGGCCCCTACCTGGGGTCACTGCTCCTCAGAGAAGGTTGGGGGGAACTGGCTCCACTGGGAGGTGAGGGGCAGGCAACACCAGCTCAGTCGGGAGCTGCTGCTTCAAGGTGGCCTGGAGCAGCAGCTCCTCTTTAGCGCTGCAGCAGGGCAAAGAGGGAGCTTCTCTGGCCATGAGAGTGAGTGTGGGGGGGGACAGGAGAGTGGGGTGACCCTGCCCAGTGTGGGTTGTTGCCCACCCACTGCTGGCATGTGGCACCCAACAGCCTTCCCTGGTGCCACTGCAGCCCTTAGGCTGGAAAGGGCCCCCGACCCCTTCTGACATCTTCTGAAAAGCCAACGTGGCTGCATAAAAAGCTTCACTAGAGGTTGAAAATAAAAAGGCATGCATAAGAATTGGTATAGACAAGTCACCCAGACTTGTAGGGAAGTTTTCAGGAAAGCTAAAGCTTAGAACGAGCTGGATTGTGAGAACAAAAAAGGGCGTTTCCAGGTATGTGAAAAACAGATGGACGCCAGCAGCAGGTCTGTTGATCAGTAGGGGTGGTGAAATGGTGATGGGAGCTGCTCAACTCCTGTTTGGCCTCCACCTACTTCCTAAAGGGGAACTGTGTGCAACCCGGCACAAGCAGCGTGACTGGTGAGGGGTCAAGGGTGTAGCTAGTGACAGGTAAGGAGTTGGACAGGAAAAACATAGTTGAATGAATTCAAGTCTTCAGGACCAGGCAAATGGCATCTTAGTACAGTAAAGAAACTTGCTAATGTAGTCCCAGACCTATGTGTACCATCCCTGAGAATCCCAGAGGTGAGGTGCCACAGGACAGGGCAATGTCTCAACCTTCAAAAGGGGGAGGGGAGAGGATCTGGGAAACTACAGGCCAGGCCGTCTCAGTTTGATGCTAGGGAAGATGCTAGAACGGATGATAAAGGCGTCCATTTGTAAGCATCTTGATAACAATGTAGTGATTAATAGAAGCCAGCATGGATTTGTCTCGATTTTGAATTAATTCTGCCATACTAATTCTAATGTTATCTCTTTCTTTGATTGGATTACTGGTTTAGTGGATTGTGGGAATGCTTAGAATCATAGAATCACAGAATGGTAGGGTTGGAAGGGGCCTACAAGGCCATCGAGTCCAACCCCCTGCTCAGTGCAGGAATCCAATGCTTAGGACATAATTTATCTTGATTTCAGGAAAACGTTTGACAAAGACTGCCATGATATTTTGGTTAGCTGGCTAAATGAAGGCTAGATGATAATTTGTCAGGTGGATTCACAGCTCATTGGAAAACCATACTGAAAGGCTGGGTTCACACAACACGCTAACCCATGCTCAGTGGTTGTTGTTGAGCTGTGGGTTATTGTGTTGTGGGAACGCAGCATGTTTTCCACAAAGTGGCTTGTTAACCATGCAGTGTGGCTTATTTTTCTTGAACAAGCCACCTTGAAAACCCATGGTTTGTTGTTGGGTTGTTCAGGGTGGTTAACAAGCCACACTGCATGATTAACAAACCACCCTATGGAAAATGTGCTGCATTCAGACAACACAATAACCCATGGTTCAACAACAACCCACCGTTCAGCTTCAACCCACACTCAGCAGTGAGTGTGGGTTAGTGTGTTGTGTAAACCCAGCCAAAGAGTGCTCATGGATGGTTCCTCCTCAAATTGGAGGGAGGTTTTGAGGGGGGTGCCACAGGGTCTATCTTGGGCCCAGCAGCCTTCAACATTATTATCAATGGCATAGATCAGGGAGTACAACCTTTTCAGCCCCAAGGGCCACATCTGATGTCAGTTCAGGTGGCAGAGGGTACATGCACACGTATGTGTCTGTGCATGCACACAGGGCAAATGCACATACACACAAACATGCTGTTCACCCTCTCCTCCCTCAACACACAGATCTCTGCATACAGAGATGGGGAATTTTAAACCTCCGCTCCCTGCCCACTAAGATCTAGAATAACTGTTTCTCCACCCTTAGTAGCAGCAGGGAGACAGCAGAATCACTAATAGCAGTGCCAGGACAATGTCCCTTTCCCTTGTAATCTAGCTGGGCTGTGGGGGAAAGTGGGTAAGGTCCCCACAGCTCCACAGGCAACCACAGGAGTGTCAGGTTGTGCACCCCTGATGCAGATGAAGAGGTGGAGGGAATCCATATCAAATGTGCAGATGGTACAAAACTGGGAGGGTTAGCTAACATAGGTGTTCACAGGAAGGGGCAAGCGGGGCAATTGCAACCCCCCCTCGGATGAGCCATAATCTCCAGATTCCCAGCTTTCATTTTTTATTAAAAAGCATGTTTCCAGGCCTTGTAGAACCTGAAATATGAGACAAAATGTCCAGCCACTATTTTGCCCATTTGTTTTGTAAGTAAAAATAGCCTGCTCCCACCTTTCAGGGTTTTAGCCAATTAATGAAGTCATAGCAACATCTGACACAGCCACTGTCTGGAGAAAGAATTTCCTGGTTCATTTCCAAGCCTGGGCGGGGGTCTTCCCTGGTGGGAGTTGATTGCTGCCTCAAAAAATCAATTCAGAAATGCAGGATTTTAGTGTAGCTCAGACTGGACAGTACAGTGTGTCTGCCCAAAAAGAAGAGGGAGCAGCAAAAACAGTTCATGATCTTTCTAACTCAGGTCTTAATAATATGTTTTTCTGAGTTTGTAAACAATGCCTGAAGTTCATCATTATTATATCTATATTACAGAAGATAACGCTGCAGTATAATCCAGTGTTGTTATCCAGTTTCTTGGAGTATTGGTGTTTTAGGGAAATACAGATGGGGCTGTGAAGTTGACTGTAGCGGGGAAGAAAGTAAAACAAGGATCCATGAAATCAAAAAGGGATCCTCATGACTTCATATGATTTTTAAAGGGAAGACATCCCCCCCCCCCAAACCAGAGCATGTCTGCCTTCACAGACTGAACCAGAACATTCATGGATCTGCCACTCATGGGTGCAGCCGTGGTGCAATAACATGGATCCGAAGCAGAGCTCCTCAGGGATCCTCATGATTTTTACAAGAAAAATACCCTAAAAACACCATCATTATCACAGAGCACATTTGCCTCCACAGACTGAAGCAGAAAAATTGCAGATCCACCACTTGTGGGCACAGGCATGGCACAAAAACACAGATAGGCATTTTATATGGGGTCTACATGAAACCATGGTCAAATCATAGATCATACTGATGCCCATGTACTGAACCAAATTACTGATCCTGTACTTGGCCGTTCCACTACAGTACAGAAGCATTGATTCAAGGCACGTATCCTCAGAACTGAACTTTAAAAATCATGGATCCTGTAATAACTTTTTAAAAACCCTGGCTTTCTAGGTACGAATGAGCATGCTAGTGCACATTGCCTGATCTGCTGTGAGTGAGAGTAGCTAAATAATCCAGGAATGTTTCGTCCTTGGGTTTTTTGTCATGATGTGCAAACAGGGAAGTCTGGCTTGTCTCTTCCAGAACAAGCCTGAGAAGTAACCCCCAAAACAAACTGTGGCTTATTTTTCTGGGTTGATTGTGAATAGACAAACCAGAGTTCTTGGTCTCATGTCACAAAAAACTAGCAAGGGGCCAGAACTTCCCTGGGTTGTTTTGGTGCTCCTACTCACAGCAGAAGCAGTCAGGCAGTGTTCACCAGCACACTGCCACACTCACAACCCAGGATTGTTTTGATATGTTTACCAGGCATCCATAATCAAATCAGCTCTCATCCTTCTATACTCAATGTCCTCTAAAAAGCATGCATCCACTGAAGCAAGGTGTTCCCACAGAACAACAACAGGTATATGAGGAATGGATCTTCGTGAATCATCTTAATAGTTTTTACACGGAACACCTAAAACCAAGGGTTAAGTCACACTTTACACCCTTATTTATGGAGTGCACCGTAAAAAGCAGCATGGATCCAGCGTGCTGTGTCACACCATGCTGCGCAAGCTTTGACCAGAAGCGCAGTCCTCATGATTCTTGCACACAAGCCCCACCACGTAATCATAATGATATAAAAACCTGTCTCTGAGGCATGAGATCTAATTGATCTTCATGGTCTTTGGAGGCATGCCCACCGTCTAATTACAGCTCACATCCACCTGCAGGTCATCCAGTACAAGTAGGGATGTACAGATTTTCTTACATCCTTTCCGTCTGTGTTGTCGGGTACCTTTATTCCGTTGGCCACTCACTGACAGAATTGGATTACTTTCTATGAGAATTATCTTCCACTTGTGCAAATGCACATTCTCACTAATGCTCATGAGCGCTAATGTGCATTAACACATTATTGCAAGTACGCATTAGCACTAATGAGCAGTGAAGCAAATCTGCCCCAAAAGTAAAAGAATGGTCTGGAAGTCCACAGAAGAAGCTGGCTTGCAGCAGAATATGCAAGACAGATAAATAGGAATCTGAACTCATTTGAATCCATTTCAGATTTTGCCAACATCCCTAACTAAAAGTATGTTGTTTTATTTCTCTGTTCTTTTCCTGCTAAGACATGGCAAGTCAGTTAGCAATATAACTGCTAAGACATGGCAAGTCAGTTAGCAACATAAAATAGCGATGCACTATCAACAATTACAAAATAAAGTAATAATATACAAAAGGAGCACCAATATATTATTTTATAATAATATACAAAAAAGCACCAACGTCTGTAAAGAGAGCAAATACACAGATTCAGAGGGATAAAACTGCAGGTTCAATTATTAAAAGCCTGGTGAAGAAGGATGCTCTTCTCAATTTCTCAGAAGGTGGAATGAGGGGAGGCCAGGCACATCTCCCATGGAGGATGGTTTCAAAGCTTTGATGCCAATACAGAGAAAGTCCTGTCCATTGTGCCAATGAAACGAACCTCAGACAGTGGCAGAATGTGAAGCGGAACCCTCCCTCCAGACTTTAGACAGGTGGGCTTGATCACACAGAGACACATGGTCCCTCCCATGATACTGGTTGAGGCCAGTAATACTTCAAAGATCAAGACCAGCATTTTGAATTTGGCATGGAAACATACCAGGAGCCAATGCAGCTTTAAAAATATAGGAGCAATTTGCTCCAGAAAACTGGCTCCTGACAGCCGCCTAGGAGCTGTCCACCAATATAACTGGATGGTTACTAGTTCAACCACAATATGAGACAAAGAAGAAAAAAATCAACTGACTGTTGGTATGCTGCATGTTCTAATTACTACATGACCAGGGGCAGAATCCAGTGCAGCCCTTGTGTGTGTGGCCAGCCCCGCCAATTTTGTTCCACAACTGGCCATTACCAGTGATTTAGTGCAGAGTCAATCCAAAATAAGCAGAAATGCGGATCAGACCCAACAACCTGTCCCTTTCCAGAAAGGGAAAGTGTTTGAGCAAAGTGCTTGAGAAGGTGGTGGCAGATCAAATCCCATCACTCGTAGATGAAATTGATTTTCTAGATCCACCTTCACTCAGAGCTTAGGTCTGGTTTCAGCACAGAAAATGCAGTGGTCACCCTGTGGGATGAACTTTGCTGAGAGAGAGACAAGGGCGGGGGGTGCAACCCCGTTGATTCTCCTGGACCTTGCAGTGGTTTGCGATACCATCAACCATGGCACCCTTCAGGATAGGCTGTCTGAGTTGCTTGTGGGTGGTGCAATAGTTTCATTCATACTTGGATGGCCATTTATTTATTTATTTATTTTTATTTATTACATTTATATCCCGCCATTTTTCCTCCAAAGAACTCAAGGCAGCGTACGTAATCCTTCTCCTCTCCATTTTATCCTCACAACAACAACCCTGTGAGGTAGGCTGGGCTGATAGTCTGTGACGGGCCCAAAGTCACCCAGTGAGCTTCCATGGCTGAGTGGGGACTAGAACCTGGATCTCCCAGCTCCCAGTCCAACACTCTTGCCACTATACCACACCAGCTCTCATTTCCAGAAGGTTGTGCTGGGAGGTGTCTGCTAAAATCTGTAGCGTGCTTTGGGGCCCAACAAGGTTCCATCTTGTCCCAAATACTACATAACATCCACATTGAAACCACTGAGTGAGGTCATTGGAGTGCAGTGTCATCAGTATGCGGATGACACATAGCTCTTTCTCTCTCATCTGATCCAGGTGGGGAAGTGGATGTGCCTAATCAGTGCCTGGCCATGATAATGGACATGATGCGGACAAATAAACTGAAGTTCAGTCCAACCTCATGTTGCTTTTGCTGCAACAGACCAATACAGTGATCCCACTGGGGTGGATTCTGACTCTCGGTGCTTCCAGATGGAGGGCTCTTAGCACTACCAAAACATTGTGCGTCTGTTACATCTTTTCCTCCTTCTCCGATTGTTATTCTGGTAAGAAAAAAGACAGAAGAAATGGTGGGATAATATGGGAGGGTTATAAAGGAAAATGTTGCCATTGGGAACCCCCCCCCCCCGATATTAAATTGCAAAATAAAAGCATTATGTGGAATCATAGAATCAGAATCATAGAATAGTAGGGTTGGAAGGGGCCTACAAGGCCATCAAGTCCAACCCCCTGCTCAATGCAGGAATCCAAGTCAGAGCATCCCTGACAGATGGCTGTCCAGCCTCGTCTTGAAGGCCTCCAGTGTGGGAGAGCCCACCACCTCCCTTTAGTAATACATAAGTAGACCTACTGATATTAATGGGACACAAGTTAGTAATTAATAACTTAATTCATATTGATTGGTATCCAATATTAGTCCTCTGTAGACCAGACCAATTGAAATGAATGGGACTTAAAGTCTGCATTTCAATAGATCTAGTCTGCATAGGATCTACTCTACACAGGACTAACATTGGATACTACCCATTGACTTCACTAGGTCTACTCTAAATATGACTAGGTTTGTATCAAAACCAAAGTATTGTGGCAACTTAAAAACACCAGGTGCTTTATTATGCAATAAACAAGCCTCATTAACAGGACTTTAGAGAGGATCCAGATGACATTGTCATCCATGTATAACACTCATGTTTGCACACCAGTTATCCCATCTTTTTTTCTAACCAGAAAAAAAATTAAGGTGGAAATACCTTTGGAACGGTGGAATCGTCCACCGTTCTGGACCCTTCTTCCAGAAGCACACACACATTCCTGACGACACAAGCCGCCATGCGCTGGAGTTCATTTCATCAGAGGCATTCCATGCTTTCCTCAGTTGGGAGATATATATAGTATATGGATGACTTAGGGGAAAGACAAAACATGGTAAACAGTTGGGTCACATGACGGTGAAAAGTAAATAGTATAAGTTGTGATAATTCATTTAAGTGACAATTCACAACAGCAGTAATTACAGATAATTACACTATCATCTTAACAATGCAAAAATAGGCTGTGCAGGTCAGGAAATCATTGTCCTTATTCATGCACAAATAGTTAAAATCAAATGTTTTGATGAGTTACTATTCAGTGGTTTCCTGCTGGTCTGTTTGAAACTCCTTTGGTGGCGAAGGGCAGCTGTCAGGTCAGTTTCAAGTGGAAAAAAAAGCAGCATCTCTGATGCTGAAATCAAGGGCACTGACAGTACAATCTTATACACACTTCCCTGGGATCAAAGCCCATTCATAGAACACAGTGTGGTTTACTTCAGAGTAAACATGAATAAGAATGCACAGTTAAAGTTTGATCACCACAGGATATTTGAGCCAATTTCATAGCCTGAAAAAATTGGTTGGCTACATGAGTTTTTTGGCTGCAGTTATACATTAATATAAACCAAATAATTAATTGAAAATGTGCCTGTTATAACAAGATGAAATTATTTCAGAACATTTTTGTTCCCATAATCAATACAATCTTTCAACATTTGCATGTTAAAGTACAAACCCACACTCATTACCACTGATGGTAAAAAAAAGGCTGCCATCATGCTGCTTTTACTGTAGTCTGATTCGATGAATGTTCCCAGAAGTGAGTCTCACCAAGTCATAGAATCATAGAATAGTAGGGTTGGAAGGGGCCTACAAGGCCATCGAGCCCAACGCCCTGCTCAATGCAGGAATCCAAGTCAGACCATCCCTGACAGATGGCTGTCCAGCCTCGTCTTGAATGCCTCCAGTGTGGGAGAGCCCACCGCCTCCCCAGGTCATTGGTTCCATTGTCGTATTGCTCTTACAGTCAGGAAGTTTTTCCTGATGTTCAGCCGGAATCTGGCTTCCTGTCACTTGAGCCCATGATTCCGTGTCCTGCACTCTGGGATGATCAAGAAGAGATCCTGGCCTTCTTCTCTGTGACAACCTTTCAAGTCCTTGAAGAGCGCTATCCTATCTCCCCTCAGTCTTCTCTTCTCAAGGCTAAACATGCCCAATATGGCTCACGCAACGGAGGGGATGGGGCCAGCAAGCGTGCTTCTGAGTTCCCCCCTCATGATTGCATTCACCTGGGGGGAAATCCCCAAACGGGGCTTGTCTTGTATCCATTTGCACCCCCAGTAAACAAATAATGGACAACTAGCATTTGCAGAAGAAGTTGCTCCTAGAAAAAATTTCCTTACATCTTTTCATGACCAAGGGCCAAAATAGCTATGACAATACATGAATCTTTATCAGCCATGTCTGGGTTTTTGATAAGGATGTCCATCGCTGGGAAATCCGGTTCTTTACTTTTGCGGGGGGGGGGGGGTGTCTTTGGTTTGAGCTGTATCCTTTGCTTATTCAATCAGTACTCCATTGCTTTTTGAATGAGAGAGGATAACTACCCACTCCTCAAACACCCTGCACCAGCTCTCTTTTGTTTTGCTAATGTACAACCAATTGTCAAAATGGAAATAATTGTTTTTGTACTTGGGATGCAGGTGGCAATGCTTATTTTACTCCTCCTCTCCCCAGTTCATGAGGAGGGGATTAACCAATTTGCTCCCCAGCAACAATCCTGATCCAAATTAGTTCCTTGCAGGCATGTCCCTTTGATATCACTGAAATATCTTTTCTTAGGTGTAAGTGCTGTGTGCAGAAGAGCCTCTTTGTGTCAAGTTTTGAAAGCTGCCTTTCAGAAATAAAAATACCATCTTGCTTTTCCATTTCACCCTCTCCCCAAGTGTCACTGGGTGTCAGAAGGGGCTGGGGCTAGGGAAGCAAAGACACTCCAGCCAGCAAAACCACCAGCATCTGTGTGTGTCTGGGGGGGGCGGGGGGGGGGTGGACAGCAAAACTGGATCCCACCCACACCCTCTTGTGGCAGTGCATGGAAGGCTGGAATATCATAACCCTGCACCCTTTATATTTACACTGCAATCTTATGTATGTCTACCCAGAAGTCAGCCTATCAACTTCAATGGGACTTAGTCCTGGGTAACTATATATACTTATAGGATTGCAGCCTAAAGGTGCCCTTGTATGGGGGTGGTGGAGGAGAGAAAAATTAACACACACACACATGGTGGTGTCTTCTGGAGAACTACATCCTGATCCCCAAGCAGGATAGAGGCAGCTTTCCTCCTCAACTTTAGCTTCTGGGGGCAGGGGAGTTGCTGACTCTCAGCGTAACCTACCTTGTAGGGTTGTTGTGAAGATAAAATAGAGAGGAGGGGCTTCTGTGTACATACACAGACCATTTTTAAAGTATCACTTAGGACAACTTTCTTCTGGATCCCAGGTGGATGCAGTTTGTCAATTAAACTGTACAATATGACAGTAATTACCATTATTATTACTACTGCTGCTGCTGCTGCTACACATTGAGGCTTGGGTCTGTGGAACTCTCTGCCACAATTTGTAATATCATTTACAATGAGACCTCACGTGCTGCCTCAGCTATAGAATCTTTATCTGCTGCCACCATAAAGCCCCTAAATGCAAAAGGAAGTCAATATTGTGGTCCCTATGGCATAGGCCTTTGTATGGATTCCATGGCATTCCACCCCATCCCCTGTCCTGAAGTCACGCCATCACACTCTATTTCCCAATCACTGGCATTGGCAGACAGTGATGTGCATATCATACAGCATATAGTATAGAACATGCACCATGCTGCAGGCAAGAGAAATGGTTGTGATGTTCTGGTCACCACACCTAGAAAAAGATACTGTAGAGGTGAAAAAAGTGCTTAAAGGGGCAACTAAAATGATCAAGGGGCTGGAGCATCTCCCCTATGAAAGAAGGTTACAACAGGTGGGATTGCTTAGCTTGGAAAAGAGGAGGGTAAGGAGAGACATGATAGAGGTAGGGATGTACGAAAGTCACTTACCTTTTCGAAGGGTGACATTCGTGAGGGGGGGAGGTGCTCCGTCCCTCCCCCTGAAATTCTGGCCGGGGGGGAGGTGCTCTCCCCCCCTCCGAAATTCTGGCTGGCCGGCTCTGCTCCGCAGGGATTCTGCGGAGCCGCCGGCCGGCTCCGCCAGTGGCTGGACATCCAGCCACTGGCTAGCAGGGACGCAAATGGCGGTGGCCATAGCCGCGGCCGTTTGCGTCCCTGCAGTCAGCCGTGATAGGCTACATAAATGTTTACGTAGCCTACCACGGCTGATTTAAAAGAAAAAGGAAAAAACCACGCGTATGCAAATGGCGGCGCCCATGGGCGCCGCCATTTGCGTTCCTTATTTTGGCATGTCTTAGTCTACGTAAACGTTTACGTAGACTAAGACGGTGAAAATAAGGGGAACGCAAATAGCGTAGCGTCTACGCTATTTGTGTTCCCCTTATTTTCGCCGTCTTCTACGTAAATGTTTACGTAGACTAAGACGAGCCAAAGTAAGGAACGCAAATGGTGGCGCCCATGGGTGCCGCCATTTGCGTAAGCGCGGTTTTTTTCTTTTCCTTTTAAATCAGCCGTGATAGGCTTATGTAAACATTTACGTAGCCTATCACGGTGTTTTTAAAAAATCTAGCCGTGATAGGCTACGTAAATCTGTACGTAGCCTATCACGTTTTTTTGTTTTTTTTAACTGGAAATGGCGGCGGCGGCAGCCGGTCGGAAGACCGGCCGCTGCCGAACTGCCGCCGGAGCCGCTGCCGCTGCCGCCAGGAAGATCCGCCCAAGGTAAGTCCTGTCCTGGGGGGGGGCGGAGGGGTGGCAGACCATTCCACCACTGCTTTCGGGGGGCTGAATGCGCTGGCATTTGGCCTCCCCGAGATTCGTGGCGGAATTCTCTGACATCCCTAGATAGAGGTCTACAAAATTACGCATGGTGTGGAGAATGTGGATAGGAAGACATTTTTTCTTCCTCTCTCACAATACTTTAACCCGGGGCCATCCCATGAAGCTGACTGGTGGGAGATTCAGGTCAGAGGAAAGGAAGGGCTTCTTCACACAGCGCAGAGCTAAACTATGGAATTTGTTACCACAGGATGCAGTGATGGCAATCAATTTGGATGGCTTTAAAATGGGGTTGGACAAATTCCTGGAGGAAAAGGCTAGCAATGGATACTAGTCCTGATAGCTATGTGCTACCTCCAGTACCAGAGGCAGTGAGCCTATGTACACCAGTTGCTGGGGAACATGGGTGGGAGGTGCTGTTGTGCTCATGCTCTGCTTGTGGGTTCCCGGTCAACAGCTGGTTGGCCACTGTGTGAACAGAATGCTGGGCTAGATGGACCCTTGGTCTGATCCAGCAGGTCTCTTCTTATGTTCTTAAGTCAATGATAAGTGAGTAGAGGTTTTAGGAATGAGAAGATAGTGAAGGAAAAGAATGGTGGGAGTTAGAAATGTTATGGCTTAGTTCAATGAGATGGTTTAGAAAAGATTTTAGTGGTCTGTGTATAAAAATCATAAGAGTCTGTACCTCAAACTGAAGTGTTGTATCCAAATTTTTTTCCAGTACGATCTTTTGACAGTGATGTAACCAATTTCATGTGGTAGATTTGTGACCCCGTGAGAATCACGTGAGTTCCTGCTTTCGTGCTATGGAGGAGCCATGAAACAAAAGATCTATGACTTTCATGCTGAGCACAGACGTAGATGTGATCTGTGATTTGGTGGTGGGGGATCCCACATAGAAATCCGGAACATTCATGCAGACCCAGAACTTGGACCTAAACTTTTCACCATAGTTGCACCATGAAATTCTGGATCAGTGATTTCTATGGTTCTGTGATTTGATGGTGATTTTGGAAGCATCCCCATAAAAATCCAGGGGAATCATGAGTATCCATGCCTCAGATCCATGTTTTGTGGCATGGCAGCACCACAAATCAGTGGATCCATGATTTTTGTAATTTATTTATTTTGTTTATTTATTTACAATATTTATATACCCCTCCACATCAGAAGATTTTGGAGGGTTGAACAACAAAGGTAAAAGAATAAAACACCAGGTTAAGACAGTGAAAACATTATGTAAAATGACAAAATTCCAAAAGGTTGAATTTAATAAACCGCAGCTAGTCACTCAAGGAAGGCCTCTCAAAATAACGGTGTCTTCAGGAGGCGCTGGAAGGAACACGACACTGGTGCCTCCCTGACCTCCAAAGACAGGGAATTCCACAGGAAGGGGGTCACCACACTGAAGGCTCTTTTCCTGGTCCCATTGTTGTATTGCTCTAACAGTCAGGGGCAATGGAACCAATTACCTAGGGAGGCGGTGGGCTCTCCCACACTGGAGGCATTCAAGATGAGGCTGGACAGTCATCTGTCAGGGATACTCTGACTTGGGTTCCTGCATTGAGCAGGGGGTTGGACTTGATGGCCTTGTAGGCCCCTTCCAACCCTACTATTCTATGATTCTATGATTCTAAGTTTTTCCTGATGTTCAGCTGGAATCTGGCTTCCTGTAACTCGATCCCATTATTCTGTGTCCTGCATTCTGGGATGATCGAGAAGAGATCCTGGCCTTCCTCTCTGGGACAACAGTTCAAGTACTTGAAGAGATCCTTCTCGCTTGTAGTGTTGTTGAGTAATCACTGCATTGTTTTCAAGGTGCTTACAGATGGATTGCTTTATCATCTGCTACAGAATTTTCCCAGGGATTGATGTCAGATTGACTGGTCTGTAGTTCCCAGGTTCCTCTTTTTTACCCTTTTTGAAGATAGGGACAACATTTGCCCTCCTCCAGTCATCTGGCACTTCCCCCGTCCTCCATGATTGCTCAAAGAGAATAGACAGCGGTTCTGAGAGTTCTTCTGCCAGTTCCTTTATTACTCTAGGATGCAGTTCATCTGGCCCTGGAGATTTGAACTCATTCAAAGGAATTAGGTGTTCCTTCACCGTATGCCTATCGATCTCAAGCTGCAATCCTGCCCCTTCAGCCTGTACGTCACCTTTGCCAGGGGAGTCATAGACCCTCATAGACTGAGCCAAAGTAGGAATTGAGCACTTCTGCCTTTTCTTGTCATCTGTTATAATTTTGCCATCCTTATTTAAT